>NC_138775.1:150858150-151235650 GCF_965119305.1 Pelophylax lessonae
GCTATGCAACAACACTAATACCAACACCCCCCCCCCCCCCCTCCCTCTCGCTCCTACCTTTCCTACCTCCATCAAGTGTCTCTTCACAACCTTTAATACTACTATGTACATTCGTATTTTTTATGTTTTTTTTTTTTCTTCTGCTTCTAGCCAAAGCGGACGGACGGCACCCTCTTGTGCTTTTGGTGAAGAAGGGGAGGAGGAGGACGGCCACACTCCAATATGCAGTCAGAGGCAGCGAGCCATTTGAGCAGCTGAAAATTGTGGATCGTAAGTAGAAAATAAAAATGTTAGAAATTTCTAATCTCTAATCACATTTTACAGAGCCCCCTTTACATCGGAGTCTCCAGACTTACTACACTGTAAGAGGGAAGTGTGAAGACTCTGATATAAGGAGAGTTTGGGAACCATTATTTGAGGGGGGAAGCTGGGGACTCTGGTGTAAAAGGGAACTCTGTGTTCCCCAAAGCTCCCCCATACATCTGAGCTTACAGAGACCCTCTTACACTTCCCTTCCTCAGTCCACCACAGTCAAGGGCACAACAAGTCCCACTGCAGAAGGCTACCTGCTTGGACTTGTAATCCTCTCTGTAGGGGAATGAGGAAATACTGCCTGCTATGCTAAGACTTGTAGTGCCCTCTGTTAGGGACTAAGGATTCCTCAGTCCTCAACATTCTAGGGCACTATAAGTCTCAGCATAGTGGGCTGTCATACCTCAGTCCCTCACAGCTCGGGTCAAAAACAACACAGTTAAACATCTAAAGGACAACTCCAAACAAAACTACCAATAATGGACAGAGTCCATATGCTCTATAATGTCAAAGACCCGCTACCACTCACCTTCCACCTCTGGTGCTGTCATTGTGTAGGGCAAAGGGCTCCATCTACACCATGTTTGGCTTTCATGTCAGATAGGCAGGACTTGCTCAGCTCCACTCTCTTCCTTGGCAATTGACTCTGGCGTCATTGTGGATCTTTCCTCCTCTAGAAAACCCCCAGGGGCCCTCTCCTTGTCCCCCAGCCACCCAGGGCCTTCTTCTCCTCCTCCTCCACCAACCATTTTCAGACTCTTCCAACTTCCCTGGGGCTACTCAACCACTTTGCATAGTGGACACAACAAATCTATGACCAGCCTGCAAAATATCAAGTCTGGGCCTGGTTACCTGTATGTTCCGGGTCCAGGGCGGAGCTCTCCTCCCAGAGCAACAACTGATGATAGCAGAGTGAGTTGACCGGCCAGTCACTTCCTACTGGTGCAGGTACACACCTACCGATTCCTCCACATCTTAGGATAACATGATCAGACGGCCAATCCCCAGGCAGAGAAGGAGGAGTAAGTGTCAGCGGACAACAGACACCTGGCAGACGCAGTGAAGGGACTGCAGCACACTGCTGCAACTTTTTGATCCGAGGATTGAAAGCAATCTTTTACTTGGGAGATTTCCCTGACTGCGCCCTTCGAAATGTTGGTGCTCCGCCACTGGCCGCAAGGCCCCTGTAGGTGCGAGGCCTTAGGCGCCCGCTTAATTTGCATGGTGCCCTCCTGTTTTAAAACATGGTCAATGCATCTCATTGGTGTAAGTGCACTTCTATGTTCTGAATTGTAGGGGCATTGAGTATGGTGCTAGCATGATGAGAGGTTACTGCCTATTTGTGTCCATAAATAATATATAATGTTTTTCTTTTATTTTAGAAACCAGTGATCAGGATGTGGAGGCTCAGCCTTCTCAGGCCCCCTGTAAGTAATGTGGATGTGCTGGTGTGTTGTGTATTAGGTCGAACTTGGAGGAATGATTGTTTGTTTTGTTTTCTTTTGTGGTTGATGTAACTTCAGCAAGAGAGGAGCCTCAGGCAGGGCCAAGTCGCCTGGATCCGGGCCAGGAACACATTGGTGCCCAAGAAGAGGCCAATTGGTCTCAAGCGGATGAGGACCTGGGCTCTCCTCAAATGGGAAGTAAGTATTCTACATGTGTTTGTGTGTTCAATGTGTCCTGGGAAATCTAAGGGCTGTAATATCTATATTTTGCCATTGGGGTTATGTAGCAGCTGACATTGAGGATGTTAGTTGTGGAGGACTGGGGAAGAGGGGCTGCTGCTTACCCAGTCCAAAGTAACTACTACCTTCAATGTTTCCCAACTACTTTCTGTGTGCCTTTATCAAATAGCTTTGGTTAAAGGATTGTATTTGTGTCTTTGTGTTTCTAGGAGATACGACGCCATCCCCCCATGAAGGGACACCATCCCCCCATGTAGGGTCTCCCCCATCCTCCCCCACTCCAGGCTCCCCTGAACTAGTCTGTAAGTACCTAAAATTAGATTCTCACATGAATTGTGTGTGCTAGGATGATGTGTATCTAGGATAATCTAAGTTGGAGTCTAAGCAAGTGTAGTTTTGCTATATGTGACAGGAAGGTTGGTCATGAAACACTCTTGCTTAACCTTCATGTTTGCAAGGTGGTTTTGGGGAGCTTTACAGGACATGTTATCTTTTGTAAGTTATCTCAAGCCACCCTATTCTAAATTGGTGTTAGTTTCTCTACATTGGAAATGGTGTGCTTTGTACTTGTCAATTTTTTGTGGACATTGTAATTTAATCATGTCCTGATTTAGTCAACACTGAAAATGTGTGTTTGTCAATCTTTCATAAATACTCTTCCTCGGTAATGTACCACATTCCAGTTCACAATTTGTGTTCTTTTTGTGCAGTTTCTCCCGAGCCAGCCACGCCATCAACTTCGGGGGCCCAAAAAAAAACTGATGATGGTAAGTTGTGTGCTTTTCCAGGAATGTGTCTACTTAGTAAGTGGAGAAATGCTAACTGTGTATGTCCCCGCTCAGGCTTCAAGTTCCTCTAAAGGCAGCAGGTTCTTTATGTGAATGCATTCTATGCATTAGTATTCCAAGTGATAGGTGTGCATATTCCCCCTAAGACTTACTGGGACCATTTTTTACGGTCCAAATTTTTGCACTAATACTTGTCTGGAACAGACTCCCCCTCCTCCTTAACTGAGGTGACAGCATGCCAATATTGCCTCCTGATGCTGTCACTCCTAATCATTGAGACCATTGGAAGGGAGGGGGGCAAGGCTGGCTCACAGCCTAGTGCCTGAACAGGCACAGGGTGCTTGGCTTCATCTCATGTGCCTCCATAGCAAGCTGCCTGCTGTGGGGTCAAACAACAGGAGGGAGGTGCCTAGAGGTGTGTACAGGGGCCATGTAAAAAGGAGGATTGTTATTTCTCTTGTCCCCAAAAACCTAGAGAGTGTAAGTCTAACCTGATTAGTTTTCCGCAGCCCTCCCAAAATGATATGTTTCCAACACTTAGAACAGGCAGGGCTGAGGCACCAAAAACATCAGAAAAACACAATCAGCACAAAAGCAGGGAGTACGTATCCTTAACGCTACAAGCTTCACCCAGAAGAATGACGCTTGCACTGTACAAATCTGCATCACCACCATATCAATGTCTAAATAAAACTTTCAGGGAAATGTGGAGGGGTAATGAGTGGGTGTTAGAGCGTTTTCATGACTGCGTAACCTACAGTTAGCGTGAGTCCATTTGTTGATAAACTTTTTCTTCTCTCTTAACACAGCTGGGATGGCGGAAAGGAGATCAGGGGAGCAGACACATCTGCTCCGTCCAGAACTGGCCCTCAAAATTCCTAAGGGTGAGTCTCTACTATGTGTCAGGTTCAATCTATAGACAGTAAGAGTGAGAGAGAACGCTCCACAGATTCCAATGGTGATAGAGATAAATGTGTGCACATGTATCGTGTTGACCAATTGAACCCAAAACACCTTACATTCTTCAAAATGATTGCTTGTGTTTACATGCAGAAAAGCATTTTACTTAGCTTTGGTGGAACTGCTACTAACATTCCAAGCCATCTTATGTAACCTTTTGAACAATTTGCTGTGAAAGTTTGAGTTTAAGGTTTACACCAGCAATTTAGCATATTTGCTTCAGAGTGTTGATAAAAGCCAACCAATAGACTCCTAAGCATATTTGTTGAGGCACATTAATTACAATCCTTGTTTGGATCATTTTGCCTAAAACTAATTGTCATGTTTTTTTCTACCCAGGGCACACCCACCTCACCTACGAGGTCCTCCTGGATTATATGAGGTGGTGCTGAGACCGAATTCTATATTTGGAACACCTTTGTGGCGTGGATCC
Organism: Pelophylax lessonae; assembly: GCF_965119305.1. Taxonomy (NCBI): domain Eukaryota; kingdom Metazoa; phylum Chordata; class Amphibia; order Anura; family Ranidae; genus Pelophylax; species Pelophylax lessonae. The sequence goes on from NC_138775.1 coordinate 150,862,329, forward strand.
AGACCCTAAGGAGCCATTCGTTAGGAATGTCACACCTTTAAAAAGATCCTAGTATTTTTTTTTTGTTGTTTGTTTACTTATGTTGCACGTTGCAACACAAAGAAATGTCACATTTGTAATTGTTGCCCATTATAAACAAAAATCTAACAAAAAAATCAAAAACAGTTTAAAAAAATACCCTTTTTTTGGGACCCAAAAAAAAAAAAAAAAAAAAAAAAAAAGCCTTGTTTTTGGCAACCAAAAAAAATATAAAAATTTATAAAAAAACCCTTTTTTTGGGACCCAAAAAACCAAAAAAAAAAAAAAGCCTTGTTTTTGGCCACCAAAAAAAATATAAAAATTTATAAAAAAACCCTTTTTTTGGGACCCAAAAAAACAAAAAAACAAAAAAAGCCTTGTTTTTGGCAACCAAAAAAAATATAAAAATTTATAAAAAAACCCTTTTTTTGGGACCCAAAAAACAAAAAAAACAAAAAAAGCCTTGTTTTTGGCAACCAAAAAAAATATAAAAATTTATAAAAAACCCTTTTTTTGGGACCCAAAAAAAAAAAAAAAACAAAAAAAGCCTTGTTTTTGGCAACCAAAAAAAATATAAAAATTTATAAAAAAACCCTTTTTTTGGGACCCAAAAAAACAAACAAAAAAAAAAACCTTGTTTTTGGCCACCAAAAAAAATATAAAAATTTATAAAAAAACCCTTTTTTTGGGACCCAAAAAAAAAAACAAAAAAACAAAAAAAGCCTTGTTTTTGGCAACCAAAAAAAATATAAAAATTTATAAAAAACCCTTTTTTTGGGACCCAAAAAAAAAAAAAAACAAAAAAAGCCTTGTTTTTGGCAACCAAAAAAAAAATGTTTACAAAAAAGCCTTGTTGTTTTTATGGCAACGGACAAAACCACAAATGTTTACAAAAAAGCCTTGTTGTTTTTATGGCAACCGACAAAACCACAAATGTTTACAAAAAAGCCTTGTTGTTTTTATGGCAACGGACAAAACCAAAAATGTTTACAAAAAAGCCTTGTTGTTTTTATGGCAACCGACAAAACCACAAATGTTTACAAAAAAGCCTTGTTGTTTTTATGGCAACGGACAAAACCAAAAATGTTTACAAAAAAGCCTTGTTGTTTTTGGTAACAAACTAAACCAAAAATGTTTACAAAAAAGCCTTGTTGTTTTTGGTAACAAACTAAACCAAAAATGTTTACAAAAAAGCCTTGTTGTTTTTGGTAACAAACTAAACCAAAAATGTTTACAAAAAAGCCTTGTTGTTTTTGGTAACAAACTAAACCAAAAATGTTTACAAAAAAGCCTTGTTGTTTTTGGTAACAAACTAAACCAAAAATGTTTACAAAAAAGCCTTGTTGTTTTTGGTAACAAACTAAACCAAAAATGTTTACAAAAAAGCCTTGTTGTTTTTGGTAACAAACTAAACCAAAAATGTTTACAAAAAAGCCTTGTTGTTTTTGGTAACAAACTAAACCAAAAATGTTTACAAAAAAGCCTTGTTGTTTTTATGGCAACGGACAAAACCACAAATGTTTACAAAAAAGCCTTGTTGTTTTTATGGCAACGGACAAAACCACAAATGTTTACAAAAAAGCCTTGTTGTTTTTATGTCAACGGACTAAACCAAAAATGTTTACAAAAAAGCCTTGTTGTTTTTGGTAACAAACTAAACCAAAAATGTTTACAAAAAAGCCTTGTTGTTTGTTGGTAACAAACTAAACCAAAAATGTTTACAAAAAAGCCTTGTTGTTTTTGGTAACAAACTAAACCAAAAATGTTTACAAATAAGCCTTGTTGTTTTTATGGCAACCGACAAAACCACAAATGTTTACAAATAAGCCTTGTTGTTTTTATGGCAACGGAAAAAAACACAAATGTTTACAAAAAAGAATTGTTTTTGTGCAAACCTTCCAAAAAATGATGTCAAAACATAAAAAATGTTTAAAATGTTTATCTAAATTAAATTTAAGTATGTTGCTCTTTGCAACACAAATGTTACATTGGCAATTTAGTTCATTCTATTATATATTGTAATATATTTTTTGTACGCTACAGTTGGTAGACACCCACATGTGTTATTAAAACATTTATTTTATTACCCAAGTTTTCTTTTTGGTGTACACATCGAATGTCTTTTGTGTTGTATTTGTTTACTTGAGTGGTGTGGTCTGTAATTGTTAGTATGTTGGCTTTGGTTTATGTTAGCCTTGAGACTTGTTTTGAAGCTACATTTGAAGGGAGACCTTTTCTTGGGTCGTTATGTGAACATTGAGTTATCTAAATTTACATGAAATCATATGTTTGGAGATAGAGAAGCACGTGTGTATAAATGCCTACATTAACCAGGGCCATTACTTGGCCACCAACACTCCTAAAAAACCAAAGAGCAAACACAAACTAATCATTTTGCATAAAATTTTATTTCATCCCCAAAAGAAGCACTATAATAAATCATATTGTGCCACCCTCAAATTAAAAAAAAAAATGGCCCAAAAAATTGGCCAATGTAAATCATTAACAAAACTAAACCAAATTAAACAAAAAAACAAAAAATCAAGTTGGTGGTCGTGCCTGAAGCAGTGTGGTGAGCATTGTTAAGTTTCCTGCCATCAAATGGTGTGCCAAGAGTTCCATCTGGTCTGGGGTTAACTGTAGAGTTGTGCTCAAGTGGCCCATTAGGATCATATCTTCTGTCTGAGGCTGCTGATGATGCAGGGTGTTGAACGTTGGAAATGTCCCAGACAGAAGATGTTCGGCCAATAGTGTCATCTGCTCTGGGGTCAGCCTAAGCATTTGGGCAACGTGTGCCATTACCATGAGATGGGATCGTTGCTGCTCCAAGGCTATTTGATGCTGCTGGTGGTGCAAGGGTTGTGAAGATGTGTGGGGAGTGGTGGTTGATTGTTTGTTGTGGTCCACGGTGCGGGGGCAAACGACATGTCGCATTGGTGACAAAAAAGAAGAACGGCCTGGGGAGGAGTGAAGTGATAAAGGTGTGGAGGGAATGTAGTCAGGTGGAAGGGGTACTGTGGAACCAGTGCGCATTGAGGTTGTGCAGGAGGATTGCTCATTGAGGGGTGTGGGAGTCCGAACGGAGTGTGAAGTGCTAGGAGTGGCTACAGGAGGAATTGTCCCATCCCCAGCTGCCTGACAAGTGGCCAACACTGGCATTACCCTCCCACTACCACAACCTGCAGTGGCAGGTGAGTGAGATGTTTGGGAGGGCTCTGCCAATGGGGCATCTTCAGATCCAAACAGGCATTGGCGTGTGGCCAGCACCTGAGTGTCAACACTTTGCCGATCCCGTTGATGCTGGTCTGCTAAACTTACCAAGCTGTTACGCATATCCTGTTGAACCTGTAACATATCCTGGTGAACCTGTACCATTGTTGCTACAGATTCCTGTATGAGCCCGAGCAGACGTACTGCCTCAGTAGATTGCTGAGTACGCCTCCTTAACTCATTTTGGACCTGATACTCATCAAGCAGCCTCTCGGCTACATCCAGCATAGATGGACGAAGTTGGGTAGGTGACAATCCCTCTGCATCTAAGGCTACCTGAAAGCAGAAGAAATAGACCAAATCATTATCAAACATCATGACTAAATATTTCAGATTAGTTTGACAACTTAACACCCCAAGCAGAACGTTGAAAAGTTTGATGTGCTTCTAATGAGTACTTGTTCATTGTAAGATTATCCAAGCTAGCAACACTTCTGATAATGGGTACATATTATATTGGTGTGACTAATATGACCAAGGCAAAAAAGATTCAACATGAAGGTGTTCCCAATTAACCCTGGTGTGGTAGGTTGTTTATGCTTTTGGTAAATCTGTTACTACACCAATGACTTTATACATCTACGTATGTTGTCTAAAATCTTGCCATCAATCGGCTACAGGACAACCCAACCAAACGATACCCATGAATTTGGACCTGGAAAATCAAAGACGGGCCGGACTTTAAAGATCCTGGATGTTTTTGGAACATTAGTGGCACACCAAATTATAACATAATTCCCTGATGTTCAAGATAGAACTCTTGTTGTGCTGGTGCATCGTCAGAATGTCATAGCACTAATTTAACACACACAATGTAAGCCACATCTAGTCCAAAATCAATGCTACCATTGAAATGTTACATGTGCACCTTGTTCCCTTATATCACATACCACAGCACTGGATGCAGAATCGTCGCCAGCTCCTGATCCAACTCCAGCTGCAACGTCAAGAGGGGCCTGATGTTCTTTTAAAAAAAAAAAAACATGTTTAGTACATAACCTTAGTCAGTAATGATTATGGCCAGATTGCCCTCCTAGCTTCATGAATGAAGCATTGAGGCCAAACATTCAAAAGTGCTTTCCTGGGCTCATAGGACACTTGCTAAACCCTCCCAAAGGTTAAGAAGGCTTGGTCTGCCTACTAATGACGGCACCCATTAATGCTGTCAACTGTGTTTTGCAGGGTAAACATCTAAAAGGCAACACTCTTTCCTAAGAAAAAACATGTGTGTTAATGGGGTTAATAAGATTCAAAAAAACATTATTTGACTAGACATACCAACACCTTCCTCCAGGCCTAGCTGCACTGGGTGTGTTCCCTGCTGCGGATCTTCTGTAAAGGACATAGCAATATGAGCTATCTTGGCAAAAAAAAAACATCTACATTGTTTGGCACAGTATGATATTGGACCTACCAGGAGGAGGGTCAGCACTGATGTCAACACCTGTGAGTCCGTCTGGTTCGCCAAGCTGCATGGGCTGTGGAGGGGCTGAGATCCGTGCTACAGATGAACAAATTGCAGGTTGGGGAAAACAAAAAAAGGACAATTGGAAGGGCAAGTATCACATTCTCTTAATGTCACACATAGGATAGTAGTTAATCTTTTCCAAACAACTCACACAATTGACATCCAAGATAATATCCTACCTCGGTGCAAAGCATCCGAATCTAAGTCCTCTCTGGGAAAGATGGTATCGGGTCCTATGATGTTCAAGAAAGGTAATTGATAATCCCAGAGAGAACTTCGTGCACGTTCATCCAGCCGACCTTGACGGTCATAAAGACCCTCCGCAGCCCATGCAATTAGCTTCTTCCGAACGGACCCACAGATGTCGTTGACCTTCTTCCGCACACTGTCACGGTGGCGAGGTGCTTCACCCAGTGCATTTACAGCATCCCGGATTTCATCCCACAATCTGTTCTTCTCTGTTACTGAGTAAGACGCGGCCCTGGTCCCATGTATCGCCTGATATCTGGCCATATAGGCGTGGACCAGGGCACAGCACTGATTGTGGGTGAAACGGGGAAGCCGGGGTAATGTGGACAAGCTGACTCTGGTGGACGGACCCGCTCCAGGACTACTGTCAGAAGAGCCAGCTTGTCCACTTGGTGTGTTAACACCTCCCCCGGCTTCCTCCTCCGGGATGGGGATGGTGGACTCCCTCATGGATACAGCTGGAGCCTCCCTCACACCAGAGCCAGACGATCTGCCCACCCTGCCCCCCCTGCCCCCCCTGCCCCCCCTGGCCCCCCTGGCCCCCCTGGCCCCCCTGGCCCTTCTCATCCTTCCAGTGGGTGGGGCCATGGGAGCACGAGGTGGGCAGAGAATCTGGCTGTCCAGCAGCAGCAAAGAGCCCCAAACTCCTAAATCTGAAATGACAAAAGAGAAAACAGAAAAAACAGGATTTGCAGATTGCTCTTCATATACAGTATAATTAGTGAACAGTTACAGAACACACTTACCTAATGGCACAAACAGACTTGGTCATGGTGGTAGTAGTGGGCAAAGAGCAGAAGAGGCTGCAAAGAAAAGGAAAAAAAAAAACACATAAGAAAACGCATATGGGTACAAATCACACGAGGCCCTCCAAACACTTACCTAATGGCACAAACACGGTGGTGGTGGTGGTGGTGGCAAAAAAAGCAGAAGAGGTTGCAAAGAAATGTACAAAAAAAACACATAAGAAAACTCATAGGGGTACAAATCACACGAGGCCCTCCAAACACTTACCTAATGGCACAAACACAGTGGTGGTGGTGGTGGTGGTGGTGGTGGTGGTGGTGGTGGCAAAGAGCAGAAGAGGCTGCAAAGAAATGGAAAAAAAAAACACATAAGAAAACGCATAGGGGTACAAATCACACGAGGCCCTCCAAACACTTACCTAATGGCACAAACACAGTGGTGGTGGTGGTGGTGGTGGTGGTGGTGGTGGCAAAGAGCAGAAGAGGCTGCAAAGAAATGTACAAAAAAAACACATAAGAAAACGCATAGGGGTACAAATCACACGAGGCCCTCCAAACACTTACCTAATGGCACAAACACAGTGGTGGTGGTGGTGGTGGTGTAATCCTTTATAGGCAAAAGGAGGCTGCAAACATTAAACATACATGAGAAATCGCATGACCTACATACGTGCACATAATAAATTACAGTTATCAGGAAAGCAAAAATGGTGTCTTTGGAAGCTGGGAAGGTAAGGGGGCAGGTTTAGATGCCAAATCTAGACTGCACACCTTTAACAAACATGAGAAAACACATGTCCAAACCACATGCACATGGGGCCAACTGCCAATGATTAAAAGACACTTGAGGGGTTCCCAAGCTATTGTGGGTTGGAGGGGATTCACCATAGACAACTTAAGCACACCCAAGATAAGTACAAATTGTCTCCTTCCTTTTTTTTGGGAGAGAGAGATACAATTGTCTTACCTCCAGATAATGTAGGTTGTGGGTCACAGGGTCTTGCTAGCACATAAGAAACATCGATCTATAACATCCAGCAGCCATATTGGCCATGTGCTCCTTTTATAGCTGGCTCACAGGTGTGATAATTAGCGGCCGTTTCTATATATATCTGCGCATTCGCGAATTTGCGCGTTCAAAATGGAGGACGATATCCCAGACGCATTAGATGGTGCAATGCTGGCATTTATTGGTGCCTTGTTTGAGGAGGCCCTGGCACAGGAGGCAGCAGAAGGTGGGGAAGCTGCAGCAGCAGCAGCAGCAGCACCTCCAGCAGCAGCACCTCCAGTCCGTGTGCCCTTACCTCTCCAGCCACGCGTTTTTGCTCCAAGGATCTATTTGGACAAGCTGCGGGATTCTGATGTCAGGAGGAAGTTCCGGCTCGAGCGAGGAACTATTCTACACCTCTACCAGCTCATAGCAGAGAAAATTGACCCGGACACACAGCGCGGCCATGCGGTGCCCGGCATGGCCAGATTGCTGGCCACTTTGTATATTTTAGGGCGTGGCAGCTTCCAAGCCACTTCGGGGAGTATCATGGGCATTAGCCAGCCCACAGTTTCAAGGGTGTTCATGTTGGTCATTAATGCCATAGTGGATATAGTGCCCAATTTTATCCACTGGCCACAGAATGAAAATGAGTGGAATGAAGTCAAGTTGGGTTTCTACCGGCGGGCACACATGCCGCAAATCCTAGGGGCAATCGATGGCACCCACATAGCCATTAGGCCCCCAAGGAGCCACGAAAGTGAATACCGGAACCGCAAGCAGTACCACTCTGTGAACGTCCAATTAGTGTGTGACGCCAAACAGCGCATCATGAGTGTCAACACTGGTCACCCAGGGTCGTGCCATGATTCCAGTATGTTAAGAACAAGTACTCTGTACGAGGTGTTTGAAAGTGGACAAATGCCCGAAGGGTGGCTTATTGGTAAAGTATTTTGTCTTAACAACATAAACTGTAAGATTACATAGACATAGGAATAAGCTACATCGGTGTACACCCTGATTTAAGCAAAGCCTACCTAAAATGGATGTGTTATTAGTTGTCAGGCTGTTCACACACAACCAGATCAGCAGCTTAGCAGCTCACAAAAGAAAGATTTGCAAAGTTGTCTTTGAGTCCAATGAAGGTGGTTAACCAATGTGTAAATGGTGTCCTCTAGCCACCCAAAGAAAACCTACAAATGATTCCAATGGTATTGCCATATCCCCAAAGTACTTTGCATAAGTGAGTCAATATTGGTTTCCTCACTCTAGTTGCAGATATATTCCAGAAGTAAGACCTAGGCTAATGTAATAGGAACAAAATAGGGGCCAAGTTGGAACTTGCAAGAGAAACCCACCACTTTGTGTGTCCTTTTTCCCATTTGTATTAGTGATTTAGGCAGTTAGACAGAGTTGAGATGTTTCATATGATTTTTTGCAAACAGACGAGCAGGTTGTTTAGTAAAATGCCTAATTGTCTCCCATTTTGAGGAGTCATCTAAAGTCACATGATAGGAAGAACTAATGTATATTTTTCTTATTTTTCAGGGGATGCTGGTTACCCGCAGCTGACGTGGCTGATGGCTCCAATCAGGTACCCCCAGGGCCCAGCAGAGAGGAATTACAACAGGGCCTTGCGGAGAAGCCGGAGTATCATTGAGTTGACCATAGGTCTTCTCAAGTCCCGGTTTCTCTGCTTGGCCCGGCCTGGGGGTGAACTCCTGTACTCTCCTACAAAGGCTTCCAAGATCATCCTGGCGTGCTGCGTGTTGCACAACATGTGCGTTGCCCGGGATGATTCTTGGGAGCTGACGGAGGAGAGGGAGCCAGAGGTCCGTCAGCCGGCGGCCCCCAGGCGGCGGAGCACCGCTGCCGGTATGGCCACCCGGAATACCCTGGTTGCTAGCCACTTTACATGTAAGTACTGTAACCGGTCAAGATAGGGCATGTGTATTAATTAGCTAGTTAGCAGAGGTGCCACTCACAGGGAGACAGAGGGTGATTATCATCTGCCAATGACACTTGCCATTGTAGATAAAGTGTAGTCAACATTGGTAAAATTGTGTTACTTGAGCAAAAACATGCACCTCTAACCATAAACATGTTGGTATTGTGAATAGTGTAAAGGGCTGAGAAGAGCTGGCAGGTGTTTATTTGTGTCTATGCCACCTGTGTAGTTATTGATAACATGAACGGCTGCTTGGTATCTTATGGTGTTGTAATTTTCCAGAACATCAACATCTTGGAATCATGGCACGTACCATGGGAAGCCTGTGGTGATGGGCTGTCTGGCGTCACAGGTGTGTATTCAAATGTTTACATTAATGATTTCTGGTTTGTGTAAGTTGGCATAAAATGTGTTATTTCACTCGTGATGTCGAAATTAAATGAAGTTCAGAATGAAGCAAACAGGCATTAAGATGTGATTTTCATAATGAAATGTCTTATCCTTTGTTTTATTTTTCCAGGAGTGGTACTGCTTGCGGGTGTAGGTGGTAGAAACCCACCTTGATGGACTCCACTCATTTTCTTTTGTGGTCAGTGGATATTTGGTAAGGCACATGGCCAATGACCAACATGAACACCCTGGAACTTCGAAAGTGGCTTGGAAGCTGCCCAGCAACCTTGCCATGCCTGTCCCCTATGAGCTGGTAGAGGTGCAGAATGGATTCTGAACTCTGCCGGAAGTTGTGGAAGACATCAGAATCCCGTAGCCATGGAGCAAAGATCGTGGTCTGGCGCTGTAAAGGCACACGGACTGGAGAGTGACAATATTCTTTTGCTGCATCCCTCCTTCTGCTGTCATTCTCAAATAAATAAATACATTAGAATTGAACATGTGTTTTTTTGTTTTGTGTGGGTGCCTACAGACAAAAGGGCCATCCACACTGTAAGATTTAGAGAAGACTTTATCCTTCCGATTGACATTTTCTATGTAGTGCAAGGGCCTGCCTGATTGCATCCAAATTGAAAGTGTTGAGGTTTGAGCTTCTATTATATGGTTTGGTTAAGTCTACAGGAAAAAGTCTAGACAAATTGTTAGTGTATGGCCCATTAAGCTGCCAAGGCCGGAGTTTTGCACTTTGCATGCTGCTTGTACTGGTGATGTGAGGGGTTGTAATGTAGAGTAGGGATGTGACAGTGTTGTGTTGAGGTGTGAGGCAAATGTAGTGTTGGACTATGAGGGCCTGTGTTGTTGAAATATGGAGAGAGTCCAATATCAGACACCTATGTTTATTGGTCAAGAAATTGTAAGAACCATGGTAAATATGTAAAGAATTGCATCTCGATAAAACTAGGACCACACTCATAAAATCAAAATTGTGTTGTTTCCATTGATGTGCTTGAAATTTGGGTAGGACACCCCCCTCCCCCCCCAAATTCAAGATAGTTTAAAAAAACTGTTAAAAAAAAAGAGAGTGAAAAGAGATCCCAAGTGTAGTGATGTGATTTGAACCCATGACGTTGTGAACTGCAGTGAAGTTGCAAAGCACTTAGCTATTGTGCAGAATAAAGCTGTATGGTGGAAAAAATGGAGTGTGTTAAGGCTAAAAAGCACATATAGCTAAAGAACTAAACATTGTATGGAATGTGGGAAGAAGACCATGGTAAAATTGTGAGGTTTCATCTTGCCCTGAAGTAGGGTAGGGGTTTGGTCACTTGCCTTTGGTACTTTCCTTCATAAGATCGATTCAACACACAGACAAGATCAAAAAAACACTTAAAATGGTGTAAGCTTGCAAGCGCTTCTGAGTGTAACATTATTTAGCAATATATATGATGTAATCCGTTACATTTTAGCAATATAAACAAAAAAAGAAAATAAAAAAAGTAGGTGGAGATGGTAAGCCTCGAACCTACAGCAGAGGGAGATGAATTACAGACATGTGATGTGTGCACTAATCCACTAGCCCACATCGCTATGTGAAACTGCTATAAGCACGAAGACATAAGTTTGCGAATTGGCGAAGCCGCGATCGTAAGTGAATCCCGCTGACGGCGGAATTCATTATTGCTGTTTTACTCGCCAATTCGCCGCAGCGCCAGTTAATTGATTTGAACGCGGCGAAACTGAAACACGTCATAGAGGTTTGAAGCTGCAGTTTCTTTAAATCCGGCCCCCCGTGTCTGGGGGTCTAAAAGGTGTACCTGTGAAGTTTCAGCTCTGTAGCATGTCCAGAACCAGAAAAAAAAAGGATTGTATGTATTAGAAAACTTTCAGCTCAGGGGGTTAGCTTCTCTCCTCGGTTTTCACACCTTGCCGGTTTCAAAGCAGGCATTTTTTTGGGTTCTTTGCAGTCAGGAAAAACATCTGAACTTGTGTATAGTGGTACTGTGCACAAGTTCAGATGTTTTGCCTGCCTCCAAAACCCCCCAAAAAATGCCAGCAATAACACACCTGGGCATTTTTTTTTTGACGCTAGCGTTTTTTTGGCATTTTTTTGGGTTCTTTTGAGGCAGGCAAAACATCTGAACTTGTGTATAGTGGTACTGTGCACAAGTTCAGATGTTTTGCCTGCCTCCAAAACCCCCCAAAAAATGCCAGCAAAAACACACCTGGGCATTTTTTTTTTGACGCTAGCGTTTTTTGGGTTCTTTTGAGGCAGGCAAAACATCTGAACTTGTGTATAGTGGTATATATACACACATAATTATATGTATATAGACACCTAGCCATATATAGGTGTGATAGTAGCAGAAATATATTACTGTAAATGATTTCATTAGCGCAAGCATTTATTTCTGCTACTATCACACCTATATATGTCTAGGGGTATATATACAGACATATATGTGTATATATACCCCCTATACACATGTTCAGATGTCATGTCTGACATCAAACATGTCCTCAAAAAAGCACTGGCAGTGGCAGCCCCTGCAGCATAAAAAATGCTTGGCTGGTGAGAAGCCATATGGGTGTGCCGAAGCAATTCAGAGAAATGATCATTTCTCTATAGCGGTCACCCTGCTATGGAAGGGTTTTGTCACCCTGCCATAGCAGTCACTGCCAGTTAACCCTACACTACACTACGGTCCCCTTACACTTAACACTTTCCCTACAGAAACTAAATTTTTGAAGCTAACTTAAGTGTAAAGGAGCACTCTAACTACACTAGATATCCCTTTCCTCACACTAATAAATAGCTAAATGACACTTTTAAAGTAAAATTAACAGAACTGCTTCCACTCTCTTCCATGTCCAGTATAACAATGCTAGGAATATGGCGGGGCGATGTTATATACTGCTGGGCGTATTCACTAATGATTGGTCTAGGGACCCCCTAGTCACTTCAATCACATTCCTAGCATTCTCCTGCCCCCTCAATTGGCTTTTGCTAATGGTTCTGGTCCAATCACGGGCTTTTAAAGCCCATTTCCTGAAGCATTGCATTTTGGGCGGTTCTGCCGAATTCCGAACTTTTTGGGCAAAAAGTTCTAAATTCGGCCGAACCTCGAACACCCAATGTTCGGGCCGAACCGATGGTCGACCCGAACCGTTCGATCATCCCTAGTCTCTACCATCGGACAGGTTCTTACCATCCAATTTGCGCCTATCTCCAGACCCTTTAAGGGATCTCCGAGCAGCGGTACAAGATCTGCTGTCGCAAAGGGTGATTGTGCCTCTTCCCTCTCAGGAACGTTTTCAAGGGTTTTATTCAAACCTGTTTACTGTGCCCAGGAAGGAAGGCAAAGTGCATCCAATCCTGGACCTCAAGGCTTTAAACCACTTTGTGCGGGTGCCGAGGTTTCGATTGGAGTCCATTCGCATGGTAGTGGCATCCCTACACCAGGGAGACTTTCTGGCCTCCATAGATATCAAGGACGCATATCTACACATCTAAGCTGGACATCAGCATTTTCTCTGCTTCGCTATAGGAGAGGAGCATTCTCAATTTGCGGCATTACCCTTTGGTCTCGCCTCTGCCCCCAGGGTCTTTACCAAGGTGCTGGCTCCGGTGTTGGCATTACTGCGCCAATGGGGGATTTCGGTACTGGGGTACATGGACGATCTCCTATTGAGGGCGGACTCTCACTCAGCCCTGTTGGATGACTTGACTGTTACTTTCCAAACACTGCAAGAGTTCGGTTGGAACATCAATTTAAAAAACCTGCCCTGATACCTTCAATGAGACTGCAACACAAAGTCTGCTCTTCTGTGGTGGCTTAACTCGTCAGCACTTTGCCAAGGCAAGTCCTTCCTGCCGTTGTATTGGACGGTGGTTACCATGGACACCAGTCTGTCAGGCTGGGGAGGAGTGCTGGGGAAACTCTGAGCCCAGGGGTCCTGGACAGTGGAAGAGTCCAAGCTGCCGATAAATATCTTGGGGCTCAGAGCGATAAAGCTTTGCTTGAGTCATTGGACAGCTCGTCTGCAAGGTTGCCCAGTCCGGATTCAATTGGACAATGCCATGGCCGTGGAGTACATCAACCATAAAGGGGGCACCAAGAGTGTCTTGGCGGACCGGGAGGTGGCCGTGATTCTGGATTGGGTGGAGAAGTTTGTCCCAGCTCTTTTTACTGACCACATCCCAGGGGTGGAGAACTGGCAGGCAGATTACCTGAGTCATCAGGTGTTGGCTCAGGGGAGTGGTCCCTGCACCTGGAGGTGTTTTACCTTCTGTGTCCGGTGGAGGACACCCAATGTCGACCTGTTTGCTTCTCGACTCAACAAGAAGGTTCAGAGGTTTGTGGCCAGGTCAAGGGATCCTCTGGCCGATGCCACAGACGCACTGGTGGCTCTTTGTGGTCAGTATTGGCTGATATATGTGTTCCCTCTGCTGAAACTCCTGCCGAAGCTGCTGTGCAGAGTGGAGGTGGAAGGGATTCGGCTCATTCTAGTGGCCCCTGGCCTCACCGGTCTTGGTATGCAGCCCTGGTAAAGTTGGTTGCTGATGCTCCTTGGAGGTTTCCTCTCGGGGAAGATCTGCTGTCTCAAGGGCCGATCTTCCATCCTGCTTTACAGTCGCTGGCTTTAACAGCGTGGCTGTAGAAAGACAGGTTTAGAATGATGGAGATCTTTCTGACTCTTTGATTCCTACACTGTTGAAGGCCAGGAAGTCTACTTCCAGGTAGATCTATCATCCTATCATCCTATCATAGTTCACATCATTAGAAGAGTTATTGACGCTGTAAACTTACATGTACTGTACTTGAGTTGAACATATTCTGTTTGCTCTATAAAAAACAAATAGGCAGGCTCATAGGTTTGTCCACAGGCTTCCAACACAAAGTATATGAAACTGAAATTCTTCCTCCAACCAGAAAGAGAGGAGGAAAAAATAAAGACGACAGAATGGTATGAGAGGGAGAAACACCTCTCAAATAGGTGTCACCCAATCCGTGAAAATATTGATGGCTTCACCCGTGTATATGCGGTGTGTGGCTGGAGTCCAAAGAAAAGAAAATCGGCCAGGCGAAATAGTCACTATTGGGTTCCTATAAAGGTAAAGAGTAATACAAAATGTATATATGGTATTTATTTGCAATTAATTAAAAGATGATGGAAATAGCAGTGTATCTAGGGTTGTAAACTAACAAGAAAAAAATCAGAAAGAAACAGGATAAATGTAAATGCATACTGCATGCGTTATAGAAATATATATGCATATAATCACATAACTAGACACCTTGGGTATCATAATGGAATCATCGCTTAGATGGAAAACTCAACAAACAGAGGGATCCTAGTAGGAGGTGGTGGGACTAGAGTGGCAATCTCCCAAAGGCTGTGTCTACCACAACATGTTGTTTTTACTACTTTTCCATACCTCCTGAGGTGAACCCCTCTAGAAAGGGTCTGAACGATAACATATCGTTCAGGCCAGGAGGTTGAGTAGCCCTGAGTTGTACAATCCACCTGAGTTCCATCTGAAGGAGAACTTTGTTCCAGTCCCCTCCCCTGGAACTCGGGTGGATACGGTCCAAAATCAAGAATTTAATTTACGGAAATTTGCCGCCATGTTCCGTCGTAGTATGGCGGCCCAGGGGAAGATCGGGGCCACAACTTCTCATGCTGAGGATATGGCGATAAGCTCATCTCCAAAACTCAAGTTTCGTTTTGCCGATGTAATAACACCCGCAGTCACATAATAGAAAATAAATCCCCCCGAAGGTGCGGCAATTTGCAAAATGCTTAGGTCGAAACTGTTGGCCGTTGAGCAGAGTCGGATTTTTTGTAGTGTGCATGAACTTGCAGTACTTGCAGCTACCACACATGAAAGTGCCCCTGTATTTGCATGGGCAATCAGTGTGAAGGCCCTTATATTCGCTCTTAACTAGTCTATCCTTCAATGCTGGAACCTTTCTGAAAGTGAATTGTGGAGTAAGTGGTACATAGCAACCCAAAATTGGGTCCAATGCAAGAATATGCCAATATTTATTGACAATCTGCCTTACTTTCAAATGCTGGTCGGAGAATTTGGTGATAATTCTGATAATATCTGCTTTGTTGTCCTTTTTCTGAGAGGATATAAATATTAAATCCTGTCTATTTTTGGCGGTCGTTTTTTTGTATGCCCGCTTGAGAGAGGTTTTAGAATATCCTCTCTGCAGTAGTCTGTCCCGAAGTCCATCGGCAGCTTTTTGAAACATTGTGAAATCAGAAAAGTTGCATCTGATGCGCAAGTATTGACTGTAAGGTATCAAATTAATCAGAGGTTTCGGGTGAAAACTTGATGCATGTAGAATAGTGTTGCCTGCCGTGGACTTACGGAACAGACTACTGCGGAGAGCACCATCATCCCCCTTATGGATTGTGATGTCCAAAAAGGGGTTTTGGTGTTGATCGGTTTGCATAGTAAATAGAAGGTTAAAGTCATTTTTGTTCATTCTTTCAATACATTGATAGAGCAGATCAAGAGGACCAAACCACACCGCGAAAATATCATTGATGTACCGGTACCATAACAAAATATGGTCCGTGTACATCGATAATAATTCATCGGACAAAAAGGAGTGATCCCACTCCCCCAGGTACAGGTTGGCGTAGGATGGGGCACAACATGTGCCCATCGCCACCCCCTGTACCTGGAGGTAGTGAGAGCTGTTGAAGGACATTATGGAGTAAAATTAACTCCAAAAGAGAAACAATAAACTCGCTATAGGCTAGATCTGAAGGGCCTTGTTGTGAAAGAATGTGTTTAATAGCTGCAACGCCCCTGGAGTGGGGGATCGAGCTATACAAGGCCTCCACATCTATCGTAACAAGATGAGCTACCATAGGGATTGTAGTACCTTCAATCATTTGTAAGAGGTGAATTGTATCTTGTATATAAAAGGGTAGTGCAATGACATGGGGGCGCAAGTACTCGTCCACTAATCTGCTTGCATTTTCCGTAAGAGCGCCTCGTCCTGAGACTATAGGGGGATTTATAGAGTTTTTATGGACCTTCGGAAGGGCATAAAAGGTAGGGGTGATAGGGAATGCCGTCCTGACGAAGTCCCAGGTTTTCTTGAGAATTGTGCCATTGTAGTATGCTAGATCAACTAGTTCGTAGAATTCCTTTGTGTATTTTACAATTATCTCAGCCGTAATTCGTCTGTAACCAGGGCCGATCCTAGGCGGGTTCGGGGGGTGCCCCGCGCCCAGGCGCCACGTGAGGGGGGGCGCACATAACCCTAAAAATCTCCCGCAAGTCGCGGGAGTCTCTCACTGCAGCAGTGAGAGAACGGAGCCTCTACATACTGTGTACACCGTGACTGTCTGCCTGCTTGGCTGTTGCCGCCTCTTCACTGCCATCTAGCGGCGATGCGGGGTAATTTCCGTCGGCACACTGCTGCACTTTTCTCCATTGCCAAGGAGAGTGCGGCAGTTCCGATGTGATCCCGCAGTAAAATCCCAGGACCGAGTGGAGGATCCCCCCCGGAGCTAGGGGCCAGGATAGGTGAGCTCTCCTCCCCTCCATCAGTTATTGTAGTATCCCCTTCAAGCTGGCCATAGAATCTGATAAGTTGAAATTCTGCTGCTTCATCAGGGAATGGCCAATTTTCTGGGAGCGTGATGGGGGGGGGGGAGGCCAGGCAATAGGGGCAATTGGCACCGCACACAGTGGTTAGGGTGTGCCTAGGCACACCTGGCACACCCCCTGTGCATGCCTATAAATATACTCCTATATTGTTCACTCCCTCTTGTCCCTAATAGTTTTCAGGGCACAGCAGAACTTGGTCACTCATTCTCAGTGCCAAGGCAGCATGTCTCTTTTAAAAGTGAAACATACCACAGTCACATAAAAAGGAGGACCCTCTTCTCTTTGTATGGTATTTTTTTTTTAATGTCCTCTGTGGCAGTGACTGGCTCTCCATCATGTCCTTTGTTTGACAATTCCTTTCTTATTAGCCTTGAAATTTTCCAGAATAGACTTTCAAGATTTTCCCCTATAGATTTAAAAAAGTGGGGCTGAGTACTTCTCTGCCATGGATAACAGGCTTCCTGTCAGGGCAGCCATCAGAAATGATGGGGTCCTTTACACAGCTATAGGCCTGGGTCCCCCCAGGCCTGACCACCAACATTCCCCACTGCCCTCCCTGTGGCCCTCCCACAGAATCCTTCAGTGCACCCACTTTTATTTTAAAATTCTTACACCTTTATATATCCTCCATCCACCTCTAGTCCCATCTCCTCCCTCCCATGTCCTACTTCTTCATCACATGTCCTCCTTCTCTTCCAGTCTCATCTCCTCTATCCCATGTTCTCTTCATGCTCATTCACATAGGTGTTGTGGCCTATACAGTGTGAATTAGTGGCTATTGCTGTGTCCAGGCCGGCTATGTTACCCTATGGGGACGCAGCAGCAGTACCAACACACCTGCAGGTCGTAATTTGATAGGTGTGTGGGTGCAGGTGGAAGGCCCTAAGCACAGACAGTATGCATTCGGGGCCTCTCACCTTCACACCTGAGAATTTAGGAACTGTGGCTGTATTTATACAGCCATTGCATCCTCATAGAGTAACAGGTGGCTCCAGCAAACTTCTCATTCACACTTTATGGTCAGAGAACCAGTTTGAACGAGACCTTACATTTTGTAAATTTTTTCATCATTTTTGAAAATTATTTTTGTACAATTTCTTAAAAATAATATTTTTTTAACAATGTTTAAAAAATATTTTTTTCACAATATATTTTTTACATTTTAAAACAGTTTTTTTTTTTTTTTTTACAACTCTGTTGAGGAAGGAGGGGTCCTTTGGTGAGATATCAGGGGTCTAAACAGACCCCTGATATCTCACCTTTGAGACAGAGAAAGGATTTGAGGACACATTCTTCAATTCCATTTTTTGTAGCCTTAGCTGCACTGTAGAAGAACGAACAGGAGACAGAGGCTCCTGTTCATTCATAAACTGAAGCATAGTAAACACAGTTTACTATACTTAGTTATCAGTAGACACAGGAGCGATCAGTACCGATCGCACACTATGTCCATTCATTCACTAAAGGAAGGGGCCTGTAAATGACATATTTACTGGCCCCTTTCACTACTCTCCATCCTGACAGATGCTCCTGTGTACCCACAGCCACTGGAGGGACAGGGAAGCCGCCAGAGCTGTTGGGGGCCCAGGCACACGGCAGGGGGGGGGGCACCATAAATATTTCTGCACCCAGGCGTCTGTTACCCTAGGATCGGCCCTGTCTGTAACAACATGGATTGTTTATTATTTTCATGCACATCTCAATATATTTCTGGTCGTCCATCAGGACGACATTCCCACCCTTGTGCTGCCTTGATTATGACAGAATGATTATCAGATAATTTTTTAAGAACCTGTCTTTCTGTAGGTGTCATGTTAGGAGTTTTGGAAGGGATCACTCTCAGATCTTCAATCTCTTTGCTGACTAATTTAACAAAAGGGCTGATGTTTGAGTTTAGGTTAGCGCTGGGAAATGTATCCAATTTTTTAGATAAAACGGATGGTTTAGAGATTACAGATGTGTTATCTTTATCTACTTCCTGTAGGAGGCGAGGAAGATCGATCCGATCAATAAGATCCTCGTTCTCCTCGAGTAGTGATATCAGTATTTCTAATACAGAGTCATTTGTTCCCGAATGTCTTCCAGAGTCTTGTTGCTTATGGAACATAGTTTTAAAGTTCAGTTTTCCTGCAAACAGATGTATATCTTTTGGAAGTTCAAATTTGTCCAAGCCCTTGTTTGGACAAAAACTTAGCCCCCGTGAAAGAATATTAGCTGCTTCTTCGGTATGAGAATGTGTGGAAAGATTCAAGATAGATGGGTCAGTCTCAGTGGTAATAGAGTCAGTGGGTGTGTGAGTAGTGGAGGAGGATGAATCTATGTGTACATCTGGGACAGTGATAGGGAGTAGGGAGATTCCAGGTGAGGAAACTCTAAAAAAGAGTTATCCGTGTTAAGGGTTGTGGAATGTCCCGGCATTGAATAGAGTGTATCTCGTGACTTAGGTACAGATGGGTACAAAGACAAACCTGAAGTGGAAGGTCTCGAGTCTCTAGGTGTGTCCCCATTAGATTTGAAAAGAGAAAGGCCTACCTTGGTCGTTCTGTCCACACTTGGTTTTTTAACAGTCTGTCTGTGTGAAGAGTCATCCGGATGTTGTCTTTTGGTTTTAGTAGGAACTTTCCTTTTGGAATTAGGCAGGCTTCACATATCCCTCCCACTCCATTCTGGCAAGTGGATTATCTGTCCAGCTGATCTTTATTACGCAATTAATACTAGTATTTAAGCAATGATGCAGATAGGCTCAGTCCACATTATCTGGCATTCGGCTTGCTCTGTTCCTGGACAGACCTCAAACTTATACTCTGCTGTGAAAGGTAAACTACATTTTTACTACTTTGGATCAACAGCTAGTCCCCTTTGGGAGCTGTATGGTCTCTCTTAGTCTCCCTGTTGGTGATTCTTGGTGGGGGCATTAATTAGTCTGGGCTATGCTATATTTATATGCATGGAAACTTTTATGGTTATGATGCTACAACCAGATCACAGTTTTTTTCTGTGATATTAACCAAATTTTCCATCTAACGTTTACAGTCTTTCATACTAGCATTATCTGGCAGCTAACTCTGGCCCTGTCCTACTTTTAGGGTGACCGGTGGTTGAAAACTTCTGCTATTTCTATCATCTTTTAATTAATTGCAAATAAATACCACATATACATTTTGTATTACTCTTTCCCTTTATAGGAATCCAATAGTGACTATTTCGCCTGCCCGATTTCCTTTTCTTTGGACTCCAGCCACACACAGCATATACACGGGTGAAGTCATCGATATTTTCACGGATTGGGTGACACCTATTTGAGAGGTGTCTCTCCCTCTCATACCATTCTGTCGTCTTTATTTTTTCCTCCTCTCTTTCGGGATGGAGGAAGAATTTCCGTTTCATATACTTTGTGTTGGAAGCCTGTGGACAAACCTATGAGCCTGCCTATTTGTTTTTAATAGAGCAAACAGAATATGTTCAACTCAAGTACAGTACATGTAAGTTTACAGCGTCAATAACTCTTCTAATGATGTGAACTATGATCATTATATGAGATTGTTAATATGTTGTGGATGTTTTTCCTGACTATGTTTCTAATATCAACATTTGTTATTCTGTCATAGAATTTAACCTGCAGTATATAATCCAATTTCCCCTGAAGAAGAAGCGCACAGCTTTGAAATGCGTTGGGTATCTGTACTGCTCTATTCTACATGTATCTGTACTGTGTTTTTTATGGAACTGTTTGCCCAATTTTGTGACTCTTTATGAATATCTTTCTATGTTATTTTGTAATAAACATTTATATTTTTTATACATTTTTGTACCTTCTTGAGTGCCATTAAAGTCCCAAACCCTTAGGGGATCCCTTCCATTTGTAACCCTATCTAGAGGGTCATCAAAATGTATTGGAACTAGGAAATGATATACGAGTATGTTAAAAACGAATTAACTATTATTAATATGGGCATTTATTTCCCAATCAATATTCAGGCCAAAAGGTCGGTAGCTTCTTAAATCATGTATCCAAAACGTCTCGCGTTTGGAAATGGTTCTCCTTAGGTTACTGCCCCTCCAGTGGGGGACATATTTTTCTATAGCAATCACCTGGAGGTTGGCGGGGTTCTTATGATGGCATTTAGCATAGTGCTGTGGCACACTACGTCCCCAAAAGCCTTTTTTAATATTGGTTATGTGCTCTCCAACTCTGATACTTAGCGTGCGTATTGTCCTACCCACATATTGAAGACCAAAACTACAGATGAGAAGATACACTATACCCTTGGTGTGACAAGAAATAAAATGTTGGATTTTTATAAGTTTTCCCCGTCACATTGGATGAGAAATTGTGAGTTAATAGTCTTAGTTTCTAGACAGGTCCTACATTTCCTACATGAAAAAAAACCCTTTATGTCGCCAAACATTACAGGGGTAAAGGGCCTTTCGATCAGATTGGGAGCGACAAATGCAGAAAAAAGAACTCTAGATAAAGGTCTCAAATATGCCCTCAAAAAGCCACTAAACAAGTTTGAAACGTTTATAGACATAAATATGTCCGAAACACTTCCTATCTAAGGCAAGTGAAAGAAACTATATCTCATACCGAGCCTCTTCCTGTATTCATACTGGGTTGAAAAATGCCTCACTGTTCAATCCTCCCATTATACAAGGGAACAAAATCACTGTTTTCATAGATTTGGTCCTCAAGGATCTTGAGGAGAAACAATTTAATTTCCGCCCCCAAAGTGACTTGATGCTGGGGGTCAAAACTCTATGTAGTCATAAGGACCTGATTATTCGCCCTGCAGACAAGGGTGGCGGAATTGTCCTATTAAAAAAGGAAGACTACCTAGAAGAAATTAGCAATTTGCTTTCTGATAATAAAACTTATAAAATCCTTAAAAAGATCCAACTCACAATTATAAAAGAAAATTGGAGAAATGAATCAAAAAAGGTTTCCAATAAGGGATTCTAAATAAAAAAGAAAAATAATACCTTGTTCCACTGGCTCCAAGAATCCCAACTATCTATTATCTCCCGAAGGTCCACAAGAGCCTTGTCAAACCACCCGGTAGACCAATCATGAGTGGTATTGACTCCGTTACGACTCGCATCGGGAAATATATAGATTTTTTTCTGCAGCCCTTGGTTCAGGATACTCCAGCTTTCCTCAAAGAAACCACACAGTGTATTAAGGAGATCACTGAACTAGAGGTTGAGGGTGATCCGTTACTAGTCACCACCGACGTGGCATCTTTATATACAATTATACCCCATGATATGGGATACGAGGCGGTTAGGACTTATCTGGATTTGAACCATGAAATTCAGTTGAAACAAAAGAGCTTCATTTTGGAGCTATTGATATTTGGGATGGAGCACAATTACTTTTATTTTGGCAGAGAGTTTTATTTACAAAAGACTGGCGTGGCTATGGGGGCTAAATTTGTCCCCAGCCTGTGAATTTCTTAGATTTGGTTATTACCAGACAAGGTTTGAGTTTTTCTACGAAAACCTACTTTAAGCCAACTGACAAGAATGGTTTTATTCCCCTTGAGAGCTGCCACCACACAACATGGCTTAAAGCAGCACCAAAGGGGCAATTTAGACGTATCCGCCGCAACTATACCAACGATTTAGATTTCAAAGTACAGGCCGAAATCCTTAAGGATAAATTTATACAAAAAGGATACAATAACACGGCATTGGAAGAGGATATTCACTCAGTAGCAGAATACAAACAGGCTGACATGATAGTTCCCAAAGAATGGGACAAAAGAAGGATCAATCACAATATGAATTTGCCTTTCTCACTACTTTTTCCCATCATCACCATTGGATAAAAGAAACCTTTGAGAAACATTGGAAAGTCCTAAAAAGGGATAAAACCCTGGGTCCTACACTCCCAGATAGACCACAATTAATCTTTAAAAGATCACAGAGCTTAAAAGAATTAGTTGCTCCAAATACGATCGAAAAGGCCCTTTACCCCTGTAATGTTTGTCAACATGACATGAAGGGGTTTTTTCCATGTAGGAAATGTAGGACCTGTCTAGAATCTAAGACTATTAAAACTCACAATTTCTCATCCAATGTGACGGGGAAAACTTATGTTGGAGTTGGAGAGCACATAACCAATATTAAAAAAAGGTTTGGGGGGCGTGGCAGGAAGATGGTGCCGTGAGGAGGCTCGCTGAGGAGCTCCGTGCTCTCCGCAACGGCGTCCGCCCGTAATCAGCGGTAGCCCGGCATATCCCTCCCCGGAAACCTCGCGAGACTTGCGGCACACCTCGGAGCTCACACACCGCCTCTGAGCGTGGGGACAGCCGAAGCCGGACGGCGTGCAGCTCCGCAAGCAGGGGTACGAGTGGCGGCGGAGGTACGCTATTGAAGTCACGAGGGCAACCCCGCGCTAGTTCGGATCCTGACTCTGTGTCTGGAGTGGCGAGCGGAGGCGGTGGGGGCCTTACAGAGGATTGAGAGCCGCTTAACTTCCAGCATGCCGAAGGAGTATCTAGCTGTGGAGGAGTGAATGGTGGTGGATTTCCCTCAGAGGCGCAAGCAGAGGAGGACAATTGAATAGTGCTCGTGATCAGCTCATGCAAGCTGGAGAAGTGCCCGGTGTGAGGTGCCAAGGCCTGTCGGTCCGGAGCGTGGATATTTCCACATATTTCCTCCGGGGGTCTCGGAGTGGAGGGGTGGAAGAACGCGCTAGTATGGCGCCAAAGCGGCCGGCTGCAAACACCGAGATGGCGGCAAAAAAAGACGCTAAATGCTCAGGTAACAGTAAGGAAACCCAAGAACAACTTATAGGCGGAAAAAGGGATGAGATATCCACAGTTCGTGATGAATGGCCAACAGCACAGTCTCCATCACCTCAAGCCCTGCAAACGCAGCCAGAGAGCTGGAAGGAGATCCTAGCCATGATGCCTACTAAGAAGGACTTGATGGAAATAGCTGCAAACATAGTAAGTTCTTTAACTACTGAAATAACCTCCTTAAAGGGACAGATTAATAATTTGGATGGCAGGATTGTGGTGGTAGAGAATGGTCAAAGTCAGTTAACGCAGAGAGTGGAACATATTGAGGCTGTGCAGAAATCAATGGCTAATAAATTTATCACGCTACAATTACAACAGGATGACGGGGAGAACAGACAACGGCGGAACAATATACGTCTCAGGGGTCTCTCTGAAGATATCTCAAGTACGGAATTAAGGGGTAAGCTCGGTGAAATATTCAATGGCCTACTGGAACGACCCCTTACAGAGGCCATTGAAATAGACAGAGTCCATAGAGTGAGAGCTCCCCGTAGTGTGGGGGCGGATTTCCCCCGGGACGTATTAGCAAGGATTCATTTTTTTGCTCAAAAAGAACAAATTATGTTGAAAGCCTGGGATAGGGGCCCCTTTGATTACGAAGGGTCAAAGATCAGGATCCTGCCAGACCTTTCTAAAAAGACACTAAGAATGCGTGCAGCGGTCAAGCCTTTGCTTGAAGAAATTCGGAAAGCAGGGGCAACGTACCATTGGGGACACCCATTCCACATAAGGATAAAGAAGGAGGACTCTATGTTTATTTTGAGATGGCCTGACCAGTTGCAAGGACTTTTTTCTTTCTTAAAAATACAGCCAATTGAGGTAGCAGACTGGTTAGATGTATTAACACCGTAGAACTAGCTCTCGAGGAATTAAGTAGCAGGAGGGAGAGGGTGGATAGACAGATGGGCCGAAGTCGGGATGTGTTGAATAATTAGCGGGCCAAGTTAATTTAAGTAGATGGGTAGACAGGCATCAGCTATTTGTTAAAGGTAATGGCCGTAATTACGGGGAGGGGGGTTTGCTGGACCATACATACAAGGGGTTGGGGTTAAGGGGTGGAGGGGGGTTGCCATAAGACGGGTCTGGAATTGATAAATCAATGGGTGTTGTGATATATGATAATGTGGTGAGTTGTGATATAATGTACTATTAATGCGCTGCATGATACCCATTTAGAACCCCCCAAATCCAAACCCACCCGATACAGTTGTGTGAGAAGGGCGGACGCCCGGGGACGCACGGACCCTCGGAGGTCTGTTGTCTTGATTTTTGTCCCTTGTTTTTTTTTTTTTTTTTTTTTTTGTGTGGATGTCGTGTTATTCGTAAAGGTAGTAAGAAGTCCTCCTCATGGCGCGCATCTTGATTGCCCGCCCAAATAGGACGCGTTGTGGTACGCAAGGTCAAGAGTAGACCAAAGTTAGTCAAACACACTGACACACCGGTAGTGGGGGGAGCGGAAGGCGGAGGGGAACGGGGAAGAGGTTAGGGGGGGGGGGTCACTCCCCCCTATTTTTTTTTTTTTTTCTCTTTCTCTTCCTTTTGCTTTCTCCTGATTTTTTCTTCTCCTGTCCCTTCCCTCTCTCTCTCCTTCCCCCCTCTCCCGCCCTAGTCCCCGCTGTACTATATAAGTGAAGTTTTAGTGGGAAGGGAGTTGTGAGATTCCTGTCGGTTTAAGTAAGATAGGAATATAAATAAGACAGGGAAGGACCAGGTAAGAAGGTGGTAGAATGCAAGGTACTAAAATTACGTCCTTAAATGTCAGGGGGCTTTCAACCCCCGAAAAAAGATCACGTTTGCTGCTGGACATGAGACGCAGCCGTACACAGATTGCATTTATTCAAGAAACATACTTTAAACATGAAAAAATTCCGAGGCTACATAATAAGAACTTCCCGTGGGCATACCATGCCCCATCTCCAATAGCAAAGTCAAAGGGAGTTAGCATTATTATAGCAAAAGAGGTTGCTTGGACCCATATCGACACGCGCTCAGATCCACAGGGAAGATATTTAATGTTAAAAGGCAAGATTGGGAATAAAATGATCACTCTGGTAAATACATACTTCCCCAACAGTAGCCAGCTGGCTTTTCTATTACTTTTGACACCAATAATCCTTGAATTCCAAGAGGGTTCACTAATTATGGGTGGGGATTTCAATTACGCGGCCGAGCCTATGTTGGATACGTCAGTGGGAACGTCACATTTACCATACGCTCGGTTGAAAAAACTCAGCAGGGAGTTGTCCCTGCTTAGTTTAATTGACCCCTGGAGAATTATGCATCCAGAGGAGAAAGACTATACGTATTTCTCCCCAATACATAATAGATATTCCAGGATTGATCGGATTCTGATTTCACAGACAGAGCTATCCAGAGTAGTGTCGTCCCAGATTGGATCTTTTTCCATGTCGGATCACTCACCTATCCATATCACAATAAATTTTGAAGCAGGCCCAAAAAGGCCACCGACATGGAGATTGAACGAAATCTTAGTACAATCAATAGAAACAAAAACAGAGATTCAGACAGAATTAGAAAGGTATTTCCAGGAAAACACGAGCGAGCAAGCGACGCCATCGAGCATTTGGGAGGCACACAAGTGTGTCATCAGAGGAGTGATGATACGGTTGGGTACCAAACGCAAACGTGAAAAAGAGAGAGAGATTGCTGAGTTGTTGGCTCAGATAGAGACTTTGAGTTTAGTGCATAAAAAAACAGTAGCGAAGATACAACTGTCGCCCTTAACGAAGGCCAGGGAAAAACTCAATGAATTGCTATATGAGAGAGTTATGAGATCCTTAGTGGCACAAAAAAGACATTTCTATGAATACTCAGACAAACCGGGGGCGATGCTGGCCCGAGCCTTAAGGGGACCGCAGAAACGAACGGTAATAAACCATATACGTGCAAAAGGGGGACAAAAAATATCTGGAATAGAAGAAATTGCAGAGGAATTTAGTAGATTTTATCAAGGATTATATGACATCGCCTCCTCGGAGCCAGCCAGAGTGGGGGGGGGCTGGCTTCGACGAGGCGATCAAATATATCAAAAATTCGGACATGCGGACATTGGAACCGGACCAGGCGAGCGTGATGGAGGGGAGGATTTCAGAGGAAGAGCTTAAGTTGGCCTTGGCGCAGACAAAACCACACAAAGCCCCCAGTCCAGACGGTTTCTCCTTTGTATATTATAAGCAATTTTTTGAGATCCTGAAAGCTCCTCTACTAGCGCATTTGAATTATATTGGGGAGGGAGGAAGTATGCCAATAGATTCCCTACGGGCGTACATCACCCTTATCCACAAAGATGGGAAGGATGCAACGATATGTGGAAGTTACTGTCCAATCTCCTTGCTGAATTTGGATACCAAGTTATTTGCAAGGATGATTGCGAACCGGATTCTGCCATACATACCGAGCCTAATCCATTATGATCAGGTGGGGTTTGTCCCTACAAGAGAGGCGAGGGACAACACCACCCGAGCAGTGGACCTAGTGTACAATGCGCAACGACGGAAAGTGCCAATGATGCTGTTGGCCGTAGACGCCGAGAAGGCTTTTGACAGGGTGGCCTGGAATTTTATCAGGGCCACCCTGACGCACATTGGCCTAGGAGAAAGAATGTTGACTTACATTATGGCATTGTATTCTAGGCCCTCGGCGGCGGTCAGGGTAAATGGGTGGAATTCTGACTTCTTTCAGATTAAAAACGGCACTCGCCAGGGATGTCCTCTGTCCCCATTGATTTTTATTCTTGCGCTAGAGCCCCTTTTGTGGAATATACGTCAAAATGCGGAAATAGCGGGACTTAATGTGGCAAAGGGACAACACAAGGTGGCAGCGTATGCAGATGATCTACTATTTTTTGTGACAGAGCCCGAAAAAACACTCCCACAAATACTAGACGCTATTAGTAAATATGGAGAGGTATCCTTTTTCAAAATAAACATATCTAAATCATCGGCATTAAACGTCTCCATGCCTGCAGGAAAATATAAGAACTTGCGGCAATGTTTTCCTTTTCAGTGGAACAATCAATCAATAGAATACCTAGGAATACATATCACTTCAAAACCTTCGGATTTGTTTGAGGTAAATTTCTCCCCACTTCTGAAGATATTGAGGACTGATGTACAGAAATGGCAGACACTGGTATTGTCATGGTTTGGCCGATGTAGTGCTTTAAAAATGAATGTGCTGCCCCGACTTCTGTACGTTATACAAGCTGTGCCAATTACAATACCAATGGCTTTCTTTGTTCAGGTTAAAAGTTTATTTCGAAATTTTATCTGGGCGAAAAAATCTCCCCGTATAGGGATGCAGATCTTAATCCTCCCGAAGGCAAAGGGAGGGGTGGGATTGCCTGACCTGTTACGGTACTATAGGGCGGCCCACCTTATGAGGGTGTATGACTGGCACTGCAACCAATCACACAAACAGTGGGCACATATGGAAAGAGAGATTATGAATTCTCCTACACCAGTTGCCCCATGGACTCCCATTCTGAAAACAGACAAAATACTCTCCCATCCGACAATAGGGGCAACGCTACATATAGCAACAAAACTACAAAACCATCAAGCAGTAGCACCCTCGGTCTCACCCTTGACGCCGTTGGTAGGAAACGCCTCTTTTATCCCTGGGAATACCAATGGGAAAATTATAGAGCTAGCCAAGGCGGGTAGAGCACGTCTGAGGGACGTATGGACTCAAGGTGATCCACCAACTACTGAAGAGATAATGACATGGCCCGAAGGGAAGTTGGACATTTTTAGTGCATTCCAAATCAGACACTATTGTAAACAGCTACAAAATAGTGGGTATATCCCAAGGTCATTAACACCATTTGAGTCTTTATGTGAGGGTGGGGAGCGAATTCCGCATGTACTATCTTACATGTACTCGCTCCTAGGGGGTATACAGGACCTACACCGTCCGAGGTTTGTGCAGAAATGGGAGAAAGATCTTGCTGTCTCTTTCAATCAACAACAAGTAAATAAAATCCTGAGACTCGTTCATAAAGCATCAATTGCCAGCAGATATCAGGAGATTAGTTATAAAGTATTAACCAGATGGTATAGGGTGCCGAAGATCCTGCACAAAATGGATCGAAAACACTCGGACAAATGTTGGCGATGCGGAGAAGAGGGGGGGACTATGATACATATATTTTGGTCATGCCCAGCAATTGGGGAGTTTTGGAACGAGGTGGCCCGAATAATTGAGGAATTAACAACAATTAAGGTAAGAGAAGATCCGGCATTGTGCCTACTACATTGTACGAGTAATTCTATTAAAAGATATAGAAATTCTATTTTGATACATTTATTGAACGCAGCGAAGGCCTGTATACCAGCTATGTGGGGACAGACTCAGAGCCCAACAGTACGTTTGTGGCTCTCCAAAATAAGGGAGATTCAGAGGATGGAATCATTAACTGCAGCACGGTTAAGTATGGAAGAGCGGCATAGGGTACGATGGCAACCCTGGACGTTGTTCACATGCTCAGAGGAATACTTACAGACAGTAGGATAGGGGGGCGGGCGTGGGGGGGAGGGGGGGAGGTGGGTTGGAGAGGGCGGGAGAGAGGCTATTTTTATTCATTTTTTTTTTATTTTATTGCTTTCAAATTTTTTTTTTTTTTTTTTTTTTTTTCCTTTCTTCTGCGATCTTCTGTCTTGCTCTCTCTATACCGGGTGTGACAGTGGAGGAGATAGATATGTGAGGTTTGACAATTAGGCGGGTTATCCGGAATATATGTTGTGTATGTCTTGTCTGGGAAGGGGATTTTTCTCCCCCCATCCCCCCTTTTTTTTTTTTTTTCTTTTTCTTCTTCTTCCCTCCCGCTGTCAAGGACAGGGGGAGAGGAAAGGGGAGGACTTTCTTCCTTATGCCGAAGAGAAATGATTTCTGTGTCGGCGCTTGTGGGGTTTTTTTCTTTTTTTTTTTTTTTTCTCACGGATGAGTTTGGATTTGTGTGGGCTGGTGAAATGGGGGGTTAATTAACGTGTTTTGGTGTGTGGTCTCACGAACTGAATGAAATGCTCACGGTATATGACATGGGGGGGAGTAGGGAAGGGTTCCACCTCCCCTCCTCTTATGTTTTTGTTGTTTATGTTTGTGTGTTATATTATGTTCCTATCCACGGGTGGGAGAGTACAAACTTCCTTCTCCCTGTCGGGTCGAAGGTCAAAGTGCACTAATGGATATTAAAGAAGGTATAAAGAAGTGTTTTTTTTTTTGTTTTTTTTTTTTTTTTTTCTTTTTTGTTTGTTGTGCAGAAGGCATAAGGGAATCACATGGTGTGTATCCTCCAAGGAAGGGGTTTTTTTTTTTTTTTTGTGTGTTTTATCGTGTGTTTTGATTATTTCTTGCCAGGATGGGGGGAGGCTGGGTGAAGTGGCGATGTAAATGTTATCGATATATTGTAGATAAGTATGTAATGTATTTGAAAACAATAAAATGCGGAGTTAAAAAAAAAAAAAAGGTTTGGGGGACATAGTGTGCCACAGCACTATGCTAAATGCCATCATAAGAACCCCGCCAACCTCCAGGTGATTGCTATAGAAAAATATGTCCCCCACTGGAGGGGCAGTAACCTAAGGAGAACCATTTCCAAACCCTAGACATTTTGGATACATGATTTAAGAAGCTACCGACCATATATAATTTCCTAGTTCCAATACGTTTTGATGACCCTCTAGATAGGGTTATACCCACCACAAAGGTATTAGGAATATTTTTCTCATGGCTTTCATAATTTCTAATCTGTACTATATTTATGATCTAATTTTATACATTTATAATTTAGCTCATAATTTTAATAATGTGTGTATCAGTTTACATTTGATATATTGTATTTTATACATTTGCATTAAATTTATAGTATGCTTTTAGTTTATTAAATATTTATATGTTAAATTTTAGCACTTCAGGACCAGGTAATTTAATCTTATTTTAATATATTAAATTGCATATTTATATATATTTTTTTAAAAATATAATATATATCCCGTTATCCTATATATATATATATATATATATATATATAGTGTATAGGTAGTATTTATAGTTAACATGTATTATGTATATTATGTAAATTTTGTTTGAAAAGCGAACCTATATACCACAGAAGGGATATACAAAATTATTTATTGTACTATGGGAATTCAGATTAATATCAATTAATCCCAGTGTCCACTAGGTGGCGCAAGATATACTTATATGTGTATGGAAATTAGCTTAGGATATATATCAATCAAAGGCCACTAGAGGGCTCGAGATAATTTAATACACTTCTGCTTGCCATAAATGGACTAGTGTTAGAGCCGTTTTTCCTATTGGCCATATTATCCCTGTCTGTAGGTATATATAGGGACGGCTTAGAGCGTAATGCGTGATCCCTGATGACGTCATACGCAAATTGATGAAACCGGTCGGGTCCACGCATTACGCCAACGTCACTTCCGGTTCCTTGGAACGCAGCCGGAACGCAAGCTGGCGTGCGACGCTGTAATTGCTCTTCCATGTTCAACCTGATGTAAGTGGCTCCTTTTACTTCTATTAAAATTGTGAATACATACTACACCATGGAGTTTTTTCTTTTTATATGATCGAGTTGATTATGGTCTGAGGAGAGGTTTTGAAGGATATCCATCTATCGGATTAAGTGGAGAGATCCATAGGCAAGTTGAAGCCGGCATTACATTCTTACTGAGATTCAGCATACCACTTACCAATGCTAGACCCCAAGGGGCCATCTGGTAAGTGAGTTATTCATCCGGTGGTGGATTTCCCTTCCTTCCCCTGTCTCATCACGATCTAAGGAAGCACTCCTAACAGGACTTTTTGAGCATGCTTATGCACTTTTACCTGCACTTGCTTTTTTGCACATAAAGACTATTTTTTTGCATATTTATTCTAGGATTTATGCGGTTACTTTGTTCATAAGATATTTAGCACAATGCATGGACACTTTATTGGAATGTGATACATAGCATTGAAGTAATGAATTCATCTCACATACCTTTACACAGTGCATTCTTTTGAAGATATTTGTTTGCACATTTGTTTGCACATTTATTTGCACATTTATGAGTGCTGTCCCCCTCCCTTTCCTTTTTTGCCAACATTGAATTTTATTTATTAGGTATTTTGTATACAGTGTTTTCCTTTGGTTTAACACACACTGTTCACATCTAGCGCAAGTGTCAGCTTTGGCTGTGTTTTTCCAACGTCCTTTAGCTACGCATGCCCTGATTCGTACTTTTATTCAGGGGGGGTGTGTCATATGGCACCTCTGAGACGATCCCCGTTACTTCGTGGGATCTGAATTTGGGGTTATCGGTTCTTCAAAAATCTCCTTTTGAGAACATTAGGGAGATTCCCCTGCTTACATTATCTCAGAAGGTTGCCTTTTTGGTGGCTATCACTTCAGCCCACAGGGTGTCTGAACTGGCGGTGTTGTCTTGCTGTTCACCTTATCTGGTGGTCCACAAAGATAATGGTACTTCGACGTAATCAGTCGTTCTTCCTAAGGTGGTTTCTGATTTTCCATTTGAATGAAGACATTGTGCTGTCTTCACTCTGTCCTAAGTCCAAGCATCCCAAGGAAATTGCCTTGCATTCTTTGGATGTGATTCGGGCAATTAGAGTTTACCTGGCGGTTACTGAATCTTTTAGGAAATAAGACTTTCTTTTTGTCCTTACCGAAGGACCACGAAAAGGATTGGCTGCGTCTGCTGCGACTATAGCCAGATGGATCAGGCAGGCGGTGGTTCAGGCTTATTCACTGAAAGGTCGGGTTCCTCCTTTCCCAGTTAAGGCACATTCCACTAAAGCGCTGAGTGCCTCCTGGGCTTTTCGCCATCAAGCGTCAGTGAGTGTCAAGTTTGCAAGGCGGCAACTTGGTCGTCAGTGCAAACGTTTACAAAATTCTACAAGGTAGATGTGTTGGCATCTTCGGATGCCTCTTTTGGCCGCAGAGTTTTTGCAGGCTGTTGTTTAAAAGAGAGCTTTTTTTCTCTTTGAGGGTATATGTTTTTTCTAGGTGAGCTCCAGTTGTTAATGGTTGAGCCCCTTGTTACCTGGTTGACTGTGTTTTTCCTTTGGGGAATTACATTCTTCTTTGCGTTGTTTTTCCCACCCCTCATGAAAATACTGCTTCGGGACGTCCCAATGGCTAAGAAGATATGAAGCTGTGTCTGTCAATGAACAATAGAGAAAACTGCATTTTTGACTTACCGTAAAATCCTTTTCTCTGAAGTTCATCGACAGACACAGCACCCGCCCCTCTAATTATGAGTGGAATGAGGTTGTTGTCTTCTAAACACTGCTTGCAATAAAACTGAGGGCCGTAGCAGAGTGTGTGGGTGAAAGCTTTTTCCTGCCTAGTGTCCTATTCCTGAAGGGAAGAGCATAACCCAATGGCTAAGAAGATATGAAGCTGCGTCTGTCAATGAACTTCAGAGAAAAGGATTTTACTGAAAGTCAAAAATCCAGTTATTGCCCCCCAAAATAAATTAGCAATTGAAAAACGGCTTCACAAATATTGTGTGGTATATAAAAAACTGCAACACCCACAATTTTATTCTCAGGGTCTCTACTTTCAAAAAAATGTTTTGGGGTTCTATGTAATTTTCTAGCAAAAAATGCAAATTTTATGTATTTGCATCGGCCACTTTACGACTACATAGATGGCAGAATTGATACACGTGCCATTCAAGATGTTGCAGAGGCTCTTTATGTACTTGATTTGATATTCTTTCTATATTGTATTTTTCAGAGCTATTTAAGTATTGTGTTTACGCCTATGTTCCCGCCCCTACGGGTGAGTACATTAACTTTGTACACACCCTCTATTTGGTCTAAACTGTTCTTATGTCCTTTTTCTTACTAAATGTACCAGCATTTGCTTTGTATCTCCTGTAATGTACCTTTGGTGAAAAGTGCATTCTTTGTGATATATAGTTTCTCTATTGTTTTTATTTTTTCTTTGTGTAAGATTTTGAAAAATCAATAAAACAGGTTAACCTCTTCCCACCAGTCGCACGTAAATATGTGGCCTCTCGGCGCCTGGGCCTTAGTGCAGAGAGACCGCATATTTGCGCGAACTGCGGTCAATAGCGCTTTGCCGACAACGTATTTTCATATGACATGACAGCCAATCACGGCGGTCATGTGATCTTAACCTCCCTGGTGGATTATGTCAGCATTTTTGAATGTCAAATGGGTATATTGTTTTGCATGGAAATCTGTTGTTTTACATTGTAGGCCTGTAATTCTTAGGAATAAAACAGTAAAAGTGAATAAAAATGATTAATAAATTAACCACTTTACGACCAGTCACTGTGCCTCTCCTGCGGCACAGTGGCTCGTTATCATCCAGCGCCGTAGTACTACGTCGCAGGACTCCTTACCTTGTGGGCAGCGCTCGCTCCCGCTGTATTCATTCACAGTGGGAGTCGGGCCAGGGAAGGAGCAGCGGTGATCGCCGCTGCTCTTCCCCGATCGTCGGGGAATCGAGTTTGGAGATCCGCCCGCTTGTGTAAACAGAGCGGGCGGATCTCCTAAGTGACAGGCAGGGTCAGATTGCAGGGTTCAGCATAGCTGAACATGCGATCTGTCCCTGTGTCACTCAGTCACCTCCCCCCACACACGTTAGTAAGCACCAGGCATACATTAACCCCTCCCTCTCCAATAAAATTAACCCCTTCCCTGCCAGTGTCATTTTTACAGTAACAGTGCATATTTATAGCACTGATTACTATAGAAATGTCACTGGTACCCCCAAAAGTGTCAAAAATGTCAGTCAAGGGTCCGATCTGTCCGCCGCAATGTTGCAGTCCCGCAAAAAAAATAGCAGATCGCCGCCATTACTCATTTAAAAAAAAAAAAACACCAAAAATGACAGAAATTTTTTCCTTAGTAAACACAATAACTTTTGCGCAAACCAATCAAAATACGCTTATTGTGGGTTTTTTTTACCAAACATAGGTAGCAGAAAACAAATTGGCCAAAAATTTTAAAAAAATTCGATTTTTACATTTTTTTGGGGGGGAATTTTATATAAAAAAAATGTGAAAAATATTGTTATTTTTTCAAAATTTACGCTCTTTTTTTGTTTATAGCGCAAAAATTAAAAATCGCACAGGGATCAAATACCACCAAAAGGGGGCGTGGCCGAGCATCCTGTGATTTTATCCTTCTGGACACCCGATCGGCTCGCTTTTTCTTCGGTATTCGCTGCCCTGTACCCGCCTGAACGCCCGGACCACCCGGTGAGTCATCCTCCCCCGCTGAATAATGTCCTCTCGGCAGACGACAGGCCACCATGCCCCGGACAGGCAAGTCCAAGATGGCGCCCAGCCGCAGCGTGGCTCACAGAAACCTTCCTATAAGGAGGCTGCCCAGAAGCTCTTCTCCAAGCCGGCCACGAAAACTACCTCTAATGTGGCGACCAGCTCTGCTGCCTCCCCTGCCCCACAGTCGGATGCCGATGATACCGCCCCACTGGGGGATATTTCTGCACAGCTCTCTGCATAGGACACTGCTGGGAATCCTCAGCCCCCCTCCCCTGTGGTCGATGCCGAGCCCACTCTGAGGGACATAATGGCTGCGGTTACGGCCTGCCATACCTCTATAGCTGCTCTCACTGTGGAGATGAAGGGGGTTAAGACTGAAATCACCTTCCTTAGGCATGACATGCAGAAACTTAGAGAACGCACTGCCGCTGTGGAAGGCAGGGTCAGCTCCATTGAGGAGGTCAAGCACACTGCGCTCCTGGCTGCTCAGCAGGCAGCCAGGTTGGAGGATCTCGAGAATAGGATGAGACGCAATAATGTGAGAGCTATTGGTATCCCGGAGCGGGCTGAGGGGAAGAACCCTGTTACCTTCATTGAGAAATGGCTGCTAGAGACTTTTGGACAGGAATCCTTTACTTCCATGTTCTCTGTGGAACGAGCGCATCGAGTTCCTATGCGCCCCCTCCCTCCCGGAGCGCCTCCCCGCACTTTCATCTTTAAATTGCTGAATTATAAGGACAGAGACACTATCCTGACCTAGGCCCGGGGCCTGCAAGACAAACTGGTGATGGACAATTCCAAAATCTCTCTTTTTCCGGACTATTCGGCGGAGGTGCAGAGGCAGAGGGCGAAGTTTGGGGAGGTGAAGCGGAGATTGAGAGCCCTGAACCTGCAATATGCCATGCTCTATCCCGCTAAGCTCCGAGTAGTAGCGCGAGATGGAGTGAAATTCTTTGACAACCCTGCGGCTGCGGCACAGTGGGTTGAGGTGGAGGGCAGGGCGCAGCGCCCTGACCTGTCTCCATGACAGGGGGCTCCTTACCACACCTGACTTGTGGCCTGGATTGGAACTGACACTTTCGTTGCTGATCGGGTGTCCCCGGTGATACCCCTCTTTGGGCGGAAGCTGCCCTATATGCACGGACTACCGTTATCACCCTTGTTGGATTTACACGCTGTTCCTGTGGAGACTGCTGAGACAGCCTGGTCTCCCACCGTTTTCCCCCCTATGGGTCCTGGTTGGACGACCCTTACTGTTGATCGACGCTCGCCCAACCACGTTGGCGGTGGGCGCTTTGAGGATCCCGACCTTCTGTTGTTTTTTTGCCCTTTGGCACCCCTGTTCTTCCTGATTCCCACCCCCTTCCCATCCACTGGAAATGACTGCTGCACCTTTACTGTCCCATGGAGGGCCTGCCTTCCTGATACCTGGCTGCTCTTCTGTACCTACTGGAGTATCGGACTACCCCTCCTTTTCAGAAATGTCTGGCTGAAGCCTTTTTCTGGATGTGCCTCTTTGCCCCTATTTGATCTATTGGAATGCTGTGCAGAGGCGGCTCTAGACTTTTTGAGGCCTTAGGCAAAATTAAAATATGAGGCCCCCCCTTGCGCGATAAAACCCCAGGCGCCCCAGGGAGCTATGTAAGAGGCACCGTGACCCAAGGACTCGAGAGCCATGTTTATGCCACGGTCTTATCTTCAGCAGAACTTCTGCTGAAGATAAGACCGTGGCATAAACATGGCTCTCAGTCAAGTCCTTGGGTCACGGTGCCTCTTACATAGCTCCCCCCATGGGTATAAAAAAGGAGATCTCCATAGTGAGGTACCTTCCAGTTATTATATTCAAAGATCAGCTTCCCCTCTGCCCTAGCAAATGGGTGCGTGCGCTCCTGCAAAGCGACATATGGGCACATCATTTTGCGGGAATCTGCCAACCTGCAGTATATGTTTTGGTGGCTGGTCAGCAAGTGCTAAAAGATAGGGGGGAAAAGAGAAACCCCATCTGATATACTTTATTTTTATATATATATATTTACACACAGAGTTTGGTCAGAAATATGGTACACTTCATGAATCGCAGGTGTCAAAGTGACAACATGTTTTGCGTTCATAGCAGAAGTGATATAACAGGGGACGGTAGATGGCATTACATATACTCCAAATATACAAAGAATACTGGACACACCAAACTGGATTAATAACGTCTCTGCAGCCTTTTTTTATTGGTTCTTAAAAAAAATTAACAATTCACTAACTCTTTTAACCACTTCAGCTCCAGAACATGTTACCCCCTCTATGCAGAAGTGCAGGCAGTCTACACACCATTCATCTGGGATCTGGCACCTTATTAAAGCTGTGACCCTGTGACAGGCGTTATTCCCTTGAATTGTCCAGTGAGTTGGGGGGGATTGAGAGGGGAGCACTGAGTGGATGCACTGGTCTGGATATAAAATAAATTGTGAGGAATCCATCTGAGCACAGAGCACTTATATAAAGAAAAAAACATACCATTGGGTTGTCATAAGATAAGAAGCAATAGCATGATTCATGATGGAGCAGAAGCACTGAGCACTTTATTATTTTTTTTAATCTAATTTTTTCAATTGCAAAGGATTATAGAACGTTTCCCATATTAATTATATTTTTCATTTCAAGCCAGCCTGGAATGGTACTTATAACTTAAATATTCAAATTTCAGGAGGATGACAGGTGTCAGGACAGTCCTCTGCAGCTGCAGGCGGCGGCTGGCTGCCTCTTGGACAGGACAGGCCTTCTTTTTGCAGTCAGTCACCCACTCTGAGTCCTCCAGCTCCAGTCCTTACCTTTTCGTCTTCTTCTTCTGGTCTGCTCTTATCTTCAAGTTCTCCTCATGGTACCGATGCCGGGAGAATGCAGGGGAGGGGTTACGTGACATCACGTCGTGACGTCATCGCTATCCCGGACCATGATTCGTGGAATGCAGGAGAAAGAGGCGGAGACTCAGTGCAGCAGCAGCCCAACCAGAAGAAGCCGATGTGAGTGCGTCAGGGGCGTACCTAGAGAATTTGGCACCCGGGGCGGATCCAATATCTGGCACCCCCCCCCCCCAGGCAGAAAGACGACGCACCACACATCGACGTGTCATCAAGTGCACTGCGGCCTTAAACCTGAAAGAATTCTCCTCCCTCTGCTCCCCCTGGGTGGCCAGGCCCCCCTCCTCCTCTTCCTCCTTTGCAAAAACGGCGCAGACTGACCTGAGGCACCAGACAGAAATACATTTAACTGCCAGTGGCATCACTAGGATTGCAGTCACCTGGTGCATTAAAACATGGTGTAACTCCCCCGCCAAAAAAGATGATTTTCCTGTTTTCTGAAAGTGCGCCAAAGATGCAGCATGTGGGAATTTTGGTGCGCTTTCAGAAAATGCAGAAAAAAAAAAAAAGCGCAATCTAATAGAAATCTATAGACTGCAGCTATAACTGCGGGTAAAATGTAGGAAGACCCTCTTTACATTACACAGCCCCGTACCTCTGGACCTCTTTACATCACACAGCCCCCATACCTCTGGACCCCTTTACATTACACGGCCCCTGTACCTCTGGACCCCTTTACATTACACAGCCCCTGTACCTCTGGACCCCTTTACATTACACATCCCCCCGTACCTCTGGACCCCTTTACATTACACAGCCCCCGTACCTCTGGACCCCTTTACATTACACAGCCCCGTACCTCTGGACCTCTTTACATCACACAGCCCCCATACCTCTGGACCCCTTTACATTACACGGCCCCTGTACCTCTGGACCCCTTTACATTACACAGCCCCTGTACCTCTGGACCCCTTTACATTACACATCCCCCCGTACCTCTGGACCCCTTTACATTACACAGCCCCCGTACCTCTGGACCCCTTTACATTACACAGCCCCGTACCTCTGGACCTCTTTACATCACACAGCCCCTATACCTCTGGACCCCTTTACATTACATGGCCCCTGTACCTCTGGACCCCTTTACATTACACAGCCCCTGTACCTCTGGACCCCTTTACATTACACATCCCCCCGTACCTCTGGACCCCTTTACATTACACAGCCCCCGTACCTCTGGACCCCTTTACATTACACAGCCCCGTACCTCTGGACCTCTTTACATCACACAGCCCCCATACCTCTGGACCCCTTTACATTACACGGCCCCTGTACCTCTGGACCCCTTTACATTACACAGCCCCTGTACCTCTGGACCCCTTTACATTACACAGCCCCTGTACCTCTGGACCCCTTTACATTACACAGCCCCCGTACCACTGGACCCCTTCACATTACACAGCCACCCACAACTCTGGACCCCTTTGCATTACACAGCCCCTCCTACACCTCTGGACCCCTTTACATTACACATCCCCCCACACCTCTGGACCCCTTTACATTACACATCCCCCCACACCTCTGGACCCCTTTACATTACACATCCCCCACACCTCTGGACCCCTTTACATTACACATCCCCCCACACCTCTGGACCCCTTTACATTACACAGCCCCTCCTACACCTCTGGACCCCTTTACATTACACATCCCCCCACACCTCTGGACCCCTTTACATTACACATCCCCCCCACACCTCTGGACCCCTTTACATTACACATCCCCCCACACCTCTGGACCCCTTCACATTACACATCCCCCCACAACTCTGGACCCCTTTGCATTACACATCCCCCCCACACCTCTGGACCCCTTTACATTACATATCCCTCCACACCTCTGGACCCCTTTACATTACACATCCCCCCCACACCTCTGGACCCCTTTACATTACACATCCCCCCACACCTCTGGACCCCTTTACATTACACATCCCCCCACACCTCTGGACCCCTTTACATTACACATCCCCCCACAACTCTGGACCCCTTTGCATTACACATCCCCCCACACCTCTGGACCCCTTTACATTACACATCCCCCCCACACCTCTGGACCCCTTTACATTACACATCCCCCCACACCTCTGGACCCCTTTACATTACACATCCCCCCCACACCTCTGGACCCCTTTACATTACACATCCCCCACACCACCCCCCCTCATGGAACCCTTTAGATTATACAGCCCCCCCAAATGAACCATTTACATTATACAGCCTCCCCCCATGGAACCCTTTAGATTATATATACAGTATATATACACAGCCCGCCCCCATGAACCATTTGCATTACATTATACAACCTCCCCATGGAATCCTTTAGATTATATATACAGCCCCCCACTCCCCTCCCCCAAAGAACCATTTACATTATAAAGCAAAAGCCCCCCCATCCCATCCCATCCCATCCCCCATCCTCCCATCCTACCTTATTAGGAGAGCAGAGCAGGGAGCAGTCAGTGTAAAGCAGAACAGGGCAGGGAAAATCATCATGAGCGCTGAATATAGAGCGGGAATTACTGAAGTTAAACTTGCTAGTTACAGCAGGTGATTGGTTGCTAGGGGGTCATAGCAACCAATCACCTGCTTATTAATCGGCAGTGTCCGCCCCACTGTATATTCAGCGCTGATGATTCTCCTTGTGGCTGTGCTGTTCTACACTCGCTGCCTCTTGCTCCGCTCTCCAGGGTCAGTGAGCGGCAGACTCGGCAGTTTGGTGGCCGGCTCTGGGTGTCACCCTGGGGCTCCCTGGCACTCCCCAATGTGTGGCACCCGGGGCGGACCCCCCCGCCCCCCTGTTGGTACACCACTGGAGTGCGTGCACTGCGGGGCCTGGCTGGCTGGAGACTGGACTGGAGAATTGCTATACAGACAGTCCACTGGTGTAGCGCGTAGCGCTGCTGAGCTGGCGCCCGGCATTTAATGTTGAGGATGTGGCATGTGGAGTGTGCGGATGCGGCCCCCGGCGACCTGGCGTGTCGCAAGGTGAAGAACCACTCTATTCATTAAAAAAAAAAAAAAAAAATGTTTGGGAAGGATCATGCGAGGCCCCTTTAAGTGCGAGGCCTTCGGCGGCCGCCTTACCGGCCTAATTAGAGAGCCGCCTCTGCCCCTATGTGTTTGTTGGGGATGAAGCGTTTGCGCTTCATGAACACCTTCTAAGGCCATACTCAAGCCGAAACCTTAATGTGGAGAAGAGGGTGTTCAACTATAGGCTAACCAGAGCAAGGAGAGTGGTTGAGTGTGCTTTTGGCCTGCTATCAAACAAATGGCGATTTTTGCACAGCGTCATAAATCTCAACATGCAAAACGCAATATGCGCAGCCAAGGCAGCGTGCATCTTACATAATTTTGTAAGGAAGCGGGATGGCGTGTGCTTCGAAGATGCTTTAATGCACACAATGCAGAGGGCACAATGGAGCGGGAGTCGTGGGAACACAACTGGTGCATATGTCGGAGATTCCTTCAACAACTTCTTCATGAACACAGGACAGGTTCCATGGCAACTGGAAGCCATTGAAAATTGATAATGACAATTGATAAGTGACAATCTCTGTATTGGTGTGCATTAAATAATTTTAAAGGTATCATTGCAATCTAACATTCTGTATTGGTGTGCATTCATGGTATCATACAAGAGCTTATTTGTGGTGTCATGTGACCCGCGATTTTGTTTGTGCAATTAAACTACAAGGTCAAAAAAATAAGGTTTCGCCAGAGCGAGAGCATTATTTTTAAAAAATCAACCCTGTACTCCATTCACACTACTGCGACTTGTCAGCCAAGACACTGATACGTGGCACTGGTGGACACTTATTTGTGGCACTAATACGTGGCACTGGTGGACACTTATTTGTGGCACTGATAAGTGGCATTGGTGGACACTGATTTGTGGCAGTGATACGTGGCATTGGTGGACACTGATTTGTGGCACTGATTCGTGGCACTGATACATGGCACTGGTGGACACTTATTTGTGGCACTGATATGTGGCACTGATACGTGGCACTGGTGGACACTTATTCGTGGCACTGATTCGTGGCACTGATACATGGCACTGGTGGACACTTATTTGTGGCACTGATACGTGGCACTGATACGTGGCACTGGTGGACACTTATTCGTGGCAATGATTCGTGGCACTGATACATGGCACTGGTGGACATTTATTTGTGGCACTGATATGTGGCACTGATATGTGGCACTGGTGGACACTGATTTGTGGCACTGATACGTGACATTGGTGGACACTGATACGTGGCATTGGTGGACACTGATTCGTGGCACTGATACATGGCACTGGTGGACACTTATTTGTGGCACTGATACGTGGCACTGGTGGACACTTATTCGTGGCACTGATATGTGGCACTGGTGGACACTTATTTGTGGCACTGATACGTGGCACTGATACGTGGCACTGGTAGACACTTATTCGTGGCACTGATACGTGGCACTGATACGTGGCATTGGTGGACACTGATTTGTGGCACTGATTCGTGGCACTGATACATGGCACTGGTGGACACTTATTTGTGGCACTGATACGTGGCACTGATACATGGCACTGGTGGACACTTATTCGTGCCACTGATTCGTGGCACTGATACATGGCACTGGTGGACACTTATTTGTGGCACTGATACGTGGCACTGATACGTGGCACTGGTGGACACTTATTCGTGGCACTGATACGTGACACTGATACGTGGCACTGGTGGACACTGATTTGTGGCACTGATTTGTGGCACTGATACGTGGCATTGGTGGACACTGATTTGTGGCACTGATTCGTGGCACTGATACATGGCACTGGTGGACACTTATTTGTGGCACTGATACGTGGCACTGGTGGACACTTATTCGTGGCACTGATATGTGGCACTGGTGGACACTTATTTGTGGCACTGATACATGGCACTGATACGTGGCACTGGTGGACACTTATTCGTGGCACTGATATGTGGCACTGGTGGACACTTATTTTTGGCACTGATACGTGGCACCGGTGGACACTTATTCGTGGCACTGATACGTGGCACTGATGCGTGACACTGATACGTGGCACTGGTGGACACTGATTTGTGGCACTGATACGTGGCATTGGTGGACACTGATTTGTGGCACTGATACGTGGCATTGGTGGACACTGATTTGTGGCACTGATACGTGGCACTGGTGGACACTAATTTGTGGCACTGATTCGTGGCACTGGTGGACACTGATATGCAATGCAACACGTATCTCCCCCCCCCCCCCACATACATGGTGTTGCAAAGATGCAGACATGAAATCAGACACAAGGCAAGGCATGCAGAACACATTGAACACTTACCTTCCTCATGCTGCTGCTTCTTACTCATTGTCGACCACCCTGCAATAACTTTGGCAGCTATTTCCTCCCATGCCCTCTGCCTCTTATTTCTGTTCTTGTAATGAACATTTTTTATGTCATAAAGACTTGGATAGGTTCGGATCAGTGCTATAAAAGCTTTTGCTTCTAACAGAAAACTGCTTTCTTCCATGTTGCCGGAAAATGTGTTCACAGCAGAGGCGTGC
Organism: Pelophylax lessonae; assembly: GCF_965119305.1. NCBI lineage: Eukaryota > Metazoa > Chordata > Amphibia > Anura > Ranidae > Pelophylax > Pelophylax lessonae. Next base: position 150,905,621 of record NC_138775.1, read on the forward strand.
CAAGGGGGTGGAGAGCTGGGTGGAGATTTGTGCTGTTTGAGCTGATCAGGAGCAACAAAACGCTTGTAAAACGCCTGTAAAATGCTAAATAACACTTTGCATTGATGTCTATGGGACAAAACGCCTCTAATCTGCCCAAAAAGAAGCTCAAGTACTTTTTTGAGCGTTGGGCGTTTTCCTCAGGGCGTCAGAACGCTCAGATGTGAACAGGGGTCATTGCAATGAATAGGATTTGTCTAAACCTATATGTGAACGGAGCCTAAGAGCCGGTTCACACTGCCGCGACCATAAGTCGCCCCATGTTGGAGCGACTTTTTGCCGCGATTGTACCGCGACTTTACCGCGATTTTACCGCGACTTATATGACAGAAGACTTCGTGTTTGGCCAATCAGAATATGATGTGTTGTGACCTGATTCCCCTTTTTTTTTTTTTTTTTTTACTCATTTCCTCATTGCCCACCAGTGCCACGTATCAGTGTCCACCTTGCCACTGCCCACCAGTGCCACGTATGTGTCCACCAGTGCCACGTATCACTGTCCACCAGTGCCACTTCCCACCAGTGCCACGTATGTGTCCACCAGTGCCACTGCCCACCAGTGCCACGAATCAGTGTCCACCAGTGCCACATATCAGTGCCACGAATCAGTGTCCACCAGTGCCACGTATCAGTGCCACATATCAGTGTCCACCAGTGCCACGTATCAGTGTCCACCAGTGCCATGTATCAGTGCCACAAATCAGTGTCCACCAATGCCACATATCAGTGCCACGAATCAGTGTCCACCAGTGCCATGTATCAGTGCCACAAATCAGTGTCCACCAGTGCAACATATCAGTGCCACGCATCAGTGTCCCCCAGTGCCACGCATCAGTGTCCACCAGTGCCACATATCAGTGCCACGAATCAGTGTCCACCAGTGCCACAAATCAGTGTCCATCAGTGCCACGAATCAGTGTCCACCAGTGCCGCGTATCAGTGCCACAAATCAGTGTCCACCAGTGCCATGTATCAGTGCCATGAATCAGTGTCCACCAGTGCCACATATCAGTGCCACGAATCAGTGCCACAAATCAGTGTCCACCACTGCAACGTATCAGTGCCACGTATCAGTGTCCACCAGTGCCACGTATCAGTGCCACGCATCAGTGTCCACCAGTGCCACATATCAGTGCCACGAATCAGTGTCCACCAGTGCCACGTATCAGTGCCACGTATCAGTGTCCACCAGTGCCACGAATCAGTGTCCACCAGTGCCACGTATCAGTGCCACAAATCAGTGTCCACCAGTGCCACATATCAGTGCCACGAATCAGTGTCCACCAGTGCCACGTATCAGTGCCACGTATCAGTGCCACATATCAGTGTCCACCAGTTACACATATCAGTGCCACATATCAGTGTCCACCAGTGCCATGTATCAGTGCCACGAATCAGTGTCCACCAGTGCCACGAATCAGTGTCCACCAGTGCCACATATCAGTGCCACGTATCAGTGCCACGAATCAGTGTCCACCAGTGCAACGTATCAGTGCCACGTATCAGTGTCCACCAGTGCCACGTATCAGTGCCATGCATCAGTGTCCACCAGTGCCACATATCAGTGCCACGTATCAGTGCCACGTATTAGTGTCCACCAGTGCCATGTATCAGTGCCACGAATCAGTGTCCACCAGTGCCACGTATCAGTGCCACAAATCAGTGTCCACCAGTGCCACATATCAGTCCCACGTATCAGTGCCACGTATCAGTGCCACGAATCAGTGCCACGAATCAGTGTCCACTAGTGCCACATATCAGTGCCACAAATCAGTGTCCACCAGTGCCACGTATCAGTGCCACGTATCAGTGCCACGAATCAGTGTCCACCAGTGCCACGTATCAGTGCCACGTATCAGTGCCACTAATCAGTGTCCACCAGTGCCATGTATCAGTGCCACGTATTAGTGTCCACCAGTGCCATGTATCAGTGCCATGAATCAGTGTCCACCAGTGCCACGTATCAGTGCCACGTATCAGTGTCCACCAGTGCCACGTATCAGTGCCACGTATCAGTGCCACAAATCAGTGTCCACCAGTGCCACGTATCAGTGCCAATAATCAGTGTCCACCAGTGCCACAGATCAGTGCCACGTATCAGTGCCACGAATCAGTGTCCACCAGTGCCACGTATCAGTGCCACGTATCAGTGCCACAAATCAGTGTCCACCAGTGCCACGTATCAGTGCCATGAATCAGTGTCCACCAGTGCCACGTATCAGTGCCATGAATCAGTGTCCACCAGTGCCACGTATCAGTGCCACGAATCAGTGTCCACCAGTGCCACTCACACAGACCAAGCAGAGATAATGAAATATATATACCATTTTGGAAACAAAATATTCTACTCACAAGTCGTGCTAGTGTGAATGGGCTCTAATGCTTTACAATTTATCAATTCGTTCTTTTAGATCAAAGGAATTAACTTCTGTCTGTAAGGCCCCTTTCACACGGGTGTTGTGCATGTCCGTATATCATCCTACTTTTTTTGCGGATGATATACGGACATAATGTATTTCAATGGCATTGCGGATTTCAGCGGATGACCATCCACTGACATCCGATTTTCGTCCTTTCAGTTCTGTTCCGTTTTTTGGAACGGAACAGAACCCTATTTCTCATACGTCCTCCGAAAGTCGCCGCCTATTCTAAGTAATCACTATTGGGTATTGACTTCCGCTCTGCAGGAGTAGCTAGGCATAAGACTTAGTCAAAAGAACAAAGGTATTTGCATATACACACCCATGGGGGCTGTCCCACTGGTCAATACCCCCCCTGCAGCGACCACTCCCAACTCAGTTTCTTTCTGCCTAGCGTCAGGAGTAGTTAGGCTTCCGTGTGCTGGGGCTACAGTCTCAGCCTTTCTAATCTTTTTTATTTGATTTTCTTTGAAAATGTCAGTTTTTTCTTTGATTATAGTCGATTCTTTGGATGAAGATGGATTCATGCGGAGCTGGGAATCGGACTGGCTGCCCTGGTTCTCCAGGGCAGAGGGTCAGAGGGACCCCCAGCCCGCCATCGAGCGTTCAGCCATGGTTCGTCCTGGCATTATGAACGACCCATCCCTGCTCGCAGCAGGGATGCAGCCGTGATGTGGCTACCTCACTGGACACATCTGCGATACTGCAGTGTAATGTCCTTGGCTAACAGCATTCCCTGTCAGATGAGGACAGAGGCTTTCCGTTCTGAGAGGCTCCCCACACCATCTGGTACAGGTAAGTACTTCTGTGTGGGGCCTCTGTCTGGGGTGGCAGTCCTGTGTTGCTGTGTGTCCCCCATGTCTGTGCCGGTGTGGGCCTCCCTGTTGTGATCCCTGCGGGGGTCTTTTTGTACATACGCTGCGCTATGGTGCTGTGTGTTTGTGGGAGCCCTTTTCCCTGTGTCACTTAGGTGCTTTCACTGGGGGTGCAGACGACATGGGTGGCGGCCACAGCGGGGAAAAAAATGCGCGGTCCGCCATCTTTACTTTGGGCTAGCATGTTGGCTTCACTGGGCTGATTTACATGCTGTTTTGGCGCCATCTGGCGCCATCTTGCGTGTGGCAGAACGATCGTTCCGCACATGTTCGGCGGCCATTTTCCAGAAGTCTTCCATTCAGTTCTATGGGCAGCCATTTTCCCTGGGTCCTTTGCAGCTTACAGTTCAGCCTCTCATGACCTCACTTCCTTTTCCTCTGAAGCAGCGATCTAGGTGGTAACACTCTGTGGGGCTCTGTAGACTGTCTCTTCCATAACCTTCTGTTTTGTCATTTCTGGCTCAGTTTTCTTCTCCTATTGGGGGTCTTTTGTCACTGTTCATATAGCGGTGGGCTGCGCACTCCGCAGCGGCGTTAAAGGGACAGTACCCTTTTTATTGCACTATTTTTTTCACCTTGGGCAATGGATTCTTAGGACAACAAATTCCCTCCAGCCCTGGTGGGGGACCCCAGTCCTGCTGTGGCCCCTGTTATGCCTGATTTGGCCACTGTAGTGGCGTCCTTAGTGTCCAAAATGGAGGTGCTGATGGCTGCACGTGCTGCTAGAAAGAGGCCCAGATTATCTCTCTCCTCTGATTTAGATGGTGATATGGCTGCTGCGGCGGGCGTGCCCTTTTCAGGGTCTCGCTCATCCTTGGACCCGCAGGGGTCTGAGGGGGAGGCGGAGGTGGAGGGGGTTGATGCTTCTCCCCCGGGGTCGCCTGAAGAACGCGCGGCCATGGATGAATTGATTGTTTCTGTGAAGGAAACACTCCATTTGGAGGATGAGCCCAATCCTCCGGCATTGTGTCCTCGTTTGGGACACACAGGACCCGCAAGTCGGCGCAGGTTTTTCCCTGCCCCGCTGAGTTTCATTACACTGTTAATTGTTAAAGAAATTATGAATGTTTCATAATTATTATATGTGTATATGTATTATAATCATGTATTCTATTCTAGAACTGCATATTTCAGCAGATTCTGCTAATAATTTAAACAGTGGCTACAGCATTTCCTGCCATATGGTCCTTGTTAAGACCTTATATGAAGTTTTCACACTTACAAAGACTTACTATATGAAGTTACTCTGTATATCCTGTCCAGATGTTTAGAAATAATAGACTGCTGTTCAACCCCCTTCCTTAGGATATATTAAAGGCTGTCAATCATTGTCCAAAGGAAGGAGGGGGAGTTCAATTTGAACTCTGTCTGAAACATGTATAAGGACTGCAGACACGTATGCAAACCAGACAGGTTATAGAAGCTCACAGAAAAGGATGTCAATATAACCTCTCTCCTCGTATAAGAGTAATAAATTAATTCTTCTTTGAATCAGCTTGTGGTCTAACGGTAATTTCCATTACATTTGGTGCCGAAACGTCCGGGAATCCAAAATCCTGTTGTGAAGGACCAGCATTACTAGTGACCGATACTGTACAGGGGAATTTCCGGTTCAGGCGGAATTCCTATCTTGAAGTCCTCAGTCTGAATTTGCGTTATCAGAGGCCGGTTATCTGGGGCTGGTCCTCAGTAACAGGTGACGGGTTTTCCACGAATCAGTAAGAAAGAGACCCAATCTGGTTCAAGGTAAGAACATTTTATTTATATATGCATATATATCGATAAAACTAAGAATGTTAGTTGTGTATATGGTTAAAAGGTTTATTTGTTTGTCTATGTATCAGAGTATGTTTTTGTCAGTCTTATTTTGTTTCTGTGTCTGGTTTGATGCACGGATATGTCTATAATATATGCCGGGCCACGGAGAAAGGAAATTTGTAGGACTTTTAAGTCCAAAGCAGCCTTGTAACTCTGTAAAGAAGTCCCGTGCAGACAACATAAATATCCGTGAGATCAAACAACTGCATATCGGTCTGTCTTATGTGTCTCTGTCTTAGCTTGATACAGAGGTATGGTCTCTAATAAGTGCCAGGCAGCAGACAAAGGAAATTTGTAGGACTTTTAAGTCCAAAGCAGCCATGTAAATCTGTAAAAAGTCCTGTGCAGACAACATAAATATCTCTGAATCAAATATAAAAATTGCATGACTGTGTATAGGTGTCAAGAATGCCAATATTTTTTAGTAGAACACAGAACTCTTATGGAGTCTGTGTCTGACTGTGAGATAACAAAAATATTGTGTATAAATATAGGTCTGACCATACATGATACAATTCTCTTACAATTTTCTGTCCAGTTTTCTTGGGATTTACCTTCGGTTTGTGGTGAATCTAACAGAAAATTGGACAACAAAAGTTGAACATTTATGGCCAGCCTAAGAATGTCAATAGTTAGTAGAACATAGAACTAGGAGGGTTGAAGAAACCGCTCAGAGAGTCTGTGTATGTCTGCGAGTTAACAAAAGTATTGTGCATAAGTGTCTGTGTGAGAAGACCTTAACTAACTCTGTGCGCACGCCAAAAAGGCCAAGGTTAATTGTGTGAGAATGAACCAGAGATGTGTGAAACAAGAAGAAATAAGTAGGCATATATGTTATTTGAGTTGAGTTTGGACAGAATAGATTTATTGTGGTGTCTGCGTCTTTAAGTGTTAAACTTCTGAAAAAAAAAAAAAGAAGAAAAGGTGTCCGCTGGTGCTATGAGAACCTCTCTCTCTCGTATGATTAAATGTAGATCTGTCAACTAATAATTTAGCACTCCCATGGGTTTTCAGGGAATACAGATTTGACAAAGTATTTAAGGATGGGATAATTAAATTGCCTGCCATATACTCCTCCCTCCCACTGAAGAAGAGAGATGATTTACGACTGAATCCTACTGTGTCTTTGCTCACACACAGAACAACAACTCCCAGATAGCCAGAATGGAGGGAGAAGGGGAACAGGGAGAAATTCTAAGGGAAGATAAGGCTGTAACAAGCACTTCGTTGTCTGATTCTACAGTACATTATGAGCGGAAAGTAAGATCAGTGATGCGTTTTTCATATATTATAATGGGAAATTGTGTAGTAATTAAGCCCATAGATACACCTGAACAAAATGATATAATAATTGACAAAATATAAGATCTGACTTAGACTCAGAGTTGACTGGACACCAGCTTGCAACTATTGGTATTTGGATGGTAGAAGTTTCAGAGCAATGAGACTTGGTTGGACATTAAAAACGATGAGCTGACTGCTCAGATTATAAAACTGCAGTAGCGTAATATATGTGTGTATGTCCAAATTGTTCATAGCTAGCTAATGTTGAGAATATAGTACTTGTAATATGTGAAGAAGATGTGTCTAAAAAACTTCTTGTGGAAGACCCACAAACTAAAGAAAAACAGAGTGTAAAATTGTGATATCTGAAGAGTGTCCGATTAACCCCTTCTCAAAATAGCAGAAGAAAAGGTTAAAGGAAAAAGCTATGAGGTTCAACATAATTTACACTGCATTATGTCTTTTAAACATTCCATAGGAACTGATGTTGATTATGAAAGAAAATTGGGTAAATTCTTAGGGGTCAGAATTACGTTGAAAACGTTATACTTGAATCAGGAGAGAAACAGCGTGGCCACCTGTCTCCTTCCTGATGAGATATTCAAGTTACATAATGGAAGAATTATACCCCATGTATCAATTACTCGGAATGTCTCGTTAGATTGGTATGAGTTATGGGAACTTTTGATCGACTGGGTACATATGACACCTGAACAACAGACAATAAAGGGAATCCAGTCTTTCAACCTTAATTGGGTCACACAATGTACTCCAGGAGTGCACCTTTCAGGAGGGTACTCAAAACGGTAAGTGAAGTACAAAGCACCCCTAAAAAAGTACTATGTGACCCTATTAAAAACGATGCCCTTGAGAAAGATGTTTAAGGCATGTTGTGTTGTCTGTGTGGAATGACAATGTTGCATGGGTGGGGAGCGGGGGGTGTGGGGTTGAGGTGTGACTGACTTGTGACATGAGTTTTTGCTTTTCCGTTGTATGAGAAAGTGTTGTGGAAATTTTGGTTGTGGACATTTTCTTTAGTTTAAATAGTCATAATGTCTCCCAGTGTCAAGCTTTACTGATAATCGCCATTTACAGTGATTGTCGCTTTAACTGTCATTGCAGGAAAGACTTGTTGGTGAAAATCTTCCACTGGATGAGATGGCACAATACTTGTAGCAAAGAGAGTCCATCGCATAGGTCTATGTCTGCGGTTCCGGGCCCTGCGCTGCTGAGATATGTCTGTGATATGGAATCTTTTATTTTACTGAGATTAATAGATGGCTCCTTATAGTCACATTCAATCGGTGTGACTGGGGGGGGGGGGCTGCTGCTATTATCTTATGCAGATAAAGCCTCATCAACTGGAACAAATAGAATGGTCACCTTAAAAAATGGTTTATATATTAATCATGTTTGATGAAGACCCACCAACAAGTAATGGAGTACATGTTTATGGATTGACATGAATGAACAATGAAAAGCCATGTGCTTCTTATGGCAGTTGAGCCTTTTGTTCATTCGTGTCCATCTATGGGCATGTACTCCACAGCTTCTATTGTGTTTTTTGAATGTATACGTATCTGTGATTGGTGGCCTTGAAGCCACTCCCTGTATCTCCCTTTCTGTAAATAAAACAAGCCTGCCCTGGGACACACAGAACACACAGAGCACAGAGGACACAGAAGAAGGCACATAGACACACACACACACACACACAAGCTCACACAGCAGCTCACACATCATTCATCCATGAAGAGACACATAAACTCTCACACACAAACACTTGCTCTTATACACATGCACACACATACATATCCAATGTAGAGAGACCTGGCAGATGGCATCAAAATGACCCAGCGCGTCTGTTCCTTTTGTCGCCGAGCGCTTGGTAAATCCTTATGCAAAAGAGCAATACAATTGTACTTTTCAGTACAAGCCCTATTAATTTCCACTACAAAAGTAGATGAGAAAAGCCTGCCTGTATCTGCAGATTCCTCCCCCCCCACCTCTCATGTTTATGTGTTTTGGATGTGCAGAGAAATGTGACAAGAATAGGTTCCAGCTCCCCCCCCCCTCCTTCATGAACACATCCTGTGTGAAATATGAGACTGTGTAGCATGTTCTAAGAGTGACAGTGTGAAATAGGACAACGGAAGATGATTACTGGAAATGTCTGTTTTACGTTGTTCTTAATAGTGATTCCAAGACATGTATAATTGGGTAAGAGGTTGTAATCGTTACTCAGTATGAATGGTGATGTATAATCTTTGTGTCTAATGTGCATAGGTCCTGGAGTTTTCTAATTATGAAAAAGTTTTTTTTATATAAAACAATAGCTTTATTTCACCCTCTTGTTCTGAGGGTTTTATATGCCATTTCAGTAATCTTACTCCAGGATAACATTTTTATTTACCCCCAGCAAGACATTTGTCATGTATGACCACTCTCTTAGGGCAACCTCACATCACTTATGCTTACACCCATTGAAGGGGGTTCACATGACCAAATAACTTAAATTGATGAAAGAATATGTTTTATGAAAGACCGCATGGATGGGTTATTATAATGTTGTTATTATTTGTTTTGTTGATGGGTTGTGTAAAGAAAAATGATGCAGGTACAAATCAAACAGGGTATGCTGTTGTAATATATGACCAACATTCAGAGATCATAGCTCTAACAAGGGCATGTAACTTGGGTAAAGGGAAAAGGTGACTATATACACAGAGAGCCAAATATGCCTTTCCCACTATATGTGCTTTCAACATATGTATGTATGTATGTATATATGTATACATATGTATGTATATGTATGCTTTTCCACCTTACATGTGTTTGCACAACAATGGAAGAATACAGGTATGGTCACATAAATAGGTAAATCCATTTTACACAGAGATCTTATTCTTGCCCTGTTAGACCATGTACAAAAGCCAATCCAAGTAGCGAGTGCACAGCCCATAAGAAAGGGACAGATCCTATCACACAAGGGAATGCCTTAGCAGACAAGGCAGCGAAAGAGGTAGCTGGAGGTAAACAGGAAACACACTCCTATCTCGCTAAACCAGTAGAAATACAGAAAACAATAGATGAGACCTGGCTGACAGAAATGCAGAGAACAGCACCTGAAAGCGAAAAACAAAAATGGTTATGAAAAGGAGCGACACAGGCGAAGGGTATCTACACAAGTATGGAAGGCAAACCTATCTTGCCTTCCTCCTTGTTTAGATATGTAGCCTTATTGAGTCATGGGCAAAGCCATGTCTCAAAAGGGGGGATGGTACAGATGGTTAACAAAGTGTTTGCAACATATGGTTTCACTATTTACTAAAACATTTTTTGTTTGACATGTCCAACCTGCAATAGATATCATATGCAAGGGGTACTTAGACCTCTACGAGGCCACTTCCCTAAGTCTCCTTACCCCTTTCATACGATATGTATGGACACCCTGATGAGCAGTCAGGGGGCCAGGATAAGCATAAAGGAAATAGTTCCCAGGTTTAGGATCCCTTCCATCATTTATAATAATAATGGTTCTTATTTTGTGAATCTGACAATACAGCAGATCGGCAAATGGTACAGTAGTGACTTACAAAACCGTTGTGTCTATCACCCACAGTTTGCGGGTACCGTAGAGAGACATAATGGTATTTTAAATGGTAAATTGAGAAAATGAATAGAAGAGACTAAAATAAAACCTGGATACAGTGTTTGCCAATAGCCTTGCTAAGCATGAGAGTAACTCCCACAGAAACGGGGTTGATACCTTATGAGATATTGTATGGGAGACCGCACGACATCCCATAACTTAGGCCATTTGTTAGAGAAGATGTTAGAGAAGATGAGGAATCGGACAGTGGTCTAGCAAACTATATGGGAAAACTGTTAACATCTAAGGAAGTGTTGTCTCTGAATTCTCTTACAGGTCAAAAACTCCGGCAGAGCAGGGCATCCTTGTGCAACCAGGGGATTGGGTGTGGATCAAAATAATCAAGAGAAAACAGTGGCCAGATTCAAGGTGGGAAGGGCCTTATCAGGTACTATTGTCTACACCCACAGCTGTAAAAGTAGCAGAAAGAGTACCTTGGATACATCTATCACATTGCAAGAAGGCAAAAGTATCTAGGGCCAGAAGAAAGCCTTGAGCCCACAGAGCCTTGATTGTAAGTCCGGGTACAAAGGGGGGTGACTCCAATAGGGACCACTCGTCTCAAACCCGGTGAAGAAAATGGAACAAGATAGGCTCATAGGGGTGATAAAACAGCTTAGGGAAAGACAGCTATTGGAACCTGGGTATTTTACTAAGACATGGACAGGTAGGATCTTATTAGGTGGAATGGTAGTCGGAGGGATTATAGCACTAATATTGATACTCTTGGACATCAACTCCCCTCAGTGGGTCAACAGGGTAAACTCAGGAATGACAAAAAGAGAGATAAGAAGAGGGGACAAAGATGGAGTATATACTATGACGGTCAATGAGGGGGTTACCACAATGATGCGAATTGATATCTGTAGCATTAACTACTGCCCCAGTAATTGGAATTTAAGGTATAATAGTAAAAAATATGAGAGATATCTGTGCGGAGACCCCACCTGTTCATCCTGGAGTAATGTATGGTGGACAACAGATAAGTTAGGGTATTATAACAAAGGTGCTGTAGTCCCTGAGAGTAAAAAGGATTTGGTATCCAGACTGTCAATAAGTCAATTTATTTACCCGGGCTATAACCATAACTTTTTGACTGTAACCCTAAAAAATCCTAAAAGCACTGACTCTGGAGATTATGGTTTAGGAATAGCTGTCCCATGGAACTACGGATCAGACATTTTGATGAGAATAAGAATCCAAGTCACACCTAATACTCCTCCAACACCACTCTCAGTAAACCCCGACTTAAATCTTCCTGATACTAAATCTGAATACCTATTTAAAACAGATTTTACCTACAAAGAACAACTAAGTATTGAAACAAGATATGGAGATAAGAATGAATGGATAAAATGGGTTAGATGAACTACTAAAAGTAAGGAGCAGGGAAATTGTATTTCATGTGCCAACTCACGACCCTACTTAGCAACAGTTCCCTTTCTGGTTGACGAAACAGATTTACGTGCATAATAATGATGTTTAAAGAGAATGTAACAGATGACCAGTGCAAAAATGAGGGGGAGTTATACCCAGCAACTAAAATGTGGAGTGTGCCCCCATTAATTAGAGTAGTTCCGGGAAATTTTACTTGTTTCATAAGTACTGATGAGACGGGACAACAAGTAGGGAAGCTACCCTCATCTTACTGCCCCCAGAACGTACCTATCACAAATTCACATTACCAACAGACATGGTTTGAGGATCAGGAGAAGCAATTAGCTGATGTATGGTGGTTATGCGGGGATATGAAGCTTAGGCCTAAACTCCCTACCAGGTGGAAAGGGAGCTGTGCTTTAACACACTTGCTTCTTCCCTTCTATATGATACCTGTAGGTGCTGAAGTAAAAATACCTCGGTTGGAGAAGCACCACTTTCACATGAAAAGAAAAACACCTCGAGGATCGTTTGACAACTGAGTCTATGTTGATTCCATCGGAGTGCCACGAGGAGTCCCTGATGAGTTCAAAGCACAGAACCAAGTATTAGCCGGACTCACCTCCATCTTCCTATGGGTACAGCCCAAAAAGAATGTTGACTGGATAAATTACATCTACTATAACCAGCAAAGGTTTGTGAACTATACCCGAAAAGCTCTTAAAAGACTAGCCGGCCAACTGGATGCAACTTCGTTGGTAGCCTGGCAGAATCGTATTGCTCTCGATATGCTGCTGGCGGAAAAAGGAGGTGTGTGCAAGATGTTTGGAACTTTTTGTTGCACCTTCATTCCTAACAATACAGCTCCTGATGGTAGCATAATGAGGGCTCTGCAAGGATTGTAGATGCTATCTGAGGAACTAGCAGAGAATTCTGGGGTGGAAAACCCCTTAACTGACTCTTTGAGACTTGGTTCGGTAGGTGGGGTGAATTGGTAAAAAATGCACTGATTTCAATAATAATGGCCGCCACAATGCTAACTGTGTGTGGTTGCTGTTGCATTCCCTGTGTTGGAGGACTCCTCCAACGTTTCATTGACACCTCTTTGACAAAGACTATGTACTTACAAGGGAACTCACACGAATTATACTCTATACTTATATGAAGTTTTCACACTTACAAAGACTTACTATATGAAGTTACTCTGTATATCCTGTCCAGATGTTTAGAAATAATAGACTGCTGTTCAACCCCCTTCCTTAGGATATATTAAAGGCTGTCGATCATTGTCCAAAGGAAGGAGGGGGGGTTCAATTTTAACTCTGTCTGAAACATTTATAAGGACTGCAGACACGTATGCAAACCAGAAAGGTTATAGAAGCTCACAGAAAAGGATGTCGATATAACCTCTCTCCTCGTATACGAGTAATAAATGAATTCTTCTTTGAATCAGCTTGTGGTCTAACGGTAATTTCCATTACATTAATGAACTGTGGTGCACTTCGAAACGTCCATTCCTGGTGCCTAGTCGGTTTAAATTTCTTTATCCCTTTGCACCGGCTACGGAATCGCGATGGTGTGTGCCTCCACAGGTGGATCACACTGTGGCCGTGTTAAACAAGGCTACCTTGATTCCTACTGAGGAGACCCCGGTTTTTCGGGATCCCACGGACAGACGGTTGTAGTCTCTAGCCCGCCATTCCTACACAGTGGCGGGTTCCTTGCTCAAACCTGTTTTTGCATCCGTTTTGGTGGCTCAAGCGGTGGCTGATTGGAGTAAGGTGCTTAGGAGCAACCTCGTGTCTGATTTTGTTCCACCTGCCCGGCTGGCTATGGTGGATCAAATTCACCAAGGAGTCATGTATTTGTGCGATGCGGCCTTAAATGAGGCCCTTTTGGTAGCACGCCTATCTAGTGTTGCGGTGCTTAACCGTCGACTGATCTGGCTGACGAGCTGGTCGGCTGACCAGACATCGTGGAAAACAGTTGCTGATTTTCCCTATGCTGGCTCTCGCCTTTTTGGCGAGGCATTGGATACCTTGGTAAAGGGCGTCACGGGGGGAAGAGCACCATGTTGCCCCAGAACCCGAAGAAAAAGTCCTTTTCGAGGCAAGCAGGGTTCCACCTCTCGGCCCAATCAGGGGTCCTTTCGTGCCTTTTGGAACCAATCCAAGGGCAAGCCCTTCAAGGGCCAAGGTAGCCAGAAGAAGCCCTGGCCAGGCAAGCAGAAGGCCGGCAATGCCGGCTCGGCGGGTCAATCCGCCTCTGCCTGAAGGGGCGCCCTCACCCGTTGCAGGGGTGGGGGGACGTTTGCGCGGTTTCTTCCAACCTTGGCTGCTCCAAATTTCGGACAGGTGGGTTCAAGAAATCATTAGATCAGGGTACAAGATCGAATTCCTTTCCCGGCCGGCGGAAAGATTTTTTCCCTCAAATCTTCATTTGCCTCCAGGGCGTCTGCAGGACTTGCAGGACCTTCTTGCCCAGGGGGTAATTGTCCCTGTGCCTCATCGGGACAGGTTTCGGGGATTTTATTCAAATCTGTTCACTTTGCCCAGAAAGGAGGGCAAGGTACGTCCTATTCTGGACCTGAAAGCGCTGAACCGCTTCGTGCGTGTTCGGAAGTTCTGTATGGAATCTCTCCGTTCGGTGGTGGCCTCCCTGAGCCCAGGGGAATTCCTGGCCTCTATAGACCTGAAGGATGCGTATCTGCACATCCCCATTTTCGAAGGTCACCAAAGGTACCTTCGGTTCGCTGTCGCAGTGGACCACTATCAGTTTGTGGCGTTACCTTTCGGTCTCGCTTCGGCTCCAAGGGTCTTTACCAAAGTGCTGGCGCCTGTTCTGGGCCTACTAAGGGCCCGGGGCATTACGGTCTTGGGGTATCTGGACGATCTCCTGCTAAGATCGAGTGTCAGCCAGGACCTACTGCACGACCTGTCCACCACAGTACAGACGCTCCAGGAGTTCGGATGGACCATCAACGTACAGGAGTCGACATTCTCTCCATCGGTTCGTCTTCCCTATCTGGGAATGATCCTGGATTCTGCTCAGGCAAAGGTGTTCTTGCCGGAGGACAAGCTCTGGACCTTGCAGGACGAGATCAGGTCCCTCAGGGACAATCCGTCCTCATCACTCAGGACCTGCATGCGGTCCCTGGGGTTGATGGTGTCAGCCTTTGAGGCGATACCCTTTGCTCAGTTTCACACACGGTCTCTTCAATCGGAGATCCTGGCAAGGTGGGACAGACTACCTCAGTCCCTGGATCTGAGTGTCTCATTGAGTCGCAGACCAGAATGGATCTTCTGTGGTGGCTCCAGTCCCCGGCGGTGTCGGCAGGCAAGTCCTTCCGGCCGTTGTTGTGGACGGTGATTACCACGGATGCCAGCCTGTCAGGCTGGGGTGGTGTCCTGGGCAACCTGTCTGCCCAGGGCACTTGGTCGGAGGAGGAATCCTCCCTTCCGATCAATGTGCTGGAATTGAGAGTGATCAAACTCTGTCTCTTCCAGTGGTCGGAACGTCTTCGGGACAGTCCTGTTCGGGTACAGACGGACAATGCTACCGCGGTGGCTTACATCAACCACCAAGGGGGCACCAGGAGTGCCCGGGTGGCCCGGGAGGTGACCGACATTCTTTCTTGGGCCGAGACTCATGTCCCGGCAATTTCAGCAGTTCACATTCCGGGTGTGGAGAATTGGCAGGCCGACTATCTGAGCCGCCAGACCCTGGACCAGGGGGAATGGTCCCTACACCCGGAGGTCTTTCGAATGCTGTGTTCGAAGTGGGGATCTCCGGACGTGGATCTGTTCGCGTCTCGTCTAAACCAAAAGGTTCGTGGCAAGAACGCGCGATCCTCTGGCAGACGCCTCGGATGCGTTGGTGGCCCCTTGGCATCAGTATCGTCTGATGTATGCCTTTCCTCTGATTCAGTTGTTATCCAGGTTCCTCCGCAGGTTAGCCTCGGAACCGCACCTGGTGACTCTGGTGGCGCCGGACTGGCCACGCCGGTCCTGGTACACCGACGTTGTTCACCTGGCAGTGGCGCCTCCGTGGCGGCTGCCAATGCGGGAAGATCTGCTTTCTCAGGGACCGATCTTCCATCCTGTTTTACAGTCGCTGGCTTAACGGCCTGGCTGTTGAGACCCAGGTCCTGAGAGACAGGGGTCTCTCCCCTGAGGTCATCCCTACTCTGATCAAGGCTAGGAAACCTTATCTGGTAAAATCTATTACCGTACCTGGAAAGCTTATTTCGCCTGGTGTGAGTCCAGGGGGTTCTCCCCCTCGCTCTTACTCGGTGTCGAGAGTGTTGGCTTTCCTCCAGTCTGGAGTGGATCAGCACCTGGCGCTGGCCACAATAAAGGGCCAGGTGTCTGCACTGGCTGTTCTTTTCCAATGCCCTGTAGCGTCTCATTCCTTAATTCGCACCTTCATTCAAGGTGTGCGCCATTTGGCTCCTCCCAAGAAGGAGCCTTTACCTCCATGGGACTTGAACTTGGTTCTGTCCATGCTACAGCGTGCTCCCTTTGAAAACATCCGGGAGATATCGTTACCTCTGCGGTCTAAGAAGGTTGCCTTTTTAGTGGCGATCACTTCGGCTTGCAGAGTATCAGAGCTGGCAGCGTTGTCTTGCCGCTCTCCTTACTTGGTAATTCACAAGGATAAGGTGGTCTTGCGTCCACATTCCTCTTTTCTTCCTAAGGTGGTCTCTGAGTTCCACCTTAATGAGGACATTGTCCTGCCTTCGCTTTGTACGAAGCCTAAGCATCCTAAGGGGGTTGCTTTGCATTCCTTGGATGTTGTCAGGGCGATCAGGGTTTACCTGTCGTCTACGGAGTCCTTTCGGAGGACGGATTCCCTCTTTGTCCTTCCTGAGGGACCTCGGAAGGGCATGGCTGCGTCTGCAGCGACTATTGCCAAATGGATCAGACAGACCATTGAACAGGCTTATGCTTTGAAGGAATGGGTTCCACCCTTCCCTGTTAAGGCGCACTCTACCAGATCTTTGAGTGCGTCCTGGGCCTATTGGCATCGTGCCTCGGTGGCCCAGGTGTGCAAGGCTGCGACTTGGTTGTCAGGTGAACACCTTTTCCAAATTCTACAAGGTAGATGTTCTGGCATCAGCTGATGCCTCCTTTGGCTGCAAAGTTCTCAGTGCGGCAGTGCCATAAAGGACCCTTGTGTTTTTGTGGGTCCCTGGCTGTTGGTATTTGCTTTCCTGGGCTGTTGCTCCTGTTGAGCCTTGTTTTTTTCTTTTGCCCAGAAGGTTCTCTTACTGTGCTTGTAAGGTTCCTTTCTCTGATGTGGGTACTGCGTTGCCTTTTTCTACGGTTGCGTCTCCCACCCCTCATGTCTACACTGCTTTGGGACATCCCAATAGTGATGACTTAGAGGAGGCGGCGACTGTCGGAGGACGTAAGAGAAAACTGAATTTTTGTAAAATCTTACCTGTAAAATTCCTTTCTCTGAGTCCTCCGACAGTCGCTGCCCCCGCCCCTCTTTTGGGGTTGTTCTCTTATTACCTACTGCTATGCTACCAAACTGAGTTGGGAGTGGTCATTGCAGGGGGGTATTGACCAGTGGGACAGCCCCCATGGGTGTGTATATGCAAATGCCTTTGTTCTTTTGACTAAGTCTTATGCCTAGCTACTCCTGCAGAGCGGAAGTCAATACCCAATAGTGATGACTTAGAGGAGGCGGCGACGTTGGAGGACTCAGAGAAAGGAATTTTACAGGTAAGATTTTACAAAAATTCAGTTTTTTCTTCCGTTTAAAAATATGGGATGATATGCGGACAAACGGAGCGGATGACACAAGTGTCATCCGTGTCCATGCAAAAAAAAAAGCACCGGAGCGGAACAAAAAAACTGAACGGCCATGTGAAAGTATGGAAGAGCCCTGGGGCCATCATAAGAAAAATTTTTTTTTTTTTACAGAATTCTGAGTTTGAAAGTCAGAATTCTGAGATTATTAATACAGTAGTCTCTATTAGAGATGATCGAACGGTTCGGGTCATTTCTCTGAATTGCTTCAGCACACCCATATGGCTTCTCACCAGCCAAGCATTTTTTATGCTGCAGGGGCTGCCACTGCCAGTGCTTTTTTGAGGACATGTTTGATGTCAGACATGACATCTGAACATGTGTATAGGGGGTATATATACACATATATGTCTGTATATATACCCCTAGACATATATAGGTGTGATAGTAGCAGAAATAAACGCTTGCGCTAATGAAATCATTTACAGTAATATATTTCTGCTACTATCACACCTATATATGGCTAGGTGTCTATATACATATAATTATGTGTGTATATATACCACTATACACAAGTTCAGATGTTTTGCCTGCCTCAAAAGAACCCAAAAAAATGCCAAAAAAACGCTAGCATCAAAAAAAAAATGCCCAGGTGTGTTTTTGCTGGCATTTTTTGGGGGGTTTTGGAGGCAGGCAAAACATCTGAACTTGTGCACAGTACCACTATACACAAGTTCAGATGTTTTTCCTGACTGCAAAGAACCCAAAAAAATGCCTGCTTTGAAACCGGCAAGGTGTGAAAACCGAGGAGAGAAGCTAACCCCCTGAGCTGAAAGTTTTCTAATACATACAATCCTTTTTTTTCTGGTTCTGGACATGCTACAGAGCTGAAACTTCACAGGTACACCTTTTAGACCCCCCAGACACAAAATCACACAAAAAAAGTTATTAAAAATTGTCATTTTTGACATCTGAACCTGTGTATAGTGGTACTGTGCACAAGTTCTGATGTTTTGCCTGCCTCCAAAAACCCCCAAAAAATGCCAGCAAAAACACACCTGGGCATTTTTTTTTTTGACGCTAGCGTTTTTTTTTTGGCATTTTTTGGGGTTCTTTTGAGGCAGGCAAAACATCTGAACTTGTGTATAGTGGTATATATACACACATAATTATATGTATATAATTTTTGCTACTATCACACCTAGCCATATATAGGTGTGATAGTAGCAGAAATATATTACTGTAAATGATTTAATTATCGCAAGCATATATTTCTGCTACTATCACACCTATATATGTCTAGGTGTGTATATAAATATATGTATGTGTGTATATACACCACTATACACAAGTTCAGATGTTTTGCCTGCCTCAAAAGAACCCCAAAAAATGCCAAAAAAATGCTAGCGTCAAAAAAAAATGCCCAGGTGTGTTTTTGCTGGCATTTTTTGGGGGTTTTTGGAGGCAGGCAAAACATCAGAACTTGTGCACAGTACCACTATACACAAGTTCAGATGTTTTTCCTGACTGCAAAGAACCCAAAAAAATGCCTTCTATTAAACCGGCAAGGTGTTAAGGCAGCGAAGCCAACCCCCTGAGCTGAAAGTTTTCTAATACAAACGATCTTTTTTTTTATGGTTCTGGACATGCTACAGAGCTGAAACTTCACATGTACACTTTTTAGACCCCCCAGATCTGAAATCCAAAGTAAAAATCAAAAAATCTCTTTTTTTTTTTTTTTTTTTTCAATAATTGGCTTTTTTATCAAAAATGACAATTTTTAAGAACTTTTTTTTTGTGTGATTTTGTGTCTGGGGGGTCTAAAGGTGTACCTGTGAAGTTTCAGCTCTGTAGCATGTCCAGAACCAGAAAAAAAAAGGATTGTATGTATTAGAAAACTTTCAGCTCAGGGGGTTAGCTTCTCTCCTCGGTTTTCACACCTTGGCGGTTTCAAAGCAGGCATTTTTTTGGGTTCTTTGCAGTCAGGAAAAACATCTGAACTTGTGTATAGTGGTACTGTGCACAAGTTCAGATGTTTTGCCTGCCTCCAAAACCCCCCAAAAAATGCCAGCAAAAACACACCTGGGCATTTTTTTTTGACGCTAGTGTTTTTTTGGGTTCTTTTGAGGCAGGCAAAACATCTGAACTTGTGTATAGTGGTATATATACACACATAATTATATGTATATAGACACCTAGCCATATATAGGTGTGATAGTAGCAGAAATATATTACTGTAAATGATTTCATTAGCGCAAGTATATATTTCTGCTACTATCACACCTATATATGTCTAGGTGTGTATATAAATATATGGATGTGTGTATATACACCACTATACACAAGTTCAGATGTTTTGCCTGCCTCCAAAACCCCCCAAAAAATGCCAGCAAAAACACACCTGGGCATTTTTTTTTTGACGCTAGCGTTTTTTTGGCATTTTTTTGGGTTCTTTTGAGGCAGGCAAAACAT
Source organism: Pelophylax lessonae (assembly GCF_965119305.1). Taxonomy (NCBI): domain Eukaryota; kingdom Metazoa; phylum Chordata; class Amphibia; order Anura; family Ranidae; genus Pelophylax; species Pelophylax lessonae. Next base: position 150,925,314 of record NC_138775.1, read on the forward strand.
CTGAACTTGTGTATAGTGGTACTGTGCACAAGTTCAGATGTTTTGCCTGCCTCCAAAACCCCCCAAAAAATGCCAGCAAAAACACACCTGGGCATTTTTTTTTTGACGCTAGCGTTTTTTGGGTTCTTTTGAGGCAGGCAAAACATCTGAACTTGTGTATAGTGGTATATATACACACATAATTATATGTATATAGACACCTAGCCATATATAGGTGTAATAGTAGCAGAAATATATTACTGTAAATGATTTCATTAGCGCAAGCATTTATTTCTGCTACTATCACACCTATATATGTCTAGGGGTATATATACAGACATATATGTGTATATATACCCCCTATACACATGTTCAGATGTCATGTCTGACATCAAACATGTCCTCAAAAAAGCACTGGCAGTGGCAGCCCCTGCAGCATAAAAAATGCTTGGCTGGTGAGAAGCCATATGGGTGTGCCGAAGCAATTCAGAGAAATTATCATTTCTCTATAGCGGTCACCCTGCTATGGAAGGGTTTTGTCACCCTGCCATAGCAGTCACTGCCAGTTAACCCTACACTACACTACGGTCCCCTTACACTTAACACTTTCCCTACAGAAACTAAATTTTTGAAGCTAACTTAAGTGTAAAGGAGCACTCTAACTACACTAGATATCCCTTTCCTCACACTAATAAATAAAAATCAAAAAAATCTCTTTTTTTTAAAATTTTTCAATAATTGGCTTCTTTATCAAAAATGACAATTTTTAAGAACTTTTTTTGTGTGATTTTGTGTCTGGGGGGTCTAAAAGGTGTACCTGTGAAGTTTCAGCTCTGTAGCATGTCCAGAACCAGAAAAAAAGATCATATAGGTGTTAAAGGAGGGTCCCACATCCCTGTTCTACTGAAAAATTATCTTTTTTTTTTTTCATGGTTCTGGACATGCTACAGAGCTGAAACTTCACATGTACACTTTTTAGACCCCCCCCCCCCAGATACTAAATCCAAAGTCAAAATAAAAAAAATCTCTTTTTTTTTTCAATAATTGGCTTTTTTATCAAAAATGACAATTTTTAAGAACTTTTTTTTGTGTGATTAATAGTTAATGGGGCATGACCCAGAACCCTAGGCACTTTTTAGGGGCATTTATTGGGTTTTAGGGCTTAAAAATTGTGTTTTTTGATTACCGAAGTTCGGGTCCCATTGATTTCAATGGGGTTCTGAAATCCGAACCGAACTTTTGGGAAATTCGGGTGTTCTGGTCGAACCGAACTTTTCAAAAGTTCGATCATCACTAGTCTCTATTATGATGATTTTAGAACCAATGAGGAATAATGTAGTTACACCCACAGAGCATCTTTCTGCAGACATACATATCTTCTGCTCCTGCAAGATTTGTAAATCTATCCTAGTTACAGCACACAGTATATATAGGAAAGCAGGGCAGTGCTGGGCTCTGTGGTTCCTCTACTGTATTTAAGGCTCCATTCACACCTGGGCGTTTTTGAGATTTTTTCAGCTCCAAAAACGCTCAAAAAAAACGTTCCAAAACGCCCAACAAGTAAAACCCCATTCATTTAAATGGCCCCTGTTCACATCTGAGCGTTTTAACGCCTGAAACAAAACGCCTGTAGCTGAAAAAAGTACAGGAGCTTCTTTTTGGGCTGATTACCAGCGTTTTTGTTAGATTTTAATGCCTGCCTCCAAAAACGCCTGAAAAAAACGCCTGAAAATGCGGTAAAATCGCGGTAAAAAACACGCGAAAATGCTACGCTCAAGTGTGAATGCAGCCTTAAGCTCCTCATTTTGCTGTCATCTTCCTTCTCTGCCATCTGCTCCGCCATAAAGAGCCATGCTGAAAACGTGTGTGTCTATGGCCATAACAGATCAACCATAACAGTAGCACAACGAGCTGGGCCCCCCCCATACACACACACACACATGACTCTTTTTAACATATATTTTAAAAATAATATCAATATATTTAAAGTTTATATATATAATCTAAAAAGTACTGTAGATTATATAAATATAAAAAACATCATCTGGGCTAGAACCCATAATCTTCACCATGATAAACCTAGTACCCTAACCACTACGCTATTGCCTCAGGACTGCTCCAGATGGCACTTTTATAGATCTAATGCCCCGTACACACGTGCAGATTATCTGCAGACTTTTGTCTGCAGATTTACCTTTTCTATGTAGTGCAAGGGCCTGCCGGATTGAATACAAATTGAAAGTGTTTAGGTTTGACCTCATATTATATGGTTTTGGTAAGTCTGCAGACAAAAGTCTGCAGATAATCTGCACGTGTGTATGGGGCATAAGTCTCTGTAACAGAGCTGTATTAGTCCAGACAAGTAACTGCTATGATTGATCTGTTATGACCATAGACACACACGTTTTCAGCGTGGCTCTTTATGATGGAGCAGATGGCAGAGAAGGAGGATGACAGCGAAATGAGGAGCTTTTAATACAGTAGAGGAACCACAGAGCCCAGCACTGCCCTGCTTCCCTATATATACTGTGTGCTGTAACTAGGATAGATGTACAAATCTTACAGAGCAGAAGATATGTAATTCTGCAGAAAGATGCTCTGTGGGTGTTACTACATGATTCCTCATTGGTTCTAAAATCATCCTAATAAAGACTACTGTATTAATAAACTCAGAATTCTGACTTTTTAAACTCAGAATTCTGACTTTCAAAGTCAGAATTCTGACTTTTAATCTCAGAATTCTGACTTTTAAACTCAGAATTCTGACTTTCAAAGTCAGAATTCTGACTTTTTATCTCAGAATTGTGTTTAATAAATTTTAGCATGGTCAAAACTTGTAATCTCAGAATTCTGATTTTTAATCTCAGAATTCTGACTTTCAAACTCAGAATTCTGAAAAAAAAAAATCTGTACATGGCAATTCCATAAATTTTCCATATAAAAATTCCATAAATTTGTTTAAAAAAATTATATATTTAAAAAAAAAATATATATATATATATATATATATGTATAATTTTTTAAATATATAATGTATTTATTTCTTTTTATTTAGCTTTATATTTTATGGAATTACCATGTACAGAGTGAGCTATATATATATATATATATATATATAATAGTTATATATAACTATTTTTGGGTCAGTTTTCTCTTTGATAATAAAAATAAGGAGATATCTATTAACATTTACCACCAAAAGAAAGCTGAATCTGTCCTGTCTTTTGCTACCAAATTCAAATTGTTTATTTAGAGTTTATATGTTTTACCACTTGCCATTCAGCATATGTATATATACATTCTGAATGGCAAGCAGTTATACTAGGATTAGGGGTGCAGCAGCAGCCATGATCTTGTTCTCAATTTTTACAGCCACCCATTCAGTTTTAATTGATAAAAAATACACAAAAAAAAAAAAATTCAAACCACCCCTGTCCCCTGTGCACACACGAATGCACATGTAGGTCTGGCACACATATGTAAACAGTAATTGCATCAATGAGATACCACCGTATACATCAAAGTAAGAACAGTAATTCTAAAGCCAGAGCTCACATTTAATTCTAAACTGATAACCTGTAAAAGGCTTTTAAAGCATTGCCTATGGACAATTTCAGGTAACGTAGTTTGTCACCATTTCACAAGCATGCACATGACATGCTTGGTATCGATTTACCTGATGCAACATTACCTATTATATTTTAGATAAAAAAAAAATGTGTATTAAAAAAAAAAATCAAACCTCTATCTGGTCAGCTGTCTTGTAGGGCAGAGGAGGGATCAACGATCTAAGAGACCCTTGATTTCTCCACGAGGAGTGCCCGTCACTGTCCAAAGCTATCACAGGGGGTCTTGTCCACCCCTTGTAATAGCATTAAAGTTGAATGAAAAACTATATTTTAAAAAAGTGTAACAAAAAAATCCAAATAAAAAAATAATAATTAGAATAAACAATTTAAAACACACCCACCTGCCCTCATGATCATGCGCAAATGCAATTGTGTGCTTAGGTCTGGCATGCATATGTAAACAATGATTGCATCACACGTGTAAGTTATCGCTATGAACCTCATAGTGAGAGAAAAAGTTCTAGTGCCAGAGCCCACAGATAACCTATAAAGGCTTTTAAAGTGTTGCCAATGGACAATGTCAGGTACTGTAGATGTTGCCATTTCACAGGAGCGCGCAATTTTAAATCTTGGTGTTGGTGATGTATTACCTGACGCAAGTCATCTTTTATATTTTACCAGAAAAACTGGGTATAATTTTGTGCACTAAAATTAATTTGAGTGTAGTTTTCAAAAAAATATGCAGTATAATGTATTATAGATTGCTCTGTTCTCTGTAAATAGAAAATCAAGATCAGGTTTAGTTTCAATTCAACTAGTCATCATTGGACTTATGCAAGAATCTGACTATTAAAATGATTGTAAAGCTACACTTTTTTTTATCTTTCAAATAACAAACATGTCATATTTACCTGCTCTGTGCAATGGTTCTGCCAATGGTGTCCAATAGCCCCTGCTCCCCTCTCACTGGCTGTAAATGACAGCAGCCAAAGCCATTGGCTCCAGATGCTGCCTCTGAGGCAATGAGGAGGGAGAGAGCAGAGAGAGGCTCAGGTAAGTGTAAGGGGGAGAGTTCCATGCAGAAGGTTTTTCACCCTAATGCAGAGATTGCATTAAGGTAAAAAAAAAAAAATCCTTCTATCTTTATGTTTAACCTTTTCATGCCGGCGCAACACAAATATGCGTCCTTCGGCTCCAAGGGGTTGTACCAGGGGGATGCCTGCAGCTGCAATCACCACCCTGATACATTTTTTTTCAGCAGACGGTCAGCTTTCTTGTGATAACAACTGATGTGCCTGATTAGCTGCTCAGCTGTTATCACAAGCAGCGGGAGAGTGCGTTACCCCCCTCCTGCTGGAATTGGCTTTGATCGGGTCTCATCTCTAGTAACCCGGAAGCTATGTCATGACATCACTTCCGGTTACGGGAGCCTTAAAAGGCAATCGATTCTAAAAAAATTACAGTATTCAAAACAGCCAAACTTAGCGTTTTGAATGCTTTTAAGTGCAAAGGAGGGATTTAGGGTCTAATAGAATATAGACCCCCAGATCCCTCCATAAAGAGTACCTGTCACTAAACAGAAAGAGGGAAACCCACGCGCTATCACATTTAAAAAAGTCAATTGTCTTTATGGAGCAACTGCAAGCATCAAAAATGGCAAATTCCAAAGCCAAAAATGTGCAAATGAGTAAAGAAGAAACGATGCTGCGCTATTCAAAAATTGCTGAATAACTAGTAGAGTCACAAATAATATCTCTACATGTAGTGATGGGCCAGGTAAGTAAAGTGTATAGTACTGGAAAAATAAATAAGGATAAATAATGTATTCAAGGTAAATAGAGGTGTATCTGAAATGCAGTCTCCCAAAAATGTATGAATAAATACAATAAAATAAAGATGGACAGTTGTATCTAAATTACTTCAATGCAATAAAATAAAGGGGAACAGTTGTATCTAAATCACTTCAGTGCGAAAAATAATATAAAACCATTAATTGCGAAGGAAGCATAAAAATATAAATAGTAAGGGAAAACCCAGTAGTGAATTTTCTAGTAATGATAATAAACCAAACAAAGATAATCAGATTGGTTTCAATTAACAGCAAATAGTATTCAGGCACAAGCTGTGCTAATGAGAGCAGACAGGATGAACAAGATAAGTAGAGGGACTTCTCCTACACATAAGTAGCACGCTGGTGAATAAAATAAACTGTCCGTGGGCACAGTTCAGATTGCAATCAGATATACAAAAGTCCCTTCCAACTATTTCTTCCAAAGATACAGGTCACTTAGAGCTGCAGCGATGTATAATACAATAAAGGAAGGAGGCGCCGGGATCCTCGAGGGATGTGGCCACACTACCTGCTTACCTTCCAAATGTTAAATGCAAGCATTTTCTGTCACATTAGGAAAGCTATTGGAAAGCATAGCGGCCATGTTGGAACGCATGGCACATGCGCAGTAAGTTTTCTTTTCCAAACATCACTTCCAGTGGCAGAATCTGATAGGTAGCGGTATTCCGATAGAACGCCAGCATCCGTCTTTTGGGTTCCCTTCCCTGAGAGCGCGGCGACACAGGGGGGCAGAACCGGACGGAAAATTAAAAAGAGTACACAAAACATGACATTTTGGATTTGGTATTCACAAATGGGGATTCGGTATATGATGTCATTATAGGCGAAACCTTGGGATCTAGTGATCACCAGTCAGTGTGGTTTAATATAAGAACTGTGAAAGAGTCACACCACACAAAAACAAAAGTTTTAGATTTTAGAAAAACAGACTTTTCAAAAATGAAATTAGTCATAAATAAGTCCTTATCAGACTGGAACGGATTACATGGAGTCCAGGAGAAATGGGACTACTTAAAAGGTGCATTATTGAAGGCAACAGAAAATTGCATTAGACTTGTCAGTAAAAGCAAAAAAAGGAAGAGACCACTGTGGTACTCAGCAGAAGTGGCCCAAATCATTAAAAATAAAAAGCTAGCATTTTGTAATTATAAAAAAACCCAGAGCAATGAAGATAAGGAAATCTACAAGATTAGGCAGAAAGAGGCCAAGCAAGTTATAAGAACTTATAAAGCGCAGGCAGAAGAAAAACTAGCTCAGTCTATGAAAAAGGGGGATAAGACATTCTTCAGATATATAAATGAAAAAAGGAAATTAAAACAAGGAATAACTAAATTAAAAACAAAGGACGGAAGGTATGTAGAAGAGAATAAAGGGCTAGCCGACTGCCTTAATGAATACTTCTGTTCAGTTTTTATAGAAGAAAAAGGAGAAGGACCTCCACTTGAAAGGATGACTAATGAATTGTTTGATGCATGTGTCTTTACAGAGGAAGACGTTCTAAGATTGCTCTCTAAAGTGAAGACAAATAAGTCACAGGGTCCTGATGAGATACACCCAAAATTATTAAAAGAGCTTAGTGGTGAGCTGGCAAAACCATTAACAGATTTATTTAACCAATCATTAGTAACAGGAGTCGTCCCGGAAGATTGGAAATTGGCAAATGTCGTGCCCATTCACAAGAAAGGTAGTAGGGAGGAATCGAGCAACTATAGACCAGTGAGTCTGAAATCAATAGCAGGCAAATTAATGGAAACCCTATTAAAGGATAGGATTGTGGAACATCTTAAATCCCATGGATTGCAAGATGAAAAACAACATGGGTTTACTTCAGGGAGATCATGTCAAACAAATCTTATAGATTTTTTTTGACTGGGTGACTAAAATAATAGACGGCAGTAGACATTGCATATCTAGATTTTAGTAAGGCTTTTGACACTGTCCCATATAGAAGACTTATCAATAAACTGCAGTCATTGAGCAGGGACTCCCATATTGTTGAGTGGATTAGCCAGTGGCTGAGTGACAGACAACAGAGGGTTGTAGTCAATGGAGAACATTCAGAACAAGGTCATGTTACCAGTGGGGTACCTCAGGGATCTGTACTGGGACCAATTTTGTTTAATATCTTCATAAGTGATATTGCAAAAGGCCTCGATGGTAAGGTTTGTCTTTTTGCTGATGACACAAAGATATGTAACAGGGTTGATGTTCCTGGAGGGAAACGCCAAATGGAAAAGGATTTAGGAAAACTAGAAGAATGGTCAGAACTCTGGCAACTGAAATTTAATGTGGATAAGTGCAAGATAATGCAACTGGGGCGTAAAAACCCAAGGGCAGAATATAGAATATTTGACACAGTCCTGACCTCAGTATCTGAGGAAAGGGATTTAGGAGTAATTATTTCAGAAGATTTAAAGGTGGGAAGACAATGTAATAGAGCAGCACGAAATGCCAGCAGAATGCTTGGATGTATAGGGAGAGGTATAAGCAGTAGAAAGAGAGAAGTGCTTATGCCGCTGTACAGAACACTGGTGAGACCTCACTTGGAGTATTGTGTGCAGTACTGGAGGCCATATCTCCAGAAGGATATAGATACTCTAGAGAGAGTTCAGAGAAGAGCTACTAAACTAGTACATGGATTGCAGGAAAAAACTTACCAGGAAAGGTTAAAGGACCTTAACATGTATAGCTTGGAAGAAAGAAGAGACAGAGGGGATATGATAGAAACTTTTAAATACATAAAGGGAATCAACTCGGTAAAGGAGGAGAGCATATTTAAAAGAAGAAAAACTACCACAAGAGGACACAGTTTTAAATTAGAGGGGCAAAGGTTTAAAAGTAATATGAGGAAGTATTACTTTACTGAGAGAGTAGTGGATGCATGGAATAACCTTCCTGCAGAAGTGGTAGCTGCAAATACAGTGAAGGAGTTTAAGCATGCATGGGATAGGCATAAGGCTATCCTTCATATAAGATAGGGCCAGGGACTATTCATAGGATTCAGATATATTGGGCAGACTAGATGGGCCAAATGGTTCTTATCTGCCGACACATTCTATGTTTCTATGTTTCTATGACATGATACGTTGTAATCTGTTAGGATTACATTACTGTATGAAACCATTTCACCTCAGTTTTGTCCCTAATGCTTTGTCCAGTGCCCTGCCTTATTTTATTTACATTTTTTATTAATAATTTATTCTTTTAATTTATTCATTAACCACTTTACCACCGGGGGATTTTGCTGTCTTACGTCCAGGCCACTTTTTGCGATTCGGCACTGTGCGAATTTAACTGACAATTGCGCGGTCGGGCGACGCCGTACCCAAACAAAATTTACGTCCTTTTTTTTCCCACAAACAGAGCTTTCTTTTGGCTGTATTTTTTTTTTTTTTTCAAGAAAATAAACTTTTATTGAGCACATAAATAAATCCAAAGTGCAAACAAGAGCAGAAAAAGGTACAATGTACAACTGGTAATAAAAATATACAGACCAATGCAAAAAGGTGCAAAATATCAAATAGCACATACAGTCAGGGCACAGGTACCAGAAACTGCAACATTAGTAGAGAAAAACACAGTGTAGAGATCGTGGCTCAATCATATCACATCACAACTGTTGAGGTAACAATAATACATACAAGTAAAGTAAGCACAAGTTGTAGGAGTAGGGACAAAAAACTAGAAAAATGGGAAGGGGAAGGGGAAAGGGGGAACCACTGGAGAGAAAGGTGGATCAGCACACATAACAATCAATAAATATACCGCACTTATCCCATCAAGAGCCTATCCATCACCAGCTGGGGAGGGGCCCGGGATGGATCATCCAGCCAAGGTTGCCACAAGGAATAAAACTTTTTATGTGCCCTACGATGCTGGTAGGTAACTTTTTCCCTGATCAACAAATGATTAACTTGTTCGATCCATTGCGCAGTCGTCGCGACCCTGAAGGTGATCCAATATCTAGCAATCAGTTTGCGTGCCACATACAGCAGTCTAAGGACCGCCGTATGGGCATGAGGGATCAAGGTTTCATCCTCCAGCGCCCCAAGTAGACACACAACCGGATCTCTGGGCAATGTGAAATGATATACTCTGGATATAGAATCAATAACCTCGTTCCAATACCGAAACAATTTGGGACACCTCCAAAGCATATGAACCAGCATGCCCTGGTCCCTGTCACACTTGGGACAGGCATCACTGTCCCTACGCCCCCATTTGAACAGCTGAACCGGAGTGCGATATGCCCTATGAAACAATAAAAAATAAATGAGAAACCTTCTGCGATGCCGACACTGACACTAACGGTATAGAGGAGAGACACAGCTCCCACGTCTCCCCATCAATGGGGCCCAAATCCCTCTCCCAGCCAGCTCGGGCCGGAAGAGAGGCCGGATCCTGCAGGGCAGCCAACAAAGTAAGGTATACCCGGGAGATCATTCCTCGTCTGTCAGTAGACTTAAAAACATCAGTCGTCAATATATGTTCCGTCAGTCTAAGGGGGACAGTCCGTGACTGGATATCTATAGCATGGCGCAACTGAAGGTATCTAAAAAATAAGTGCCTAGGAATGCCAAACTCCTGTTGAAGTTCCTGAAAGGACTTCAGCCCCCACGTCCCTACGATAAATCTGTACAAAGAATGCCAGGACCCGCGACTCCCAGCACCCCTTTCCCTCCAACCGAGACAACTCCCGATAGTTGGAGTTCCGCCACAGCAAAGTACCATGGAAGGACCCCTGTATTCGCAGCATTTTGCGCACACAGCGCCATAAGGTAAGGAGAAGTCTGATAGTCGGGAGAGAGGCCTGCAAGTGCGCGAAACCCGCCTCTAAATGCGTAAACGCAGTATACGGTGAGTCAGGGGGAACCAGGAGAGCACGTATGGGGTCAGAAGGGTCAGTCAACTCCCAGCCACCCAGGTGCTGAACCTGAGAGGCGAGAAAGTACACCCTAGGGTTGGGGACCGCCAGACCCCCGCTGTCTTTACCCATCTGAAGCGTAGTCAGTCTAATGCGGGCCACCCTTCTTTTCCATATGAGGTTGCGAAACAGAGATTCCACACGAATAAACCAGCGTCTCGGAATCCAGAGAGGGGCATTGTGTAGGACATAGAGAAGCTGGGGTGCCCAAATCATTTTAACCAGGTTGACCCGTCCCGCCACCGACAGAGGGAGCCTACACCAAGCTGTACACTTAAGTCAAAGTTTATGAAGCAGGGGTACTAGATTAGGTTCTAAATAGCGGTTGACATCTGGGGTCACCTGGACACCCAGGTATCTAAACTGATCAACCACACGCACATCTCTAGCCCTCTCCGGCACGGGGGTCATAATAGGGTCTAAAGGCATAAGGACCGACTTATCCCAGTTTATAGAGAACCCGGAGAAGGAACCGAAAAAGTCAATCAAAGTCATGACCTCACTCAGCGACCTCCCCATGTCCCCCAAATAAAGCAGGGTATCATCTGAATATAATGAAACAACATCTACATAGGGGCCCCGTTGGAAGCCAACAATCTCCGGATGGGCTCGGATACGCACCGCAAACGGCTCCAACGCCATGGCAAACAGGGGCAAAAGCGCACACCCCTGCCGGGTGCCCCGGAACAAGCAGAGGGGTTCCGACAGGTCCCCATTGACCCTAAGTCTGGCTCTGGGGTTGGCATACAACAGTTTAACCCAATTAATAAAGGTGTCCCCCACTCCAAAGCACCTCAATACCGCCCAGAGATAAGGCCACTCGACGCTATCGAAGGCCTTAGCTGCATCAAGGGAAAAGATCGCTCTATTACCAGGATTATCCACGGGGAGCTGAAGGTTAAGAAACAGGCGCCGCAGGTTTAAGGCCGTAGCCCTCATGGAGATAAAGCCAGATTGGTCTCTGTGTATAATGCTCTGCACAACCGCAGACAGTCTAGTGGCCAGTATTTTGGCAAGGAGCTTAACGTCCAAAGTCAACAGGGAGATGGGTCTATAAGAGTCAGCTAGCAATGGATCCTTACCAGGTTTAGGGATCAATACTACGATCGCCTCGCACATAGAGTCAGGCAAGGACCCCCTCTGCAGAGTGTCATTAAACACCTTCAAGAGGACGGGGACCATCTGCTCAGAATACCGCCCATACACCTCAGACGGCAGACCGTCCACCCCCGGGGACTTACCCTGCGGAGCGGCCTTCAATGCCACGAGGAGCTCATCCTCCATCAGAGGAGCATCCAGGCCCTCCGCCTCCCGGGCAGAGAGCACCGGCAGATCGCCCGCGTCCAAGAAGTCCTCCACCACTTGTGGGGGGGCCGACACCTTAGACGAATACAAATCCGAATAGAACTCCCTCAGAGCCCTAGAGATCTCGGGGGTAGTGCTCCTCAGGACACCCGAAGGGTCCCGAAGCGCAGTAATGAACGCCGCTGGGAATGAACCAGCATAGCCAGCACGTGACCCATACTCTCCCCCTCCTCAAAATGTTTCTGTTGAAGGAAAAACCGCTTATTTTCAGCTAACTGCAGGGCCACCGTCTTAGAGAAGGACTGAGCTGCCAGCCAGGAGCGCTGAGACTCCTCCGAGGGGTCATTAACATAAGCTGCTTCCGTCTTAGTCACCTCATCCAACACGGTAGTCTCCCACGCCTTAGTAGAGGACTTAATGTTGTTAATCAAGTAACTAAACTGCCCAAGCAGGAAGGCCTTCGCAGAGTCCCACACCACCCCCAGTTAAGCTGTGTACAAATTAGTTGCAAGGAAGGAAGACAGTAGGTCAGGGATGGGATCAGGACTAGGAAAAAGTGTGAGCCAAAAAGGGTTCAGCTTCCGAAGGGGTCTCCCCGATCTAGTCGGCAGGGACAGTTTGATCCGAAGCGGAGCATGGTCCGAGACCAATCTCAGCCCATACTCAGCCCCAGCCACCAGAGGCAAGAGGGCCGGATTGCCAAACCTCAGATCAATGCAGGAGAGGCCAGACCGTGCAGCGGAGAAGCAAGAATACACTCGGTCACCCGGATGCCCCATCGGCCAAACTTCCGTCAGTCCCAACTCCCCCATCAACCGAGCAAAGGGGGGCCCATTTCCCGCTGGTGGAGGAGGCTTGGAGCGAGGGGTGAACCTATCCCAATGAGGATCCAGGGTGGCGTTAAAATCGCCAATTACCAGCAGAGGAACCGTTGGGAGGCCCGCAATTCTCTCCGCTAGCAAACCAATTACCGCAGCCGAAAACGGCGGGGGCACATACACAGCAATTATCGCACATGACAGACCCCCAATAATACACAGCAGCAGCACAAATATACCCTCCGGATCAATATAGGTAGAAGAGCAGGTAAAATCAACCCCCCACCGTACCAGCAGACTTACACCTCTAGAGTACGTAGAGAAAGTAGAATGGTACTGGTGGGGATACAAACCAGGGGCAATACTAGGGGGGAGTCAGCATTCAAGTGAGTCTCCTGCAGGCAAACTACGTCCGCCTGCAGTCTTTTCAGGTTCTGTAGGACAGCAGTTTTCTTCACCGGGTTATTCAGTCCACGCACATTCCAAGAAACGATACACAAAGTTTCAGCCATGGTAGAGCACAGGGCAGAGTGGACAGTGACAGAGTCCAGCACAACGGAGGGCACAGCATCAGAGGCGGCTCTCTAATTAGGCCGGTAAGGCGGCCGCCGAAGGCCTCGCACTTAAAGGGGCCTCGCATGATCCTTCCCAAACATTTTTTTTTTTTTTTTTTAATGAATAGAGTGGTTCTTCACCTTGCGACACGCCAGGTCGCCGGGGGCCGCATCCGCACACTCCACATGCCACATCCTCAACATTAAATGCCGGGCGCCAGCTCAGCAGCGCTACGCGCTACACCAGTGGACTGTCTGTATAGCAATTCTCCAGTCCAGTCTCCAGCCAGCCAGGCCCCGCAGTGCACGCACTCCAGTGGTGTACCAACAGGGGGGCGGGGGGGTCCGCCCCGGGTGCCACACATTGGGGAGTGCCAGGGAGCCCCAGGGTGACACCCAGAGCCGGCCACCAAACTGCCGAGTCTGCCGCTCACTGACCCTGGAGAGCGGAGCAAGAGGCAGCGAGTGTAGAACAGCACAGCCACAAGGAGAATCATCAGCGCTGAATATACAGTGGGGCGGACACTGCCGATTAATAAGCAGGTGATTGGTTGCTATGACCCCCTAGCAACCAATCACCTGCTGTAACTAGCAAGTTTAACTTCAGTAATTCCCGCTCTATATTCAGCGCTCATGATGATTTTCCCTGCCCTGTTCTGCTTTACACTGACTGCTCCCTGCTCTGCTCTCCTAATAAGGTAGGATGGGAGGATGGGGGATGGGATGGGATGGGATGGGGGGGCTTTTGCTTTATAATGTAAATGGTTCTTTGGGGGAGGGGAGTGGGGGGCTGTATATATAATCTAAAGGATTCCATGGGGAGGTTGTATAATGTAATGCAAATGGTTCATGGGGGCGGGCTGTGTATATATACTGTATATATAATCTAAAGGGTTCCATGGGGGGAGGCTGTATAATGTAAATGGTTCATTTGGGGGGGCTGTATAATCTAAAGGGTTCCATGAGGGGGGGTGGTGTGGGGGATGTGTAATGTAAAGGGGTCCAGAGGTGTGGGGGGGATGTGTAATGTAAAGGGGTCCAGAGGTGTGGGGGGATGTGTAATGTAAAGGGGTCCAGAGGTGTGGGGGGGATGTGTAATGTAAAGGGGTCCAGAGGTGTGGGGGGATGTGTAATGCAAAGGGGTCCAGAGTTGTGGGGGGATGTGTAATGTAAAGGGGTCCAGAGGTGTGGGGGGGATGTGTAATGTAAAGGGGTCCAGAGGTGTGGGGGGATGTGTAATGTAAAGGGGTCCAGAGGTGTGGGGGGGATGTGTAATGTAAAGGGGTCCAGAGGTGTGGGGGGATGTGTAATGCAAAGGGGTCCAGAGTTGTGGGGGGATGTGTAATGTAAAGGGGTCCAGAGGTGTGGGGGGATGTGTAATGTAAAGGGGTCCAGAGGTGTGGGGGGATGTGTAATGTAAAGGGGTCCAGAGGTGTGGGGGGGATGTGTAATGTAAAGGGGTCCAGAGGTGTGGAGGGATATGTAATGTAAAGGGGTCCAGAGGTGTGGGGGGGATGTGTAATGCAAAGGGGTCCAGAGTTGTGGGGGGATGTGTAATGTGAAGGGGTCCAGAGGTGTGGGGGGATGTGTAATGTAAAGGGGTCCAGAGGTGTGGGGGGGATGTGTAATGTAAAGGGGTCCAGAGGTGTGGGGGGATGTGTAATGTAAAGGGGTCCAGAGGTGTAGGAGGGGCTGTGTAATGTAAAGGGGTCCAGAGGTGTGGGGGGATGTGTAATGTAAAGGGGTCCAGAGGTGTGGGGGATGTGTAATGTAAAGGGGTCCAGAGGTGTGGGGGGATGTGTAATGTAAAGGGGTCCAGAGGTGTGGGGGGATGTGTAATGTAAAGGGGTCCAGAGGTGTAGGAGGGGCTGTGTAATGCAAAGGGGTCCAGAGTTGTGGGTGGCTGTGTAATGTGAAGGGGTCCAGTGGTACGGGGGCTGTGTAATGTAAAGGGGTCCAGAGGTACAGGGGCTGTGTAATGTAAAGGGGTCCAGAGGTACGGGGGGATGTGTAATGTGAATGGGTCCAGAGGTACAGGGGCTGTGTAATGTAAAGGGGTCCAGAGGTATGGGGGGATGTGTAATGTAAAGGGGTCCAGAGGTACAGGGGCTGTGTAATGTAAAGGGGTCCAGAGGTACAGGGGCTGTGTAATGTAAAGGGGTCCAGAGGTACGGGGCTGTGTAATGTAAAGGGGTCCAGAGGTACGGGGGCTGTGTAATGTAAAGGGGTCCAGAGGTACGGGGGGATGTGTAATGTAAAGGGGTCCAGAGGTACAGGGGCTGTGTAATGTAAAGGGGTCCAGAGGTACAGGGGCCGTGTAATGTAAAGGGGTCCAGAGGTATGGGGGCTGTGTGATGTAAAGAGGTCCAGAGGTACGGGGCTGTGTAATGTAAAGGGGTCCAGAGGTACGGGGGCTGTGTAATGTAAAGGGGTCCAGAGGTACGGGGGGATGTGTAATGTAAAGGGGTCCAGAGGTACAGGGGCTGTGTAATGTAAAGGGGTCCAGAGGTACAGGGGCCATGTAATGTAAAGGGGTCCAGAGGTATAGGGGCTGTGTGATGTAAAGAGGTCCAGAGGTACGGGGCTGTGTAATGTAAAGGGGTCCAGAGGTACGGGGGCTGTGTAATGTAAAGGGGTCCAGAGGTACGGGGGGATGTGTAATGTAAAGGGGTCCAGAGGTACAGGGGCTGTGTAATGTAAAGGGGTCCAGAGGTACAGGGGCCGTGTAATGTAAAGGGGTCCAGAGGTATGGGGGCTGTGTGATGTAAAGAGGTCCAGAGGTACGGGGCTGTGTAATGTAAAGGGGTCCAGAGGTACGGGGGCTGTGTAATGTAAAGGGGTCCAGAGGTACGGGGGGATGTGTAATGTAAAGGGGTCCAGAGGTACAGGGGCTGTGTAATGTAAAGGGGTCCAGAGGTACAGGGGCCGTGTAATGTAAAGGGGTCCAGAGGTATGGGGGCTGTGTGATGTAAAGAGGTCCAGAGGTACGGGGCTGTGTAATGTAAAGAGGGTCTTCCTACATTTTACCCGCAGTTATAGCTGCAGTCTATAGATTTCTATTAGATTGCGCTTTTTTTTTTTTTCTGCATTTTCTGAAAGCGCACCAAAATTCCCACATGCTGCATCTTTGGCGCACTTTCAGAAAACAGGAAAATCATCTTTTTTGGCGGGGGAGTTACACCATGTTTTAATGCACCAGGTGACTGCAATCCTAGTGATGCCACTGGCAGTTAAATGTATTTCTGTCTGGTGCCTCAGGTCAGTCTGCGCCGTTTTTGCAAAGGAGGAAGAGGAGGAGGGGGGCCTGGCCACCCAGGGGGAGCAGAGGGAGGAGAATTCTTTCAGGTTTAAGGCCGCAGTGCACTTGATGACACGTCGATGTGTGGTGCGTCGTCTTTCCGCCTGGGGGGGGGGGGGTGCCAGATATTGGATCCGCCCCGGGTGCCAAATTCTCTAGGTACGCCCCTGACGCACTCACATCGGCTTCTTCTGGTTGGGCTGCTGCTGCACTGAGTCTCCGCCTCTTTCTCCTGCATTCCACGAATCATGGTCCGGGATAGCGATGACGTCACGACGTGATGTCACGTAACCCCTCCCCTGCATTCTCCCGGCATCGGTACCATGAGGAGAACTTGAAGATAAGAGCAGACCAGAAGAAGAAGACGAAAAGGTAAGGACTGGAGCTGGAGGACTCAGAGTGGGTGACTGACTGCAAAAAGAAGGCCTGTCCTGTCCAAGAGGCAGCCAGCCGCCGCCTGCAGCTGCAGAGGACTGTCCTGACACCTGTCATCCTCCTGAAATTTGAATATTTAAGTTATAAGTACCATTCCAGGCTGGCTTGAAATGAAAAATATAATTAATATGGGAAACGTTCTATAATCCTTTGCAATTGAAAAAATTAGATTAAAAAAAATAATAAAGTGCTCAGTGCTTCTGCTCCATCATGAATCATGCTATTGCTTCTTATCTTATGACAACCCAATGGTATGTTTTTTTCTTTATATAAGTGCTCTGTGCTCAGATGGATTCCTCACAATTTATTTTATATCCAGACCAGTGCATCCACTCAGTGCTCCCCTCTCAATCCCCCCCAACTCACTGGACAATTCAAGGGAATAACGCCTGTCACAGGGTCACAGCTTTAATAAGGTGCCAGATCCCAGATGAATGGTGTGTAGACTGCCTGCACTTCTGCATAGAGGGGGTAACATGTTCTGGAGCTGAAGTGGTTAAAAGAGTTAGTGAATTGTTAATTTTTTTTAAGAACCAATAAAAAAAGGCTGCAGAGACGTTATTAATCCAGTTTGGTGTGTCCAGTATTCTTTGTATATTTGGAGTATATGTAATGCCATCTACCGTCCCCTGTTATATCACTTCTGCTATGAACGCAAAACATGTTGTCACTTTGACACCTGCGATTCATGAAGTGTACCATATTTCTGACCAAACTCTGTGTGTAAATATATATATATAAAAATAAAGTATATCAGATGGGGTTTCTCTTTTCCCCCCTATCTTTTAGCACTTGCTGACCAGCCACCAAAACATATACTGCAGGTTGGCAGATTCCCGCAAAATGATGTGCCCATATGTCGCTTTGCAGGAGCGCACGCACCCATTTGCTAGGGCAGAGGGGAAGCTGATCTTTGAATATAATAACTGGAAGGTACCTCACTATGGAGATCTCCTTTTTTATACCCATGGGGGGAGCTATGTAAGAGGCACCGTGACCCAAGGACTTGACTGAGAGCCATGTTTATGCCACGGTCTTATCTTCAGCAGAAGTTCTGCTGAAGATAAGACCGTGGCATAAACATGGCTCTCGAGTCCTTGGGTCACGGTGCCTCTTACATAGCTCCCTGGGGCGCCTGGGGTTTTATCGCGCAAGGGGGGGCCTCATATTTTAATTTTGCCTAAGGCCTCAAAAAGTCTAGAGCCGCCTCTGCATAGGGGACAGGTGGACCATTGGTTCCCAGTAGTGGATTGTTATCAGGTAGGTCTAGGTTATTGTTACGCAGCATCTGGCCAAAAGTAGAATGCGCAAAGATTCTGGAGTCCGAACTACTCCCGTAAGAGCCAATATCAATGTAGCGGAAGCAATAATTGGCATCCACGACCGCCAATAGAACAAAAGAGAAATATTTTTTATAATTAAAATATTTTGTACCACTGTCAACTGGTTTCATTACTCGTATATGCTTCCCATCTATAGCTCCTACACAGTTTGGGAAATTGCATCTTTCCCAAAAGACTTTAGAAATTGAGAGCCACTCGTCCTCCTTAGGTTGGGCCATCTCCACATCATGTAAGACATTCCAGATTTTTGCACAAGTGTCCCGTATAATGTAGCTAGCTGTGGATTTCCCAATCATAAATGCAAAGTGTAAACTGGCCAGGGATTGACCAGTTGCTAAGTACCTGTAGAAAAAGAAAAAAAATGACATAAGTATTTTATTTTTTACAGTTTTTCTATTAAAAAAAAAATGGAAGAGCTTGAAAGACGCGTACACCCGTTACAGGCAACAATTGCGAGAATTTCGGAGTGGGCAGGCAGCAGAAGAACCTCCCCAATACATTCATGCCAAAGATTTGGACTTTCTGAGGCCTTCATTACAAATGAACAGGTAGGTCATGTTACTTTGAAAGTTACATATGAAGTATGCATGCAGATATTCTAGAGCATGTTTTTTTTTTTTTTTCACAGTACCCAAAGTTCCTGGAACAATACAGCGGCTGAAGAAGATGAGGATCATGAAGATATGTATGCAGCAGAAGAAAGCCAGGAAATACCTGAAATGCCATTACCTGACATGCCATTACCGGACATGCCATTACCGGACATACCATTACCTGACATGCCATTACCTGACATGCCAGTACCTGACATGCCAGTACCAGACATGCCAGTACCAGACATGCCAGTACCAGACATACCATTGGCAGAGGTATCAAGACCCAGTGCTATGATAAATAATACCAGAACATCTGCCAGTCCTGAATTGCTTACCCCCCCTGCTGCTACACTGCAGCGATCCTCAACAAGGGCCCCTAGAGGAAGGAATGAAAGATATAATCGAATTGTCAACATGATGTCCCAATTTTCCCAAAGAAGAGAGGAAAAGCCAACTGTTATATTCCTAAAGAGCCTGGAACCTTTTGTGGACAAAGTTCTAGAATCTCGGCAGATAGCCATGAGGAAGGCAATCTTTGATTGCATTTCCTCTTTCATTCCCACAGATGACTCTCAAAACCCACCCTGCCCATCTTCAGCACCTGCACACATGACCTGTCCTTCATTTCAACCTCCTTCTTACCACCATGCACCATCCATATACACACCAGCACCACCACCGCCAACACGACCACCTCCCTACTCCGGTTTTCACCATTACCAAACCAACTCTCATCCTTCTGCTCCATCCACATACTATCAACCACAATCTGCATCATCTTCAATAGATTCCCCGCAACCTCCAACTGGCCTTCATTCCGTCCAACACTATGCAATGCATTCCACTCAACCATCATACACTCCCGCGCACTCATTTCATCCTCCTCCTTCCATGCATTCTTCCCAACCAACAATGCATCCCTCTACACAACATTACGCTCCGGCTACCACATCCTCAGGTCCTTCTGCCTCAACAAATACTCCCCAGGGAGCAATGATTGATACTTTCCGCCCAAGCTCCCCCTCTACAAGTTATCACAATTTGTAAATTTTTTGGTTCCTTTTTTACAGTTTTTTAAACTGTTGTTCTAACCAAAGTCAATGGTTGCCAAGTTGATACCTGAGGTTTTCTCAGGACACTCTCCTGTCTTCAACATTTTTGTGTTAAATTAGCATAGAGTTCTATGCAATGTTTCTAAGCATATTAAAAAAATAAAAAAAAATGTACCACAAGTACAAATGTTGTGTTTGTGTCTCTTATTCATAGGGGGTAGAGCATGGCTTATTCATAGGGGGTAGAGCATGGATGCTCAACCTGTGGCCCTCCATCTGTTGTGGGACTACAAATCACATCATGTCTCCGCCTTTGGGAGTCTCATGCTTGTAACTGTCAGCAGCTTGCAATGGTTAATGGGACTTGTAGTTCTGCAACAGCTGTATGGCCATAGGCTCAGCAATACCTGGGGTAGAGGACAGGGGGGAGGAGGTTGGCGGTTTTATGTATTTATTTATTTCTTTATCAATTTATGCAGCGCTTTCATATACATTGTATATTCACATCATTCCCTGCACTCAAGGAGAGTACAATTCATACATACATAGTAGGGCCAATTTTATACAGGATCCAATTAACCTATCAGCATGTCTTTGGAGTGTGGGAGTAAACCCACGCAGGCACAGGGAGAACATACAAACTCCAGGCAGGTAGTGTCGTGGTTGGGATTCCAACCAGCGACACTCTTGCGGGTGTACATGATGGGAACGGAGGTGTTTGTACGTGGCACTGGTGGACACTTATTCGTGGCACTAATACGTGGCACTGGTGGATACTTATTCGTGGCACTGATACGTGGCACTGGTGGACACTTATTTGTGGCACTAATACGTGGCACTGGTGGATACTTATTCGTGGCACTGATACGTGGCACTGGTGGACACTTATTAGTGGCACTAATACGTGGCACTGGTAGATACTTATTCATGGCACTGATACGTGGCACTGGTGGACACTTATTTGTGGCACTGATATGTGGCACTGGTGGACACTTATTCGGGGCACTGATACGTGGCAATGGTGGACACTGATTTGTGGCACTGATGCGTGGCACTAATTGTGAGGGGAGTAGGGTGAGGGAGATGGGGTTTGAGAGGGGATGGGGACGTGGGTTGTTGCTTACCGCAGTGTAATGATCAGCCTTTCCACAGGTGGAATACAGTCACGAAAATCAGTGTCTTGTCACTGTAGATGTGCAGAGAGTAACTCCAGCAACTCATCAAAACTGTACAATATAATATTGATTGTTAGTGGGCAAATAATCTATCATACATAGTACAAGCTTATTGAGGATATTAGGAGATGAACACACCTTTTTACTGACATCCATGTGTATTGAAAAAATGTGTCCTCGTGCACTCGAAGGTCATCATACATTGCCCAGAACTGGCCACGCTGTCGCCGATTAGCAATTACAGGATGTACCCAGTATTGTCGATTACTCTCTTCCTCCTCTTCCTCCAGCATCAGAAGTGGAAGTGATGCACAAAACAGAAATCCTCGTTCATTGTCGTCCATTTTATAAGCAGCAGAGAACTCACACAGACAACAAAGAACACCACAAAATGCAGAAGAGGAGGTCCCTGGGAGGTCCAATGCAGGGGAGGAGGTCCCTGGGAGGTTCCTTTGCAAATTTTGTAAAAAAAACACAATGCTTTTCATTGGCCAACTCACTACACAAAAACGCCTATAAAAACGCCATTAAAAATGCCTGTAAAACGCTTGCAAAAACGCCTGAAAAACGCCAAAACAACGCTGGAAAAACGCCAGAAAACGCCTGAAAAACGCCAACGCCAAGATGTGAACGTAGCCTTACGCTTATAAATATCTAGCAGTATTAACAATGTTGATAAACATTTGCCAGAGGCTCTTTTTTTTTGAGAGCTGTGAGTGAGCAGAGAACAACTCTGTAAAAATCGAGGACATGCTGTTTTAAGATTGTAAGGGGGGGGGGGGTTTGTGAATCGAGATCACGATTTTTTAATGATGAATCGTGCAGCTCTACTTTTAAGTGTAGAGGAGGGATTTAGGGTCTTATTGACCCCAGATCCCTCCATAAAGAGTACCTGTCACATGCCTATTGCTTATGTTTACATTCCTTGTCACAGCAATAAAATGTGATCAAAAAAGATAAAAAAATTTAAGCAACAGTGCAAAAAATTTAAAATAATAAAACACAATAATTAAAATGTAAGTGCCCCCACCCCTGTGCTTGTGCACAAGTCCCGCACTCACAGCAATCGTCCCACACAGGTATCACCATAAACGTCAGATCATAGGCAGTAACACCATTCATGCTGGGGGGGGGGGGGGGGGGGGTCTGCACTCTGTCCTTGTCTTCATCCCGCACTCAGTAGGTCAGTGGCGGGGACATTTTACTTCTCTTCCCAGGAATATTTTAGGCATGTCTTTGGCAGAAGCAGTGCAGCCTTTTTACAGGACATCAGAGCGGCCCAGGGGGCAATTGCTCCCCTGCCCCGGCCCAGAACTCCCCTGATCCTGGCCCCCTTCCTCCTGTTGAGTGCCCCCACAGCGAGCAGCTTGCTCTAAACTTTTTCTAAACTGTACAACCTTTTGACTACACCAACTGAGAAGCCCCCCCTACGGTGCATATCTAAATGGGAAACTGACTTGCAAGGCACATTTTCACGTGCCTAAGTACGGAAAACATCATTGGGTGCACTCTCACGTCCTCCGTGTGCACAAAAGTTCAGGAAACTAACTTCAAGCTATAACTAGGTGATACCCCACACTCACTACACCAGTTATTCCCAGGTACGACTGCAGAGTGCTGGAGGTGTCGGGAGGCCCGCGGGAGGTTACTTTTACTTCATGTCTTCTGGACATGTCCAAAATTGTGGTCCTTTTGGACGGGTGTCAGATCGATCGTTCAGAAATTTGCAGACTACAACGTACCTGACTACCCCGCTTTTTTCCTTTTAAATGTGTCAGATATTCCTGTGAAGGTATACAAAAAATAGATTGTCTGCCACCTCTTAAATGCTGCCAAAGTGTGCATCCCCCTCTGGTGGAAAAACCAACATCCTCCTACTGTGGCACCTTGGTTACAGAGGGTAGAGGCCATCAATAAAATGGAAGATCTAATGTTGACGGTGCAACATAAACAAGAGCAATATCATAAAACCTGGAAACTCTGGAATCTCTTTATTCTGTCCAGTGAAGAAATCACTCCTTTAAATCCATGGCTAGGTTCATTGAGAATGCCATATAAATAACTATGTGCCTTTACTTACGGTTGGATTGTGGGCCTTTTTTCTTTTCTCACTAGCTTTACATATGGACTTAACAATTCTGTATGACCTCCTTATGTTTACCTATGTTTTGGTCTATGTGACCCCACTGTTCTGTTCTACTGTACCACCTTCCGTATTTAATAAAATTATATTTGAAAAAAAAAGCAGGTGGGAAGATATATTCATTAGGGAAGTCCTTCCTTGAAGATGCCTCTTACAGGGAAACACATCAGATGGAGCTGGCCCTGTGACATCACTACGCATGTGTGCGCCAGCGGTCCCGGGGTGGTGCTTTGGATGTGTATACCGCTTCTCAATTTCTACACTGTTTAAGTGCAATAACCGTCTATTAAAGTTGAAGTAAACCCTCCTTTCGTTTTCGGCTAAGGAAGCTGGTATCTTGACCTCTGCTTGAAATACAACTGCATTGATGCTGCACATGTGATCAGTTATGACAACAGCCATTGGATGGTTTGACAGTTTGGTGAACACAGCCAATAGCAGTGTTACATTCCCGGCACGTGCCAGAAATGTAACTGTTTTTTAGAAACTGTTAAATGGATGGGCTTACTTCCGCTTTAAAGGACTTTAAAGCGGAGTTACACCCAAAAGTGGAACTTCCGCCCATTTTCTTTCTCCCCCCCTTCGGTGCCACATTTGGCACCTTTCAGGGGGGAGGGGGGAACGGTTACCTGTTTTTGACAGGTACCCTTCCCCACTTCCTGGAAACGGCGCCACGGCAGGATGCTCTCTATCAGAAGTGGGGCTTCAAGCAGGTCTACCTATTTCCACCAATTACTCTGATCCTCAAATCATTGGTGAAGATCATGGAGGAGGGAGTACCCGCTATTGTGATAGCTCTATTCGGGCCGAGGAGGCCATGGTTTCCCCTTCTTTGTCATCTGGCGGTGTGTCCTCCAATAAGGCTCCCTCAGGTCAGGGACCTTCTCATCTGCAATGGCCACACTCACCCCAACTCGGCCTGTCTGGCCTTGACTGCATGGAATTTGAGAGGAGCAAGCTCAAGAATCTAAATCTCTCTGACTCAGGAATGTCCACCATTCTGCCATCCAGGAAAGAATCTACTAAAGGCCACTTATTATTAGAGTGTGGCAGAGGTTTGAGGATTTCTCAGTCCAGCAGGGATTTTCTTCCCGTTTCACCTCAGTGGCGATTATATATTGGATTTTCTGCAGTACGGCCTCGACTCGGGACTAAGCTTCAACATGCTTAAAGTTAAAATTTCAGCACTTTTGGCCCTTACCAATACCTCATGGTCAAAGGAGTCTCTAGTAGTTGGATTCCTCCGTGCAGGAATCAAGATATACCCGCCTATTCGTCCTTTTCTTTCCAAAGTGGGATTTACTGTTAGTATTAATGGGGTTGCTAAAAAGTCCCTTTTTCCCCCAGATTCGGACAGTCCTTTATGGTACCTGACATTAAAGACGGTTTTCTTGACAGTTTTGGTCTCAGCCAGATGAGGCTCAGACACTGCAGCCTTCTCCTACAAAGAGCCGTTCTGCATCTTCCTTCAGGACAGCGTGGTGTTACGACCTTCTCCGAAGTCCCTTCCTAAAGTCTCGTTGGAATTTCATTTTAATTGGGAACCGGTTCTCCCGGCCTTTCACCTTTTCAATCAGACTTGGAGGAGCCTAGATGGTATGATCTGGATATGAAGTCTCTCCCACAGACAAAGCTGCCCAGAACGGTCTCGTTACGGAAAACAGATGCTCTATTTTTGTATTCCCAAAGAGTCCCAGGATGGGTATGCCGGGCCCTCCAAGAGTCCTCTCGACAGGGATATTTAAAGCAATCCAAACAGCTTACTCCCTGGAAGGCCTCCCCCCTCAGGAGATCCGAACACATTCCATAAGAGCGGTGTCATCCTCCTGGGCAGCTTGGTCCAAAGTATCGGCAGACGTGGTCTGTAAGGCAGCAGGTTGGAGATCTCCTAATACCTGCATAAAACACTATAAGCTGGATGTGATGTCATCCTGGTATGCTCAGATGGGAGCTTCAGTAGTGTCTTCTGCTTTATCAAGATATTAAAATTAGTTTCTTGCAGCAGTACCTGGTGTTTGTAATTTATTCTTCCCACCCTGTGTTTTGGCTAGTTAAGTCCCGTAGTATGATGGCATGACGCAGAGCCAGGAAAATGGAAAATTGTTACTAATACTTACCCTAATTTTCCTTTCCTGGCTCTGCGTCATGCCAGCACAAACCCTCCCTGGTCCGTCACAAGCTCATACAGAACACCTCCACCAGGTACTGCCTGCCTTTTATGCTATTTCAGGGATGTCCTATGGGGGTCAGAGGGGCGGAGTTGACCCGTAGTATGATGGCATGACGCAGAGCCAGGAAAGGAAAATTACGGTAAGTATTGGTAATAATTTTCCATTATATATATTGGAGTGAGTTTGGTGGATGAGAGCTGCTCTTGTGATCCTTTTTCCTTTTGCGGGGACATCATTGGTGCATCTTGGCAATGGGGTCACAGATTTACTTGGAAGCCTAATGAAAAGCGAAAGATCTCCTATACGGCTATATGAATGTAATGAATAGGAGCGGGGGGGGGGGGGGGGCAGTGGACAAAAGATCAACCCCTAGAAATGCTCTCTATACCACCTATTGCCCTAATGGGGGCTAATATAGTCCGTTGACCAAATTAATAAATATGCAAAAATAGGAAATAGGAGATAGGAAATTCTCCCCAGACAAGGGTCAACAATGGACACAAAATGTATTCAAAGGAGAAACTTTATTTATTGAAAAATGTGGCATGCATAGACTCCCAAAGCCATACAAACTCTCAACAATAAAAACATGTACATAAAAACAACAAACAACTTGAGGGATAACTGCAGTAACCAACCCAACAATCCCCCAGACCTCTGAATAGATCAAAATTGTGAAATTGATGAAAGAAGGGAGGGGGGATCCACTTGTGAAGTGGGGCGCAGTCCCTGATAATTAACTGATTCCACAGGGGTGAGTGGTTTGGCCAAACATGGATCCACAGCATTCAGATAATCAGTTCAATATATGGATTCAATCAATATTCCAGGTAGACTGCACAGGGAACGCACAGGGAATATTCCCTATAGTAGAAATAAGCAGTATGAACTGAAAGCCTGAAAAAAAACACAGTCCAGCAGTAATGGAGTCATTGGCATAGGCCGGTATGTTGGAGATTAGTTGTGCAAATGTTAAGCGTAGTAGCAGAGTTCTCTGTATGATCGATATGTAAAGCACAATACCTCCTTGGAATCAAACAGTCTGTCACATCCTCCTGGCGCTGTGGTCCTGGGATCCGGGTGTTCAGCGTGGGTCTCCAGAGCTGCGGAAGCTTCCAGCTGGCTCCTGTGCTTGTACTGAGCATGTGCAGGAGGGCCGAGTAGCAGGCCGTCACTTCAAACTGACTTCCTTGACAGTTTCCTGCTCAAGCAGATAGGCTTACTGACACCGGCATCCCTCATTCGTGTAGTAAAGATGACGCATTTCACCAGCCAATGGAATCTGGTTTCATCAGATCTAAGGGAGTGTTCTTTGGGGCCTCTTTATACTGTATATGCACCTTAATTAAGTACACCTTTATTTACTAATTAACCAGTGGTGCATTTCCACAAATTGGCCACAAGATGCCCTCAGTGAGCAGGGAACTGGAACACTCCCCAGCATTTATGTACAGGTACAGACACCAGACAAACTTAAGTGTCATTGTGGAAAATGTATCAAAAAATAATACATTTAAATACTAAATACAGGAGATATTTATAACATCGTGGTCACATCCCAAGAACAATAGTACCAGCTACGGGTCCAATATATGTCTCATTGGCCCCTAAGTACTATCCATCTAAGAATAGTGGTCTCCCAAGTGCAACATCAATTGCAGAGCCATGTCCCCCCCTCATTATAGATGGCTTTTCCATTCCGATATCTAATTATAGACGGATATTTAAACTCAGAAAAGGGGATGGAAAAGAAAAGGATGGGGGACATAGCTTCCTCCCTAGGACATCTCTCAAACCCCAGATAAAATCCTCAAGCTACTATCCTGGTCCAAATCTACAGTGCAGGATGGCCATGGATAGGATATCCTATAGAGGTATAGTATATCACAAGGTACATACCAGTAATGAACTAAGGTCTAGGGAAGTCAATATCTTCCCAAAATCCATTGTTCCTAGAGTGGGTAATGAGAATATCACACTCAGCACTCATAGGCTTACTTGGAAGCCTGATGGTGGGAGTCAAATCATGTGTGATCTCCTTGGCTTGAGGTTATTCCTGTCAGGTAAGAGGCCTGGCTTGGGGAAATGTACTTAAACACAGAAGCACGATTTGTTGATCTATTACTGAGCACTTTATGTGGATTTGGACTATTATACAGGTTTATGAACTTTACATTTTTTTTTTTTGCTATATTTTGCTTTATTGTATTAGAAGTGTACGTGGATTTTGGCACTGTTGTCATTAATTTGATGCTAAATAATAATTATTTTCACCAGTTTAGTAATTTTCAGGATTTTTGTAACTGCAGCCAGGGCTGCTGATAGAAATCACAGGGCCCTGTAAAGCCTACCTGACAGGGCCCCCCCCCCCCCTCCTCCATATCCATATCAAATGATGTTTTTGCTAAAATGCAATTGCCGCGCTGCTATGCTTTGCAGCCATAGAAGAAATTATAACAAAAGTTAATAGTTGCACTGAGGCAATATCTACACCCCCTTATTGAGCGATCTGTACCAATTTCACACAGTGTTCATTGAGGATGGTGTGGACAGCATCACAAGAGTGATGCAGCACTGCACAAGAGTCACAAGTGTCCGCAATAAGGCAGTACTGCCAGCCCTCCTGATCAGCAGGTGCCCGGGCCCCCCTTTTGAACTGATGAGGCCTGGGCCCAATACAGGAGGGCTGGCTGTACTGCCTTATCAGTGGCCACAGGTGCAGCAGTCATTGATTGTCCTGAACTAAGCATGTTTTTTTTATTATTTAAACTTAAAGGAGATGTACAGCCAAAGCTCGTTTTGGCTGTACATCTCCTATGTGACCTGTTTTTAGCAGAGAGCGGACTGAAGTTGCTGATGTCGCAGATGTCGGTCCAGGCACCGCGTCATCACAACCACGGTGTCGGGATCTGCCAGGAGCCTGGACTGACACCCGGCTCAGCCTCTCAGCTAGCCGCCTGAGCCTGAGAGCCTCAGCTGACCACTCCTTGCCCCTCCACAGCTTCATACTTCTATGAGCAAGGAGTCAGCAGTTCTCTGCTCTGGGAGCTGTCAGGACTGAGTGATCGGCAGTGTTTGATCACTCGGTTCTCAGGGTAGAAGCGCTGGGGGACAAATGCAGCACCGAACCGATGCTGCATCTACATAGGTAAGTATGATTCCCTAAAAAAAACCTAAAACCATACTTTTAAAACCAGGCACTGTATAGCTGCCACACAATGTTTCCACAACTAGACCCGTGTTAGCAAATTTGAAAAGAGAAAAATCCTGTGTCATGCATCAAAGTTTGTGGCCTGTTCTAGTGCTCTGGCACTCACACTCACTACATATATGTAGTTATTGTCTCTTACATATTTTCTTGTCAAATACACATTAATGTTTACTTCAAGAAAACCTGCCTCTCTTCTTAACTTTGCAAACATAAAGGAACAATGTACCTAATATAAAAAATATCTATACCTGGAATTCGTCTTTAGGTTTGTTTCACATATATGCAAATCGGATGCGTTTTTAACCGCATCCAATTCACATAACATAGTAATCAGAAAGGCTTTCAATGGAGCCGGTTCACACATGTCCGGGACGGCCACGGTCCTTTTCTGAAAAGGGTTCTGTGCAATTTCGAGTCCAGTTTAGGTGCAAATTTAAGTAAAAATGTGCACTTAAATTGCATCTGAACCGGTGAACAAAACCGCAGCGGACCTCGGACTGCCAGACATGTGTGAACCTAGCCTTAAAAGCATTTCCAAATCATGTAATTTATAGGATTGTTCTTTTCTTTTTATCCACTTCTGGGTCAACAACGTACCCATATGTCCCAGGACTTCAGGTGGTTATACTGGGATTTGAACAAGAGGGGGTATATTGGGACTTTAAATGAGACTCAGTGCCGGTTCACACTAGTGCGGCTGCGGCGATCGCATGTAATGTCGGAGCGCACTGCTCCTTCATTACATGCGATCGGCTGTGCGGTGCGAGTTTAGCCATACACTTTGTATGGCTAAATTCGCACCGCACCCGCAGCAAAGACGCACAGGACCCTTTTTTGCAGCCGCATCAGGATCGGATCGCATATTGGTTCACACTTGTGCGATCCGATCCTGTGCGAACTGTAAGATCGCACTGCGATATGCGATCAAACTGGGGGTGTCGTTAAGATTACATTGACACCCCCAGCATATCGCATATGGCAGTGTGAACTGCCAGTGGTGCGTTTGCGATGCGGGAACAGGCTGCGAATTCGCAGCCTTCCCGCATCGCATAAGTGTGAACCAGGGCTCATGGTCATATTGAGTCTTCATCCCTGTATGCAACAGAGCAAAGGAACAAAATGTAAATTTGGGACTTTGTGTGAGGAGTGACCGGTTTAAAAAATGAATATGAACATATTTTGTAAACAAGAAAAACAAATAAATATATAGAAATCGTATGTTTATTAATACATCTGAAAACGAATGATAGTAAAGCCAATATCTCTAGATAAAAACATGTAACCAATACATTTGGGGTAGACATGAATAATAACCATGTAGGTATAAATGGTATAGTAGAACCATAACAATAGTACAAGGTAGTGGAACAATGTCCTGATAGTAGATATTGGCATAAATACATAGATTGGAGAATTGATAAAAATGTAACCACTTTACCATCGGAGGATTTT
Source organism: Pelophylax lessonae (assembly GCF_965119305.1). Taxonomy (NCBI): domain Eukaryota; kingdom Metazoa; phylum Chordata; class Amphibia; order Anura; family Ranidae; genus Pelophylax; species Pelophylax lessonae. The sequence goes on from NC_138775.1 coordinate 150,955,191, forward strand.
GCTGTCTTACGTCCAGGCCACTTTTTGCAATTCGGCACTGTGCGACTTTAACTGACAATTGCACGGTCGTGCGACGCCGTACCCAAACAAAATTGACGTCCTTTTTTTCTCACAAACAGAGCTTTCTTTTGGTGGTATTTGATCACCTGTGCGATTTTTACTTTTTGCGCTAAAAACAAAAAAAGAGCGTAAATTTTGAAAAAATAACAATATTCTTCACATTTTTTTATATGAAATTCCCCCCCCAAAAAAATGTAAAAATCAAAAATGTTTTTACATTTTTGGCCAATTTGTTTTCTGACACCTATGTTTGGTAAAAAAAAATCACAATAAGCGTATTTTGATTGGTTTGCGCAAAAGTTATTGCGTTTACTAACTAAGGGAAAGCTTTCTGTCATTTTTGGTGTTTTTTTTTTTTTAACGAGTAATGGCGGCGATCTGCGATTTTTTTTGCGGGGCTGCGACATTGTGGCGGACAGATCGGACCCTTGACTGACATTTTTGACACTTTTGGGGGTACCAGTGACATTGCTACAGTAATCAGTGCTATACATATGCACTGTTACTGTAAAAATGACACTGGCAGGGAAGGGGTTAATTTTATTGGAGAGGGAGGGGTTAATGTATGCCTGGTGCTTACTTATGTGTGTGGGGGGAGGTGACTGAGTGACACAGGGACAGATCGCATGTTCAGCTATGCTGAACCCTGCAATCTATCACTGTTTGTCACTGAGGAGATCTGCCCGCTCTGTTTACACAAGCGGGCGGATCTCCAAACTCGATTCCCCGACGATCGGGGAAGAGCAGCGGCGATCGCCGCTGCTCCTCCCCTGGCCCGAGTCCCGCTGTGAATGAATACAGCGGGAGCGAGCCTCCGGCTGCGCGCGAGCGCCGCCCACAAGGGGAGGAGTCCAGCGACGTAGTACTACGTCGCTGGGCGATAACGAGCCACTGTGCCGCAGTAGAGGCACAGTGAGCGGTCGTAAAGTGGTTAAACAGTTGGATACATGATAGAACTTGCAATAATAAAATTGCCTCCTATTAGGCTCAACACGTTTCGTGAGCAATCACTTCATCAGGAGCAGGAACAATTCAAGTATCTAAAACAACCGTTTATCCAAAAAGTAAGCAAACCTAGATATCCTTGCAAAAGTATAACTTACAGTTGGGTATGAACTGTTTCAGAGGTTGCGAATACAGGGATGATGCCTGCACCTCATGAGTTTACACAGGACAGTGCTCTGTCCTGTCAGTAGGGCAGTAATGGATTTTCTTTCCCCAGAAATGAGAGAATAAAACTGATTACTTTCCCTAGTAAAAGCACCTCCCATTATATATATAATGTTTGGTGGTTCAGAGTAGTTTTCTAGTAAAAAAATTATAATTTTTACATGTAGGAGAGGAGTGCCGGAATTTGCACGGTATGGAAGCGGTTAAGCGTTTTTTGTTTTTCCCTAAAAAAAAATACTGTTTTAAAAATTGCTGCGCAAATACCGCGAAATAAAAAAATGCAATGACTGCCATTTTATTCCCTAGGGTCTCTGCAAAAAATATATATATTATGTTTGGGGCTTCTGAGTAATTTTCTAGCAAGAAAAATGCTGATTTTGGAAAAAAAAAATGCTTAACTGCTTTCATTCCGTTTCGGCATTTCTCTCCTACATGTAAAAAACTGAATTTTTTGTAAAATCTTACCTGTAAAATTCCTTTCTCTGAGTCCTCCGACAGTCGCCGCTGCTTCATATTCATCACTAATGGGGGTTATTGACCTTTTCTCCGCAGGAGTAGCTAGGCAACAAAATAGTTAATATCAAAGCTTTTAACATATCCCACCCCTAGGGGGTGGTCCCCTCAGTCAATACCTCCCTGCTTCCTGCATTCCCAACTCAGTTTCAGTAGCATAGCAGTAGAGTACATAAACAAACCCCAAAAGAGGGGTGGGGGCGGCGACTGTCGGAGGACTTTTACAGGTAAGATTTTACAAAAATTCCGTTTTCTCTTACGTCCTCCGACAGTCGCCGCCGCTTCATATTCATCACTAATGGGGACGTCCCATAGCAGTGTAAACATGAGGGGTGGGAAAACGCAGCTGCGCATAAAGCAACGCAGTACCCACAACAGAGAAAAAGGAACCTTACCAAAGCAAGAGAACCAACTGGGCAACATGAAAACGTGCTCAACAGGAGCAACAACCCAGGAAAACAAGTAACCCAGGGATAAGACATCCCAACAGCCAAGGACCCAAGCAAGGGACCCTAAGGCACTGCCGCACTAAGAACTTTGCGGCCAAAGGAAGCATCCGCCGATGCCTGAACATCCACCTTGTAGAATTTGGAGAAGGTGTGAACTGACGACCAAGTCGCCGCCTTACACACCTGGGCCACAGAAGCCCGATGATGACAGGCCCAAGACGTACTCCGAGATCTGGTAGAGTGCGCCTTCACAGGCACGGGAGGAACCCTCCCCCTCAAAACATAGGCCTGCTCAATGGTCTGCCTGATCCATTTGGCGATGGTAGAAGCCGACGCCGCCATGCCCTTCCGAGGCCCTTCAGGAAGGACAAATAGAGAATCCGACTTGCGAAAAGACTTAGTCGCCGACAGGTAAACCCTTATCGCCCGAACAACATCCAAAGAATGTAAAGCCACCTCCTTCGGATGCTTTGGCCTCGCGCAGAGCGAAGGCAAGACAATGTCCTCATTGAGATGAAATTCCGAAATCCTCTTCGGAAGAAAAGACGGATTAGGTCGCAAGACCACCTTATCCAAGTGAATCACCAAGTAGGGAGAGCTGCAGGACAAGGCCGCCAGCTCCGACACTCTGCGAGCCGAAGTGATCGCCACCAAAAAGGCAACCTTCTTGGACAACAGAGGTAACGAGATCTCCCTGATCTTTTAAAAAGGAGCATGTTGCAACACGGACAGAACAAGGTTCAAGTCCCATGGAGGTAAAGGCTCCCTCCTAGGAGAGACCAGGTGTCGCACCCCTTGAACAAAGGTGCTAACCAAAGAGTTAGACGCCACAGGGCGTTGAAAGAGAACGGCCAGCGCAGAAATCTGACCCTTAATCGTGGCCAACGCCAAACGCTGGTCCACGCCCGTTTGAAGGAAAGCCAACACTCTCGATACCGAGTACGAGCGAGGGGAGTACCCCCTGGACTCACACCAGGCAAAGTACGCTTTCCAAGTACGGTAGTAAATCTTCCCCGAAGAGGCCTTCCTGGCCTTGATCAAAGTGGGAATGACCTCAGGGGAAAGACCCCTATCCTTCAGGACCTGGCTTTCAACAGCCAGGCCGTTAAAGCCAGCGACTGTAATGGCGCTTTTCCACTGCATGGAACCGTACCGGTTCGGCACGCTTTTGTGCTTTTCCACTGCGGTACCGCATGGTATAGGGTCGGAACGGTTCGGTACGGTACGGTATAGGTTTGCTTTTCCACTGCATGGAACCGAACAGTACGGTACGGTACGGCTCTGAAAAAACAGTACCTACTCGATTGTGGTTCCAACAGGTACCAAGCTGGTACCATATCCCACAATCCTTTGCATGCAGTCACTACTAGCCACTGATTGGTCAGAGAATCACACCCACCCCGTTGTTATCCCACCCACTTAACTTTAGTACTACTTTAGTGGAAAAGCAAACCTATACCGTACCCTACCGAACCGTTCCGACACTATACCATGTGGTACCGCAGTGGAAAAGCAAACCGGGCCAAGCAGGGCCGAGTAGAGCCGAGCTGGTACTAGCCGGTACTTGCAGTGGAAAAGTGCCATAGAGCAGGATGGAATATCGGTCCTTGAGACAGGAGATCTTCTTGAAGAGGTAGACGCCACGGAGCGTCGACCGCCAGATTCACGAGGTCTGCGTACCAAGACCGGCGAGGCCAGTCCGGTGCCACCAGAATCACCGCGTGCGGTTCCGAGGCCAACCTGCGAAGGAACCTGGACAGCAGCTGAATCGGTGGAAAGGCATACATCAGACGATACTGACGCCAAGGCGTCACTAACGCGTCTGAGGCGTCTGCCCGAGGATCGCGCGTCCTTGCTACGAACCTTTCCACCTTGTTGTTTAGATGTTTAGACGAGACGCGAACAGGTCCACATCTGGGGACCCCCACTTCGCGCACAGCATCCGAAAAACATCCGGGTGAAGGGACCATTCTCCCTGGTCCAAGGTCTGGCGACTCAGATAATCCGCCTGCCAGTTCTCCACTCCCGGAATGTGGACTGCAGATACCGCCGGGACGTGCGTCTCGGCCCAAGACAGAATGTCGGCTACTTCCCGAGCCGCCCGGGCACTCCTGGTGCCCCCTTGGTGGTTGATGTAGGCCACCGCCGTGGCATTATCCGTCTGCACCCGAACCGGACGGCCTAGAAGCCTGTCCGTCCAACGTAGAAGGCAAAGATATATTGCTCGCAATTCCAGAACGTTGATCAGAAGGGAGGATTCCTCCTCCGACTAAGTTCCCTGGGCGGACAGAACGCCCAGAACACCACCCCAGCCCGACAGGCTGGCATCCGTGGTGATCACTGTCCATGAGAAAGGGCGAAAAGACTTGCCCCCCGACACCGCCGGGGAACGGAGCCACCACAGAAGATCCCTTCTGGCACGATGACTCAATGAGATCCGTAGATCCAGAAACTGCGGTCGCCTGACCCACACGGCCAGAACCGCCTGGAGACAAAGCGTGTGAAACTGGGCGAAGGGAATCGCCTTGAAGGCCGAGACCATCAATCCCAGACACCTCATACACGTCCGGAGGGACGAGTACTGATTGACCCTGAGGGACTGGACTGCGTCCTGAAGCGTCCGGAGCTTGTCTTCCGGCAGGAAGACCTTTGCTTGAGCAGAGTCCAGGATCATTCCCAGGTAGGGAAGACGAACTGACGGACACAGAGTTGACTTTGGAAAGTTTATCGTCCACCCGAACTCCTGTAGAGTCTGCATCGTAATGGACAGGTCGTTCACCAGGCCCTGACTGGACGCAGACCGAATCAAGATATCGTCCAGATACCCCAGGACAGCAATGCCCTGGGCTCTCAACAAAGCCAGAACCGGTGCAAGCACCTTGGTGAAAACCCACGGAGCCGAAGCGAGACCGAAGGGCAACGCCACGAATTGGTAATGATCCTCCACAATGGCGAATCGAAGGTACCTCTGGTGACCCTCGAAAATGGGGATGTGAAGGTACGCATCCTTCAGATCAATGGAAGCCATGAATTCCCCCGGAACCAGGGCAGCCACCACCGAGCGCAGTGATTCCATGCGGAACTTGCGAACCCGCACAAAGCGGTTCAGAGCTTTTAAGTCCAGAATCGGACGTACCTTGCCCTCCTTTCTGGGCACAGTGAACAGATTGGAATAGAACCCCCGAAATCTGTCCCGATGAGGCACCGGAACCACCACTCCCTGGGCCCGCAGGTCCCGCACCGCCAGGTGCAGATCCTGCAAGCGCTCCGGAGTCAGCTGAAGGTTCGAGGGGAAAAATCTGCCCACCAGCCGAGAGAGAAACTCGATCTTTTACCCAGATCAAACTATTTCCTGAACCCATCTGTATCGAATGCAGTCCAGCCAGGGTTGAAGAAAACCGAGCAAACGTCCCCCAACCCCAGAACCGGGTGAGGGCGTCCCTTCAGGCCGCATTGTTATGGGCAGCGGACCCGGACTGGCCGGACTTCTGCTTACCCGCCCATGGCTTCTTCTGGGAGCCTTGGCCCTTGAAGGGCTTGCCCTTATAGCGCAAACGAAAGGCACGAAAGGACCCCTGAGAGGGCCTAAACGAGGCATTCTTCTTACCACGAACAAACTTATTCTTGTGAGTTTGGGGCAAGAGAGTGCTCTTACCCCCAGAAATACCCTTTATCAGAGTATCCAAAGATTTGCCAAAAAGGCGAGATCCCGCGTAGGGCAAATTAGCTAAAGTCTTGCGGTAAGATTGGTCAACAGACCAACATTTCAGCCATATCAGGCGACGGTTCAACACCGCCACACTAGAAAGGCGCGCAGCCAAGGGGACCAAATCTAAGTCCGCATCACACAAATACATGATACCCTGATGAATTTGATCCACCATAGCCAAAGTTGTCGGCGGGGCCGAGTCAGCCACCAGGGTGCGCCTGAGCACCTGCGTCCAATCCGCAATAGCCTGGGCTGCCATAATCGAAGCAAAAATAGGCTTCAGCATAGAACCAGCAACCATATAAGCATGACGGGCCAGAGACTCCAATCTCCTGTCCGTCGGATCCCGGAACACCGGGGTATCCTCAGCGGGGATCGCAGTGGACTTATTCAAAATCACCACTGCATGATCCACCTGAGGCGGCACACACCAACGCTCATCAGTGGTGGGCGTAAATGGATAACGCAGTTTGAACCTACTCGGTACAGCAAAAGGCTTCTTTAAATTGCGCCATTGCTCATCAACCGCGCGCTGAAATTTCTCAGAGCAAGGAAAAACCTGCGATGTTTTGCGTTTCCTTTGCGTCCCATAAGAGGACATCAAAACAGGAGGACATGGTTCATCCTGCAAATGCAGCGTTTGCTTGATAGAAGCAACCAACTCATCCATGAGTGCAAGCTCTTCAGACGAGCCAGGGGGAGAATTATCAACCCCTTCCACCTCAGCCTCCCCTTCAGACCCCACAAGGTTTAGAGATGAGTGAGACCCTGAGAAGGGCACTCCAGCCATAGCAGCCCCATCGCCCTCTGAATCAGAGGAAATAGACACTCTGGGCCGTTTTGTGGATCGATCAGCCACCAGCATCTGCACCTGAGCAGCCAAATTTGCCACAATAGTAGCCAGATCAGCCCCCTCGGGGGAAGCAGCAGCCCCTTGGCCCCCCACCAAGGTGGGAGGAAACTTGCAATCCTGAGAATCCATGCCCCAGCAATATTAGGAAAAAAGGAGCACTGTCCCTTTAAGATCGCGGCGATCGTAGCCCCCCGCACCCACTGAATACACCGACCCCCACAGGGATAGGAACACTGGGCAAGGAATACAGGAAAATGGAAAGGTAAAAACCTGGAGAGATCCACAGGCTGCTGCCACCGATTGCTGTCCCAGAGCAAAAGGAAGTGATGCAAGACTGACCGCCCCTATGAAGCCTATGAGAGGCTACACAAACATGGCCGCTCGGCTGAGGATTTCCATAGGCAAATAGAAAATGGCGCCGACATGTGGCCTGATCGATCGCCGCCAAAATGGCGGCGTTTTGGCGCCAAAACGCCGCGCCTTACCACACAGGACCAGCCACCCTAATTGCCGCAGAAAAAATGGCGGGTCGCCGCAGCGATCGCCGCACAGCATGCCCAAAACGCAGACTGCATCATGTATTCACCCAGCAGAGCAGGAGAGCCCCCCCCTCACAGCCCACACACAGGCAGCAATTCCACACAGGAACTGACAGGGAGCTCAGCAGCCACACAGACATGTAGGGTCACACAGTCCCAGACTGACACCCAAACAGACAGGTCCCCACATAGATGCACACTTACCAGTCCGGATGGCGTGGGGAGCCTGCTCCAGCGATCAAACCGCTGCACTGAAGGACAGGGAGTGTCACAGCCAGGACGCATAGGAACTGTGGTGCGAAACCGCATGGCATCCAGTGAGGTAGCCACCTCACAGATAGCATCCCTGCAGCAAACAGGGATGGGTCGTTCAATGTGCCAGGGTACCCTTGGCTGAACGCTCGATGGCAGGCTGGGAAGCCCCTGGCCCTGAGCCCTGGGATCCAGGATGGCCAGACTGAGACCCAGCTCCGCACGATCATCTTCATCAGAAGAATCCAACTAATGCTGAAAATCAACAGCTAAGTAAAAGAAAGAGAAAAAAACTCAAAATAAAATCAAAATGAGAAAAGAAGCTGAGACTGAGAGCCCCAGCACAGGAACAGCCAGCCTACTCCTAAGCTAGGCATTAGAAACTGAGTTGGGAATGCAGGAAGCAGGGAGGTATTGACTGAGGGGACCACCCCCTAGGGGTGGGATATGTTAAAAGCTTTGATATTAACTATTTTGTTGCCTAGCTACTCCTGCGGAGCAAAGGTCAATAACCCCCATTAGTGATGAATATGAAGCGGCGGCGACTGTCGGAGGACGTAAGAGAAATTACATTTTTTTGCTAGAAAATTACTCAAAAGCCCTAAACATTATATACATATTTTTCAGCAGAGACCTTAGGGAATAAAATGGCAGTCATTGCAATTTTTTTATGTCACACAGTATTTGCGCAGCAATTTTTAAAACATGATTTTTTTTTTTTTACATATAGGAGAGGAATGCCAGCATTTGCATGGTATGGATGCAGTTAAGCATTTATTTTTCCCCCAAAAATTGTGTTTTAATTGCAGCGCAAAGATCGTGTGACATAAAAAATTGCAATGACCACTAATTTTTTTCTATAGGGTCTCTTCTAAAAAATATATATATATATTATGTTTGGGGATTCTGAGTCATTTTCTAGCAAGAAAAATGCTGATTTTGGGAAAAAAAATACTTAACTGCTTTCATTCCATTTCTCTCCTACATGTAAAAATTTTATTTTTTTGCTAGAAAATGACTCAGAAGCCCCAAACATTATATACATATTTTTCAGCAGAGACCTTAGGGAATAAAATGGCGGTCATTGCAATTTTTTGATGTCACACGGTATTTGTGCAGCAATTTTTAAAACACTTTTTTTTTTACATGTAGGAGAGGAATGCCAGAATTTGTACGGTATGGAAGTGGATAAGCATTTATTTTTTTTGTTTTTTACGCTGGAACGCTCGGAACGCACCGACCCTGGGTTTTTTCTCTGCCTGTAAATGCTTCCATGTACATGGACGCATAAACTAATATTGAGGCAGAAAAACCAAAACACCTCAAAGGCCTTATACAGCATATAAATATTCTTCCTCCTGGGGGGTACGGCTTGCATGGTGTTAACATGATCCCCAACAGATCACACAGCCGCCTTGCAGCGTCAGTTTAGAATGATGGAGAGGAGCTCCAGGGGAAGAAGGACTTTTCCCAACCTATGATGATAAATGTCCACAGGTCCCTAATTCAGGATAAACTCCCCTGCATCCTCACATAACAAAGAAGCAGCTCCATTCCCTTCACCATCTTCCCAAATTACAGCAGGCTGCATGGCCCAGCCCACAGCTCTCCTCTCCCTCCTCTGACAGGGATTGCACATCCCAGCAGGCGGAGAGGAGCCCCCCACCTCATCGTCATAGGCCTCAGCTCCTTCCTCCTCCCTCACACCCCCCCACCAACAACACTGCAGATGCTGCCTGACCCCAGCCCCGCTGACTGAGGAGACCTGAACACGGCGGACGTCACCTTCCCCCCCTCAGGACACGGCGTGTGAGTGTGAGTCTCTGCTTCTCTATACCGGGGAATGATACAGCGGGAGGGGGGCTCCTACCTTCCTATTCCAGGGAATGATACACCGGGGGGGGGGGGGGGGAGCCTGTGTATAGATAGGGGCCTGTATATAGACAGGGAGGACGACTGGGAGCTCCTCTCCTCACAGTGCAGCCTCCAGACCTGGGCCCTCTATTTACATACACTGAGCACAAAGAGCCTGACTGGAATCAGCACACACACAATACCCAGCAGGGGGGGGGGGGGGATATCCATCCTCTGTCACCCTACACCTTCATCCACTGCACTCATCTGAGGTCTGGAGCTCTGTGTGCTCATCTCTATTATCATCTGAGGTATGGAGCTCTGTGTGCTCATCTCTATTATCATCTGAGGTATGGAGCTCTGTGCTCATCTCTATTATCATCTGAGGTATGGTGAGGTATGGAGCTCTGTGCTCATCTCTATTATCATCTGAGGTATGGAGCTCTGTGCTCATCTCTATTATCATCTGAGGTCTGGAGCTCTGTGCTCATCTTTATTATCATCTGAGGTATGGAGCTCTGTGCTCATCTCTATTATCATCTGAGGTATGGAGCTCTGGGCTCATCTCTATTATCATCTGAGGTCTGGAGCTCTGTGCTCATCTCTATTATCATCTGAGGTCTGGAGCTCTGTGTGCTCATCTCTATTATCATCTGAGGTCTGGAGCTCTGTGTGCTCATCTCTATTATCATCTGAGGTCTGGAGCTCTGTGCTCATCTCTATTATCATCTGAGGTATGGAGCTCTGGGCTCATCTCTATTATCATCTGAGGTCTGGAGCTCTGTGCTCATCTCTATTATCATCTGAGGTCTGGAGCTCTGTGCTCATCTCTATTATCATCTGAGGTCTGGAGCTCTGTGTGCTCATCTCTATTATCATCTGAGGTCTGGAGCTCTGTGCTCATCTCTATTATCATCTGAGGTCTGGAGCTCTGTGTGCTCATCTCTATTATCATCTGAGGTCTGGAGCTCTGTGTGCTCATCTCTATTATCATCTGAGGTCTGGAGCTCTGTGCTCATCTCTATTATCATCTGAGGTCTGGAGCTCTGTGTGCTCATCTCTATTATCATCTGATGCCTCCCATGAGGCATTGTAAAACTGTCATTCACAGACATGACTAGGCATGATGGGAATTGTAGTTCCAGAACAACTGGAGGGCCATAGTTTGAAGACCCCCTGCTATAGACCCACTTACCGGTCATTTTCTTTACCTTCAGAACGGCCTTAATTCTTCATGGCATGGGATGAACAAGGTGTTGCAGAGAGTTTGGTCCATATTGAGATGATAGCATCACGCAGTTGCTGCAGATTTAACAGGTGCACATCCATGATGCGAATCTCCTGTTCCACCGCAACGTTTTTACAATCTTCTAATGTCCAAATTTGATGAGCCTGTGCAAATTGTAGCCTCAGTTTCCTGTTCTTAGCTGACAGGAGTGGCATCCAGTGTGGTCTTCTCTACTGTAGCCCATCTGCTTCAAGGTTTGATGTAGAGCTGCACGATTCTGGCTAAAATGAGAATCACGATTTTTTTGCTTAGAATAAAGATCACGATTCTCGGCGCAACATCATCTTTTACATTATATAAAAAAACAATTTGGCTAACTTGTATTTTTTTCCCCAAAAACTGCGTTTGAAAGACTTCTGCACAAATACCGTGTGACATAAAAGATTGCAATGATCGCCATTTTATTCTCTAGAGTCTCTGCTAAAAAATATATATGTAATGTTTGGGGGTTCTAAGTAATTTTCTAGCAAAAAATACTTTAAGAGGTTAAACTGCTCTCCCTACAGCCGGAAGTTCATTCCTTTGCTCTAAAACAGGGGCGGGGAACCTTTTTTCTGCCGAGGGCCATTTGGGTATTTATAAAATCATTCGGGGGCCGTACAAAATTGTCAACTTAAAAATGTACCTGTTATATTTGGTCAAACATTTATTTAACTCATCCCTGATGTGATGGCTGCAATTGCTTCTTTTTGGTGAAATGTGTGATGTTAGCTGGTATTGATGATGTTGCTACTCGCAAGTGGTCTTCCAGGTTCTGCTGTGGGTACTGCTGGCTCTGGCTGGTACTGCTGTGGGTACTGCTGGCTCTGGCTGGTACTGCTGTGAGTACTGCTGGCTCTGGCTGGTACTGCTGTGAGTACTGCTGGCTCTGGGTGGTACCGTTGTGAGTACTGCTGGCTCTGGGTGGTACCGCTGTGGGTACTGCTGGTTCTGGCTGGTACTGCTGTGGGTACTGCTGGCTCTGGCTGGTACTGCTGGCTCTTGCTGGTATTGCTGGCTCTGGCTGGAACTGCTGTGGGTACTGCTGGCTTTGGCTGCTACTGCTCTGGGTACTGCTGGCTCTGGCTGCTACTGCTGTGAGTACTTCTGGCTCTGGCTGCTACTGCTGGTCCTGGCTGGTACTGCTGTGAGTACTGCTGGCTCTGGCTGGTACTGCTGTGGGTACTGCTGGTTCTGGCTGGTACTGCTTTGAGTACTGCTGGTTCTGGCTGGTACTGCTGGCTCTGGCTGGTACTGCCTTGAGTACTGCTGGCTCTGGCTGCTACTGCTGGTCCTGGCTGGTACTGCAGTGAGTACTGCTGGTTCTGGCTGGTACTGCTGTGAATACTGCTGGCTCTGGCTGGTACTGCTGGCTCTGGCTGGTACTGCTGGCTCGGGCTGGTACTGCTGTGAGTACTGCTGGTTCTGGCTGGCACTGCTGGCTCTGGCTGGTACTGCGGTGAGTACTGCTGGCTCTGGCTGGTACTGCAGTGAGTACTGCTGGTTCTGGCTGGTACTGCTGTGAATACTGCTGGCTCTGACTGGTACTGCTGGTTCTGGCTGGTACTGCTGGCTCTGGCTGGTACTGCTGGCTCTGGCTGGTACTGCGGTGAGTACTGCTGGCTCTGACTGGTACTGCGGTGAGTACTGCTGGCTCTGGCTGGTACTGCTGTGTGTGCTTCTGGCGGGAAATGCAGGCTAGCAGCGACGCCGTGCTGGAGGAAGAGGCGATGTTTCCTGTATTGGTCACAGGCAGAGTGCATTTAATATCACTCCGCCTGTGACTCACTCAGACTGTCAGAACGGAGCCGGAACTATACAGGAAGAATCGGCCCGATTCTAACTGATCAGCTGAGAGACACAGACTCAGCTGCACAGGGGGCCGAACCAAATGACTTCGAGGGCCGCATACGGCCCCCGTACCATAGGTTCCCCACCCCTGCTCTAAAAGAAGGAAAAGATACATTGTAAAGCATTTTGTTTATACTTATCTAGCAGCTTTAACAATGTTGATAAACATTTGCCGAAGACTTTTTTTTTTTTTTTTTTTACAGCTGTGAGTGAGCAGAAAACGGCTCAGTAAGAATCGAGGACATGCAGTTTTAAGATCGTCAGGGGGGGGTGAATCGAGATCGCGATTTTTTTAACGATTAATCGTGCAGCTCTAGTTTGATGCGTTGTGCGTTCAGAGATGGTATTCTGCATACCTTGTAACGGTTGTAACGAGTAGTTATTTGAGTTACTGTTGCCTTTCTGTCATCTTGCCTGTTCTCCTCTAACCTCTAATATCAACAAGACATTTTCGTCCACACAACTGCCGCTCACTGGATATTTTCTCTTTTTCTTACCATTCTCTGTAAACCTGCGAGATGGTTGTGTGTGAAAATCACAGTACGTCAACAGTTTTTGAAATACCCTTCTGACACCAACAACCATGCTATGTTCAAAGTCACTTAAATCCCCTTTTCTTCCCCATTTTGATGCTCGGTTTGAACTTCAACAAGTCGTCCTTGCCATGTCTAGATGCCTAAATGCAGTTAGTTGCTGCCATGTGATTGGCTGATTAGCAGTTTGTGTTACCAAGCAATTGAACAGGTGTACCTAATAAAGTGGCCAGCGAGTGTATATTACATACAGTATATGTGCTAACTCTATACTTGTCCTGATTTACTACTATAGTGAGGGAGATTTACTAACACCAGAGAGTGCAAAATCTGGTGCAGCACCAATCAGCTTCCAGGTTTTATTGTCAAAGCTTAAGCCTAATACACACGATGACATTATCTGACAAACAATCATCCTTTCTTTTTTTTTTTTTTGCATGCTAGTCTTCATATCAAAAACAAATAGGTTACTAAAGTATGGAAATTCTCACACGTCAGAATAACATTTCGGATGAAAATGGTACTGATTAAGAAAATTGATTGATCTGGTATCATACAAGAGAGATTTTCATGTTTGTCCCTTCAGGAAAATTTTGGAGCTGTGTACTAACGAACAAATTATCGTACGATAGCTTTAAAAGCGATATTTTTTTTACAATATTCCGATCATGTGAATGGGCCACTAATTGAACAAGCTGAACTTAGTATCTGATTGGCTCTTATGTAGAGCTGCACCAGATTCTGGGTGCTCCAGTTTTAGTAAATTCCCCCATTGTTTCCTAGCAAATAGCATGTTAATCTTCAATGTGTACGGTGTGATCCTAGATTGCAGTGCTTGTTATACATTCAAACAATGCTGTCTCTGTGTTTTCGTCATAATATTATTACTATACAGAATTTATATAGTGCCAACAGTTTGCACAGTGATTTATAGGCCTCATCCACACAGGAGCACTGTTCCATACACCCACGCAGAAAGACATGTTCTGCACAGGCAACCTGTTAAAATCAATGACAGGCAGATGGCTGTACATATCTCTAAGTGTACCTCTGTGTAGGACCGATGCATGGATTAGAACACCGTCTGTCTGCATTCTGATCCATGCATTACTCCACACAGATGTACACGGCGGAAGGTGATTGGAGATCCATGCAGCTGTCTACCTGTCATTGATTTTACCAGGTTGCCTGCACGAAACACCTTGCCCCTCGTGCGGGTACACACAGCCCTCTGAACAGTATCAGTCCTGCGCAAACTGTTGGCACTATATAAATCCTGTAAAATAATAATAATTATTATTTTAAAATGTACCAAAAAGCTCCATTCACACCTGAGCGTATCGTTTTCAGGCGTTTTTTTGGGTGTTTTTTTTGCAGGTGTTTGGAGGCAAGCATTGACAGCTAACAAAAACGCTTGTAATCTGCCAAAAAAGAAGCTCATGTACTTTTTTGAGCTTCAGGTGACAAAACACTCATATGTGAACAGGGGTCATTGAAATGAATGGGACTTTGCTTGTTGGGCGTTTTTAGACTTCAGAGATGAGCGTTTTACGAGCTGAAATACGCTCAGGTGTGAACAGGGCATAAATCCAGTATTATAATAATAAAAACAGAGATGACATGCAAGCCACCTGTTAAGGCCTCATGCACATTGGATGTTTTTGGCTTCAGATGTTTTTTTCTGCAGCCAGTAAACTCCCCAGCATGTTCTCCTATGTGTCCATGCACACATAGGCTGCTATCAGTGTTTTTTGGCAGGGGCATTTTATGGCTGGAAACAAATCCAGAACGAGTGGCTTTGAGAGGAGTTGTTCAGCTGTAAAAATGCTCTAACTCTGAAAAATGCGGCTATTCAGCATTTACGTGCGTTTTTGAGACAAAAGCTTTTGGCTACATTCACACCTGAGCGTAGCGTTTTTTACCGCGATTTTACCGCGATTTTTACCGCGATTTTACTGCGATTTTTACCGCGATTTACAGGCGTTTTTACAGGCGTTTTTTGTGCAGGCGTTTTTAGATTGAATAGAAACCAATGGAAAACGCCTGTAATCTGCCCAAAAAGAAGCTCATGTACTTTTTTGAGCATTGGGCGTTTTGCTTACAGCGTCAAAACGCTCAGATGTGAACAGGGGCCATTGAAATCAATAGGATTTGTCTTGTTGGGCGTTTTGAGAGCTGATCCTAGAGCAGAAAAACTCCCCAAAAACGCCTAGATGTGAACGGAGCCTTAGTGGGAGTATAGTTTTGCTAGAAAAAGCTAAAAAACCCAAAACATGAAAAACACTGCAAAACTCATTCTACAACTACAGCTTTCTACAGCTAACGCTCCTGGTGTTTTTCTAACATCCAGTGTGCATGAGGCCTAAAAATGAATGATTGGTGGATGATCTCCAAGCACATCCCGCAGTGTACACCCATGCAGGACCAATTGCACGAATGCAGTGGCGTACCAACGGGGGGCGGGGGGGGCGGCCCGCCCCGGGTGCCACGCACTGGGGGGGGGTGTCAGCCAGCATCCTGCCCTGCGTGTTCTGGTTATCCCGTATGCAGTGTGAAGGCAGCTGCAGTGGCAGCTCCTTCAGTCGGCACTGCTAGCGGGGGGCGGAGCCACGTGGGAAGAAGGGGGCGGAGCCTCGGCGGGAAGAAGGGACGGAGCCTCAGCGGGAAGAAGGCAAGTGCCCAAGTGTGTATGCTGGATAGGAGGGGGATGGGGCAGCAGCCAGTGGGCACCAGCATCTGTCACACATTGCATGAACATTGGTGCATGGATCCTGCCCGTGTGCACAAGTGCATTAGCATTGGCAAATTTCTATGTGCCAATCTTTGGATTTGCTGGGCATTTGCAGATGTGCCAATCCTTCTACAAACTGTTCTCTGACACCGTAATTCTGGCATGCCTGGAGCGAGTGGTAGATCAAGGACAGTGTCCCTGATTGTTAGGGAAGGTAAATAGAGCAGGGAAAGGTTCCTGGTCCTGCAGCTGCTGAAAAACTGATTCTCCTCCTCCTCTCCCTCCTGCAGGAAGAATAGGGAACGATCAATTCATCTATATGCAGCTGCCCCATCCCCCTCCTATACAACTTCTTTTGCTGGCTCCCCAGTGCTCTTATCCCCCCCTCCAGTGCTCTTATCCCCCCCCTCAGTGCTCTTAACCCCCCCCATTGCACTGGACCCCCCCCTGTTCTTTAGCCCCCACCCCCCGGTGCTCTTCAGCTCCCCACAGTGCTTTTAATCTCCCTCCCCCCTATGCTCCCTGTCCCCCCCCCAGTTCTCTCCACCCCCTGCGCCTTCCAACCCCCCTGCAATGCTTTCCAAACCCCCTCTTAATTCTCTCCCCCCCCACCGTGCCCTTCAGCTCCTCCAGTGCTCTCTGCTTCGCCTGTGCTCTCCGGCCCCCCTAGTGCTCTTCTATCTTCTATCATGTCCGCAGTCTCTGACCATCTCCTGTATCATGTCCGCAGTCTCTGACCATCTTCTGTATCATTTCCGCAGTCTCAGACATCTCTTGTATCATGTCCGCAGTCTCTGACCATCTTCTGTATCATTTCCGCAGTCTCTGACATCTCTTGTATCATGTCCTCAGTCTCTGACCATCTCCTGTATCATGTCCGCAGTCTCTGACCATCTTCTGTATCATGTCCGCATTCTCTGACCATCTCTTGTATCATGTCCTCAGTCTCTGACCATCTCCTGTATCATGTCCGCAGTCTCTGACCATCTTCTGTATCATGTCCGCAGTCTCTGACCATCTCTTGTATCATGTCTGCAGTCTTTGACCATCTCTTGTATCATGTCTGCAGTCTTTGACCATCTCCTGTATCATGTCTGCAGTCTCTGACCATCTCCTGTATCATGTCTGCAGTCTCTGACCATCTTCTGTATCATGTCTGCAGTGTCTGACCATCTTCTGTATCATGTCTGCAGTCTCTGACCATCTCCTGTACTATGTCTGCAGTCTCTGACCCTCTCCTGTACTATGTCTGCAGTCGCTGACCATCTCCTGTATCATGTCTGCAGTCTCTGACCATCTACTGTATCCTGTCTGCAGTCTCTGACCCTCTCCTGTACTATGTCTGCAGTCTCTGACAATCTCCGGTATCATGTCTGCAGTCTCTGACCATCTCCTGTATCATATCTGCAGTCTCTGACCATCTTCTGTATCATGTCCGCAGTCTCTGACCATCTCTTGTATCATGTCTGCAGTCTTTGACCATCTCTTGTATCATGTCTGCAGTCTTTGACCATCTCCTGTATCATGTCTGCAGTCTCTGACCATCTCCTGTATCATGTCTGCAGTCTCTGACCATCTTCTGTATCATGTCTGCAGTGTCTGACCATCTTCTGTATCATGTCTGCAGTCTCTGACCATCTTCTGTATCATGTCTGCAGTCTCTGACCATCTTCTGTATCATGTCCGCAGTCTCTGACCATCTTCTGTATCATGTCCGCATTCTCTGACCATCTCTTGTATCATGTCCTCAGTCTCTGACCATCTCCTGTATCATGTCCGCAGTCTCTGACCATCTTCTGTATCATGTCCGCAGTCTCTGACCATCTCTTGTATCATGTCTGCAGTCTTTGACCATCTCTTGTATCATGTCTGCAGTCTTTGACCATCTCCTGTATCATGTCTGCAGTCTCTGACCATCTTCTGTATCATGTCTGCAGTCTCTGACCATCTCCTGTATCATGTCCGCAGTCTCTGACCATCTCCTTTAGCAAGTCTCCAATCTCTTACTCAAACTTAAGCACATTGCTAATAATATTAGCTATCTATTTATGCTGAAGGTAGGACTGTGCATGGGAGGCAGAGATTGTAAAAGGGGGCACTGTGATTAGAGAGACGGAGGACCACTGCAAGGGGCACTGTGATGGGGGGCTGTAAAATTTGTGCAATAAATATTCCTGAAAACATTACAAATTTTTGTGGGTGTTTTTACATTCTAAAGTTGGGGGGGGTGTCAGATATAGGATCCGCCCCGGGTGCCAAAGTTGGGGGGGGTGTCAGATATAGGATCCGCCCCGGGGTGCCAAATGCTCTAGGTACGCCACTGCACGAATGTACACTAAGGGGATGTGCTTGGAGATCTGTGCAGCCATTTACCTGTCATTGATTTTACCAGGCTGCCTGTACTGTACTCCATGCCTCCCATGCAGGTAAACCCTGCACTATATAAATTCTGTATATTAATAATTATTATTATATAATATAAAACCTGTATTATAGTTACATAGTTAGTCAGGTTGAAAAAAGACACAAGTCCATCTGGCTCAACCAATAAAAAACAAAAAACAGTAAAGAAATCCCAACCATACAATCCCATATACACAATCCTATACCCGCAGTTGATCCAAGGGAGGCGAAAAACCCCAGCAAAGCATGATCCAGTTTGCTACAGCAGGGGAAAAAATTCCTTTCTGATCCCCCGAGAGGCAATCAGATATTCCCTGGATCAACTTTACCTATAAATATTAGTACCCATTTATATTATTTACACCTAGGAAAGAATCCAGACTTTTTTTTTAAACAATCTACTGAGCTGGCCAGAACCACCTCTGGAGGGAGTCTATTCCACATTTTCACAGCTCTTACTGTGAAGAAACCTTTCCATATTTGGAGACAAAATCTGTTTTCCTCTATATGTAAAGAGTGCCCCCTTGTCCTCTATGAAAGCCTTAAAGTGAACAACTCAACACCAAGTTCACTATTTGAACCCCTTATGTATTTATACATGTTGATCATATCCCCCCTAATCTCCTTTTCAGTTCCTCTAATCTATCCTCATAGCTGAGCTCCTCCATGCCTCTTATCAGTTTGGTTGCCCTTCTCTGCACTTTCTCCAGTTCCCCGATATCATTTTGAGTTTTGCCCAAAACTGAACTGCATATTCCAGGTGAGGTCTTACTAATGATTTGTACAGGGGAAAAATGATATCTCTCTCTCTGGAGTCCATGCTTCTGTTAATACAAGAAAGGACTTTGCTTGCTTTGGAAACCGCAGCTTGGCATTGCATGCTATTATTAAGCTTATGATCTACCAGAACACCCTGATTCTTCTCCGCTATGGATTCCCCCAGTTCTACTCACCCTAGTATATATGATGACAAGAAAGGACTTTGCTTGTTTTGGAAACCGCAGCTTGGCATTGCATGCTCAATGGCTCAGTGGGAGGGATTCCCCTGTCAACACTGTCTGTGTTGGGGGAATCAAGCAATTTTAGAAATTCGCTCCATCTGTGGCCTGCCTAACACTCTAGATTTATTGAAAACGTGAAAGTAAGGGCTGCTTGTAAAGAAAAGACCTGTCACGCTGATAATCATATCTTTCTTAGGGCTTAGGTCTCATTCATATGGACAGTAGGAGATGCAGGCAGGGTTTGGCTTAAAAATCATGTTGTTTTCCTGCGGCCGGGGAGCTGCAGGTGACCCATACAGGCACCCATAGATGTGAATGGCTGCACAGGCTTATACGTACATAAGTGCTGATGTTTTCATGTACATATGATATATTCCCCGAATGCACAAGTTTCACATTTATAATGAGAGCCTGAGCTGGCCGCTCCCGCCCCCTCCACAGTCCAGCGCTCCAGTGAGCACTGGAGGGGCAGAGCAGAAAGCTGCTGACTGTCAGGGAGTTGTGAGAACCAAGCGATTGGCGGTGTTCGATCGCTTGGCTCTCAGTGTTAGAGGCGCCGGGGGGACAGATGCAGCATTGGATTGATGCTGCATCCACCTAGGTAAGTATGAATCTTAAAAAAAAAAAAAAAAAAAAAAACATCTTTTTTAATGCCATACACATTTATGCCTCAAAACACATGTGTTGTAGTGCACAGCTGGTGTGAATGGGCCTCTGTCCTCACTTCCTATACTGCTGACATTGAAAATAGGGGAAAATCTGCAAGATTGACAGAAACAGAAATATCACACGGCTTCCAGCCTCTCCCTACTTTACAAAAGAAAATTATTATTATTTCTGTTAGTGTTTCCATTGGAGAGTTCCTATCACTGCCTGTCTTGTAAAACATTGTCAGCAGGACTGTGAGGGTAAGGCTCCATGTACACGGGACGTTAGAAAAAACATGCTGCAAAGCTATTTCTGACGCCGGGAAAAAGCAGCTGTTAAATGTGCTTTCAGTAGCTTTTTCCATTGGCGTTATTGCACGTTTAGCCACGTTGCTTTTAGCAGCGTTTTTTCTGCCTCCATTCAAAATCAATGGTTCCCTATGGGAGCCTATTGATTTGAATGGAAGTCGCCCCACAAGTCGGATCAGGATAATTTGACTTGCGGGGCGACTTGCGCTGTGAGAATCTTGAGGGGGAACTCCACGCCAAAAATGGGAAAAAAACTGCGTGGGGGTCCCCCCCAGGTTCCAAACCAGGCCCTTAGGGTCTGGTATGGAATTTGAGGGTAGCCCCACGCCGAAAAAACGGCGTGGGGTCTCCCCCACAATCCATACCAGACCCTTATCCGAGCACGCAGCCCGATAGGGCAGGAAGGGGGAGGGGACGAGCGAGCGACCCCACCCCCCCTGGACCATACCAGGCCACACGCCCTCAACATGGGGGGGTGTTGGTGCTTTGGGGCAGGGGGGGCTCTGCACCCCCCACCTCAAAGCACCTTGCCCCCATGTTGATGGGTGCAAGGGCCTCATCCCCACAACCCTGGCCAGTGGTTGTGGGGGTCTGCGGGCAGGGGGCTCATCTGAATCTGGAAGCCCCCTTTAACAAGGGTGGCCCCCCAGATCCTGGACCCCCTCCCTATGTGAATGGGTATGGGGTACACTGTACCCCTACCCATTCACCCCATAAAAGGCTGTGTATGTAAATGACGACAGGAGACGTTTTGGAAAGTCTATTAAAAATCTTCATCCGGACTTCTCCGCTCTGGTCTTCTCCTCTCCGCTCTTCTGGTCTTCTCCTCTACGCTCTTCTTGTCTTCTGCTCTTTTGCTGTCTGCTCTTCCGCTGTCCAATCTTCTGCTCTTTTGCCCTCGGCTCTTCTTCTTCCTCCGGTCCTCCTCCGACGATGTCCCCGGTGATGATGCCATCTGTGACATGAGGGGTCGGGGTCTCCTGATGACGTCACCTGGCGACCACGCCCACAATGGCTATATAACAAGCTGCAGAGACTGGAGACTGGCATAATCACCAGGGACATCGTCGGAGGAGGACTGGAGGAAGAAGAAGAGCCGAGGGCAAAAGAGCAGAAGATTGGACAGCAGAAGAGCGGACAGCAAAAGACCAGAAGACAAGAAGAGCAGAGAGGAAAAAACCAGAAGACAAGAAGAGCGGAGAGGAGAAGACCAGAAGACAAGAAGAGCGGAGAGGAGAAGACCAGAGCGGAAAAGTCTGGATGAAGATTTTTAATAAACTTTCCAAAACGTCTCCTGTCGTTATTTACATACACTGCCTTTTATGGGGTGAATGGATAGGGGTACAGTGTACACATAGGGAGGGGGTCTGGGATCTGGGGGGCCACCCTTGTTAAAGGGGGCTTCCAGATTCCGATGAGCCCCCTGCCCGCAGACCCCCACAACCACCGGCCAGGGTTGTGGTGATGAGGCCCTTGTCCTCATCAATATGGGGGCAAGGTGCTTTGAGGTGGGGGGTGCAGAGCCCCCCCTGCCCCAAAGCACCAACACCCCCCCATGTTGAGGGCGTGGGGCCTGGTATGGTCCAGGGGGGGTGGGGTCGCTCGCTCGTCCCCTCCCCCTTCCTGCCCTACCGAGCTGCGTGCTCGGATAAGGGTCTGGTATGGATTTTGGGGGGGACTCGGCGTGGGGCTACCCTCAAATTCCATACCAGACTCGAAGGGCCTGGTTTGGAACCTGGGGGGGGACCCCCACGCAGTTCTTTTCCCATTTTTGGCGTAGAGTTCCCCCTCAAGATTCTCACAGCGCAAGTCACGCCGCAAGTCGGATCATCCTGATCCGACTTGCGGGGCGACTTCCATTGAAATCAATAGGCTCCCATAGGGAACCATTGATTTTGAATGGAAGAAAAAAAAAATGTATAACGTGGTTGAACGTACTTCATCACGTTCGGTCGCGTTCGGTCCCGTTTTTGCGCTTGAAACGCCGGGAAACACGCGTTCGAACGCAAATAATTGCGTTACAAAAAACGTCCCTGAACTCAACTGCCTGCAAATGACTGTAAACAACCCTGTGTACATGAACAGATAAGATAACACGCAGGTGGGTTCAGGGGCTTCTAAAAAAAACGCCCAACTGCTCCTAAACGGCCATTTACAACGTCCCGTGTACATGGAGCCTAAATCTCTCTAACAAAGCCCAGATAACAGAAAACAACCCAACAGGGATTCAAACCCTTCCCTACTCTTTTTTTAAACTAAGAAAAACATTTTAGCTGTACATACTGTATACTATAAAAAAAACTATGCTTGATGAAGAATCTTTAATATCTAACACTTTGGGTAGTGTCAAATGACTGGTCCCCCACTGGGTGCAATGATTTGATCTGCTGGGTCGTGTGACGCTACTGTGTCCCAATAATATAGAGGACAGGGACAGCTGATCAACCAGATGGGGACCAGGCTGAAGATTTTCTAGCAAGTGTAGCTCTTTTTTTCTCTCTGGATTTCACAGACAAGATCGGATTGGATAGCAGTGGGTGTCAGTGGACATGTCACCGCTGATATCCGCTGCCCCATGGGGTGAATGGAGCGTCTGATCCGGTCCGCCTGAAAAACTGACAGGCGGACCTGATCGGACCACCCATGTGAAAGGGTCTTAACAGAGTGGAGATAGACAGCATAGGTGGTAGGGACAGTTTATCTGATATATGTGCGAATACTGACGAGTACTCTTGATACTAAAACTTCTTAACCACTTCAGCCCTGGAAGGTTTTACCCCCTTAATGACCAGGCCATTTTTTGCAATTCGGCACTGCGTTACTTTAACGGAAAATTGCATGGTCGTGCGACGCTGTACCCAAGTACAATTGATGTCCTTTTTTTCCCACAAATAGAGCTTTCTTTTGGTGGTATTTGATCACCTCTGTGATTTTTAGATTTTGTGCTATAAACAAAAAAAAAAGCGACAATTTTGGAAAAAAAAAACATATTTTTTACTTTCTGCTATAAAATATTCCCAATAAAAATTTTTTTATTCTGCTACATATTGTTAGTAAAAAAAAATCCCAAAAAGCGTATTTTAATTGGTTTGCGCAAAAGTTATAGCGTTTACAAACTACGGGATAGATTTTTGGACTTTTTATTTATTTTTTTTTTTTTAGTAGTAATGGCAGCAATCTGCGATTTTTAGCAGGACTGCGACATTGCAGCGGACAGATTGGACCCCTGACATTTTTGACACTTTTTGGGGACCAGTGGCACTAATACAGTAATCAGTGCTAAATAATACTGGGGGTAACCAAAGGGGTTAAAGGGATCTTTCCCTGCCTGTCTGACAGAAGATCCACCTGCTTTGTTTACATAAGCAGGTGGGTCTTCTCGGTTTCTAAACTTGGTGTCTAAACACGCTGCCGAAGCCACATGCACTCCAGTCACGTAGTTCTACGTGACTTGACGCAGCCGAGCCATCCTGCCACAGTAATATTATGGTGGGCGGTCGGCAAGTGATTGAAAAGCATTAAACACTGAACAAAATTATAAACGCTACACTTTTTTGTTTTTGCCCCCATTTTTCATGAGCTGAACTCAAAGATCTAAGACTTTTTTAATGTACACAAAACAAAAGGCCTATTTCTCTCAAATATTGTTCACAAATCTGTCTAAATCTGTGTTGGTGAGCACTTCTCCTTTGCCAAGATAATCCATCCTCCTCACAGGTGTGGCATATCAAGATGCTGATTAGACTGCATGATTTTTGCACAGGTGTGCCTTTAGGCTGGCCACAATAAAAGGCCACTCTAAAATGTGCAGTTTTATCACACAGCACAATGCCACAGATGTCACAAGTTTTGAGGGAGCGTGCAATTGGCATGCTGACTGCAGGAATGTCCACCAGAGCTGTTGCCCATGAATTGAATGTTCATTTCTCTACCATAAGCCGTCTCCAAAGGCTATTCAGAGAATTTGGCAGTACCTCCAACCGGCATCACAACCGCAGACCATGTGTAACCACACCAGCCCAGGACCTCCACATCCAGCATCTTCACCTCCAAGATCGTCTGAGACCAGCCACCCAAACAGCTGCTGTAACAATTGGTTTGCATAACCAAAGAATTTCTGCACAAACTGTCAGAAACCGCCTCAGGGAATCTCATCTGCATGCTCGTCCTCCTCATCGGGGTCTCGACCTGACTGCAGTTCGTCTTCGTAAAACCAACTTGAGTGGGCAAATGCTCACATTTGATGGCGTCTGGCACTTTGGAGAGGGTTTCTCCCGGTTTTCACTGTACAGGGCAGATGGCAGACAGTGTGTATGGCGTTGTGTGGGTGAGCGGTTTGCTGATGTCAGTGTTGTGGATTGAGTGGCCCATGGTGGCGGTGGAGTTATGGTATGGGCAGGCATATGTTATTTACCACTTCTGGACCAGAAGATTTTCCCCCTTAAAGACCAGGTAATTTTTCGGCACTGCGTTACTTTAACGGACTTTGCGCTGTCGTGCGACGCTGTACTCAAAATGTCCTTTTTTCCCACAAATAGAGCTTTCTTTTGGTGGTAGTCTGAAAAAAAAAAAAACAATATTTTTCACTTTCTGCTATATAACATTGCCAATAAAAAAATGTAAAAATCAAATTTTTTTCATCATTTTAGGCTAATTTATATTCTGCTACATATTTTTGATAAACAAAATCCCAATAAGCGTATTTTGTTTGATTTGCGCAAAAGTTATCGTATCTAAAAACGAAGGGAAAGATTTAAGTCATTTTTATTTATTTAATTTTTTTTTACCAGTAATGGTGGCGATCAGCGATTTTTAGCGGGACTGAGACATTGCGGCGGACAGATCAGTCAGCTAACTGACATTTTTAACACTTTTGGGGGGACCAGTGACATTACTACAGTAATCAGTGCTAAAAATATCCACTGTTACTGTAATAGTGACACTGGCAAGAAAGGGGGCACGCAAAGGGTTAAATGTGAGTCTAGGGGGGTGTTTTCTAACTGTGGGGGGATGGGCTTGTGAAATCAACACAGAGACCTGTGTTCCTAAATAGGAGGAACACTGGCGCTCTGTATTGATTCCAGAGAGAACAGTCTGCTGTGTTTACAACAGCAGACCACTGTTCTCTTTTCATGGGGAGTGATCACGGGTGCCTGGCGGAAATTTGCGGCCACCAGCCCCGTGGATCGGCTTCCTCACTAGCAAGTACAAATACGGTGATTCGTAGGAACCTGCTGACCTGCCGCCGGCTGGTCGGCAAGTGGTTAACAACGAACACAGGTGCATTTTATTGATGGCATTTTAAATGCACAGAGATACCATGACGGGATCCTGAGGCCCATTGTTGCGCCATCTATCCACAATCCTTGTGTTGCAGCATGATAATGCACAGCCCCATGTTGCAAGGATCTGTACACAATTCCTGGAAGCTGAAAACATCCCAGTTCTTGTATGGCCAGCATATTCACCGGACATGTCACCCATGATGGGGGCAAAAACAAAAGTGTTGCGTTTATAATTTTGATCAGTGTATTTATGATGTTGCAGTCACATAGCACACTTTGTGAAGATAACATTTAGATGTTCACGTTCGGTTGGCATATTCGCATAAGGCCTCTTGCAGACATCTGAGCATCTGCTGTTTTGGGTGCAATTTCAGGTGAGTGTTTTGCGTGTATTCATGCGTATTTATGCCCGCATTCACACGCGCAATACACTCCTAGGGAAAATTCATTCGTTTTCATGCTCATATGCACGTTTTTTTGTGCGTACTAGCACAAAATACTGACTGGGAATGCAGAGGTTTAATTTTTTTCTTTCTTACCCAAGAACATGCATCGCTTGTTTACATGCTTGTGTTTACATGCACGTTTTAACCTGTTGCCGACCACCTGCCACCTTTTTACTGCGGCAGGGTGGCTCTCCTGCGCAAATCGATGTAGATCTTCCCCCGGAATGATCCTAGAGCCCCTGTGATCCTTCTATATAGGATCACATGTCTCTATGATCATTTCACAAGCCACGCCCCCCCCCCACAGTTATCACTCCCCTAGACTCACATTTAACCCCTTGATCACCCACAATGTTAACCCCTTCCCTGCCAGTGTCATTATTACAGTAACAGTGCATATTTT
The DNA here is from genome assembly GCF_965119305.1 of Pelophylax lessonae. Lineage (NCBI taxonomy): Eukaryota > Metazoa > Chordata > Amphibia > Anura > Ranidae > Pelophylax > Pelophylax lessonae. Next base: position 150,981,466 of record NC_138775.1, read on the forward strand.
TAGCACTGATTACTGTAGTAATGTCACTGGTCCCCCCAAAAGTGTAAAAAATGTCAGTTAAGGGTCCGATCTGTCTGCTGCAATGTTGCAGTCCTGCTAAAAATCACTGATCGCCGCCATTACTAGTAAAAAAAAAACAATAAAAATTACATAAATCTTTCCCGTAGTTAGTAGACGCGATAACTTATGTGCAAATCAATCAAAATACGCTTATTGCGATTTTTTTTAAAAAAAATATGTAGCAGAAAACAAATTGGCCTAAAAGGTAAAATATTTAGATTTTTTAATTAAATGTTATATAGCAGAATGTGAAAAATATAGTTTTTTTCAAAATTGTTGCTCTTTTTTTGTTTATAGCGCAAAAAATAAAAATCGCACAGGTGATCAAATACCACCAAAAGAAAGCTTTATTTGTGGGGAAAAAAGGACATCAATTTTATTTAGGTACAGCGTCAAACGGCCGCGCAATTGTCCGTTAAAATAACGCAGTGCCGAATCGCAAAATATGGCCTGTCATTAAGGGGGAAAATCTTCCGGCCCAGAAGTGGTTAAACAATGGAATGCATTTTAGATCAGTAAAAAAAAAAACGCTGTACTGAGCTTTTTAAAGCTGCAGTATGCAAGAGGCCTAAGGCCTCTTTCACACGGCGTTCCGTATGTCCGTATATCACCCCATCCATTTGCGGGTGATATACGGACATAATGCTTGTCAATGGGATTGCGGATGTCAGCAGATGACGTCCGATTTTCGTCCTTTCAGTTCTGTTCCATTTTTTGGAACGGAACAGAACCCTATTTTTCGGAAAGGACGCAAAATCGGATGTCAGCGGTGTCATCCGCTGACATCCGCAATCCCATAGACATACATTATTTCCGTATATCATCCGAAAACGGATGGGTTGATATGCGGACATACGGACCGGATGATACAAGTGTCATCCGTGTCCGTAAAAAAAAAAAAAAAGTGCCGGAGCGGATCGAAATACGGTCCGCTCTTTGCGAAAGAGGCCTTAGACTCATGGGCATAATAATCTCTGCTTTAGATCCATACAGTATATCATTTTTTTTTTTTTACAGATCAGAACAGCGGCAGCATTGTTTATTATGGGTCCTTACACAAAGCTGCATTATGCTCAGTAATCTTGCACTGCAGTCAGCTGTTTGAAATCAAAGCAGAAAATTCTGTTCAGTATATCTGAGTGGTTTACACATATTTACATGTAAAAGTATGTAACTGTGTACGTGCTGGAATTGAAAACTGAGCTAGAGGAATGGAAGATGTTTTACAGATGTGAACATGTTACAGACGGATATGTGTCTAAAAGTACAAAAACAGAAGCGATTCACGGACCATCGCCAGACATTTTTTACACTGGATTTTTCATCCATCAGAATCCTGCATAGATATCAGTATTTTATTAGGCTTCTGTACATGAACCCTAAACCTTAATAAATCGGGTAGGTTGGGTTTGAACTGTAGCACATAAATTAGGTTGTCACAATTATGTCTTACCCTGGAGTCACCAAATAACATTTTAGAAAACACAATCTGACTTGGCATTATTATGGTGAGCTCATACAATGTGTTTTTAACAATCAATGTATATGGGACCAAGCTTAGTTAACCACTTAAGGACCGGAAGGTTTTACCCCCCTTAATGACCAGGCCATTTTTTATGATACGGCACTGCATTACTTTAACTGACAATTGTGGAATCGTGCGACTCTGTACCCAAATAAAATTCATGTCCTTCTTTTCCCACAAATAGAGCTTTCTTTTGGCAGTATTTGATCACCTCTGCGGTTTTTATTTATTGCACTATAAACAGAAAAAAAGCGTCAATTCTGGAAAAAAATATATATTTTTATTTTCTGCTATATAACATTCCCCAAAAAAACAAAAAATAAAAAACAAAGGTTTTTATCCTTTTAGGCCAATTTGTATTCTGCCACATATTTTTGTTAAAAAAAATCCCAATAAGCGCAAAAGGTAATCGCGTCTACAAACAGGAGAAAGATTTATGTCTTTTTTAATTCATTTATTTATTTTAATAGTAATGGGGGCGATCTGCGATGTTTAGCGGGACTGCAACATTGCAGCGGACAGATCAGACCCCTAACTGACATATTTTACACTTTTGGGGGGACCAGTGATTGCAGCGGACAGATCAGACCCCTAACTGACATTTTTTACACTTTTGGGGGGACCAGTGATTGCAGCGGACAGATCAGACCCCTAACTGACATTTTTTACACTTTTGGGGGGGCCAGTGATTGCAGGGGGCAGATTGGACCCCTAACTGACATTTTGACACTTTTGGGGGGGACCAGTGATTGCAGCGGACAGATCGGACCCCTAACTGACATTTGACACTTTTGGGGGGACCAGTGATTGCAGCGGACAGATCAGACCCCTAACTGACATTTTTGACACTTTTGGGGGGACCAGTGATTACAGCGGACAGATCGGACCCCAAGCTGACATTTTTTTACACTTTTGGGGGGACCAGTAACATTACTACAGTAATGATCAATGCTCTGAAAACAGGAATACCATGATTCCACCGCGTTGTCATTATCTAAATATGCATCCCAGTCCTTCATATATGGCAGATTAGCAGATGTATTGAGAGGCCCATATATAGCGGAAATTCCTGGGAACCTATTTCCTACATCTTACGCAGGTACAGCAGCCCATTCAAATGACTAGGCTACTGTGCCCATGCCAACATTAACTGTGAACAGCTACAGTGTGAACCTAGGGAATATTCCAGAATTTTTAACTTTAACTAGATCATGTATAATTGTACAAGCTAAGGCTTTAGGTTTACTGCTCTGGGAACTTTAGCTTTTGTGAATTATGTTTATTTCTAAAGGGAACGTGAAGTGTGTTTTATTACAACTTTGGGCAAATGATTTAACCACTTGCCAACCAGCTGCTGTAGTTATACTGCGGCAGGTCGGCTCTGTTACGCAAAACAACATACATGTACGTCGTTTCATGTAGCAGTAAGTGGAGGCATGCACGCGCTAATTGGCTCTAGGAGGAGGCAATCAGCGGGTCCAGTGGACGTGATGTCTGCCAGGCACCCGCGATCCCTCCCCATGGAGACAGAACGACAACCGCTGTTCTGTCAGTGATGAACACAGGGATCCTGTGTTCCTCCTATTTAGGAACTCAGGTCTGTGTTCATCCAGTGAATACAACCCCCCCCCCCACACACAGTTAGGCTGGCCATACACTATACAATTTTCTTGTTCAACTTTCCTTTAGATTTACCAAAACCATGTAATATAGGGTCAAACCTACAAACTTTCAATTTGTATGCAATCAGGCAGGCCCTTGTACTACATAGTTTAAGGTAAATCTAAAGGAAATTGAATAAGAAAATTGTATAGTGTATGGCCAGCCTTAGAAAGCAGTATAGAGGTATAAGCAGTAGAAAGAGTGAAGTGCTTATGCCGCTGTACAGAACACTGGTGAGACCTCACTTGGAGTATTGTGCGCAGTACTGGAGGCCATATCTCCAGAAGGATATAGATACTCTAGAGAGAGTTCAGAGAAGAGCTACTAAACTAGTACATGGATTGCAGGAAAAAACTTACCAGGAAAGGTTAAAGGACCTTAACATGTATAGCTTGGAAGAAAGAAGAGACAGAGGGGATATGATAGAAACTTTTAAATACATAATCAACTCGGTAAAGGAGGAGAGCATATTTAAAAGAAGAAAAACTACCACAAGAGGACACAGTTTTAAATTAGAGGGGCAAAGGTTTAAAAGTAATATGAGGAAGTATTACTTTACTGAGAGAGTAGTGGATGCATGGAATAACCTTCCTGCAGAAGTGGTAGCTGCAAATACAGTGAAGGAGTTTAAGCATGCATGGGATAGGCATAAGGCTATCCTTCATATAAGATAGGGCCAGGGACTATTCATAGGATTCAGATATATTGGGCAGACTAGATGGGCCAAATGGTTCTTATCTGCCGACACATTCTATGTTTCTATGTTTCTATCCCCTAGGCACATATTTAACCCTTTGATCGCCCCTGGTGTTTGCCCCTTCCCTGCCAGTGTCATTAGTACTGTAACAGTGCATATTTTTAGCACTGATTACTGTAGTAATGTCACTGGTCCCCCCAAAAGTGTCAGTTAGGTGTCTGATATGTCCGCCCCAATGTCGGCAGTCCCGCTAAAAATCGCTGATCACCGCCATTACTAGTAAAAAATAAAAATTACATAAATCTTTCCCCTAGTTTGTAGATGCGATAACTTTTGCGCAAACCAATCAATATACACTTATTGGAATTTTTTTTACCAAAAATATGTAGCAGAATACATATTGGCCTAAATTGATGAAAAAAAATTATTTTTAAATTTTTTTTTATTGGGAATGTTTTATAGCAGAAGGTAAAAAATATTGTTTTTTTTGTTTTTTCAGAATTGTCGTTATTTTTTGTTTTATAGCGCAAAAAATAAAAATTGCAGAGGTGATAAAATACCACCAAAAGAAAGCTCTATTTCTGGGAAAAAAAATACATTTTATTTGGGTATAGTGTCGCACGACCGCGCAATTGTCAGTTAAAGTAACGCAGTGCTGTATCGCAAAAAATGGCCTGGTCATTAAGGGGGTAAAACCTTCTGGTCTTTAAGTGGTAAATCATAGCAGATCATCACAACTGCAGGAAAGCCGTCACTAGGAAAAGTTTTTATCCAATTCACTTGATATGAGCTAATATGAAAGGAGTTGTTTTTCTCTTACCCAACATATTTTAACTGGAGTTTCAATTAAATACTTTCTATGGCTAAATACAATATACTACAGCTATATACATATATAAAAGAAAAAAAATTAATTATCACTACTTTTTCTATTTTCTAGGATCATATAAGCTCCAGCTCTCCAGCATAAATTAAGGTAAGTGCAACAGAAAAGGTAAGATCCCAGTATGTTACTGGCTACTCCTGCACTGCACTGTGGGAATAAACATCACACTTTTTACCTTACATCAGGAATATAGTATTGGAAATGTTGGATTTAATTTAAGTAACATAAGTCCCATGTGCTGTATTATTGTGGGTTCACCCCTAAATTAGTCTGAAGGTAGAACCCAACATTTGGCTTGGCTACTATGTTGCTTCCTTTCTTCTTTTCTTTTTTTGTTGAACATTACTAACGTAATCATTTACCATTATCTTCACACCTTGTCCTCCCAATTATTCTATAAGAATTAAGAATCCTCTGAATGGTGCCCATGCTGAGTGGCAGTGGAAATCACTGGAGTAGCAGCGTCTACTTCAGTGGTTTCCAGCTTTCAGGGGCATTGGTCAGGTATGGTATATACATGATTACATTGATCCAGGCTGGACCTATGTAACTAACCCTTTACACCCGCCACTGATGAGCGTTGGTGTGTGCCGCCTCAGGTGGATCACGCGGTGGTGATTTTGAATAAATCAACTGCGATCCCTGCTGAGGATACCTCGGTGTTCCGGGACCCGACGGACAGGAGATTGGAATCTCTGGCCCGTCATTCTTATACGGTTGCTGGCTCTATGCTGAAGCCTATTTTTGCTTCCATTATGGCAGCCCAGGCTATTGCGGATTGGACGCAGGTGCTCAGGCGCACCCTGGTGGCTGACTCTGCCCCGCCGACAACTTTGGCTATGGTGGATCAGATTCATCAGGGTGTCATGTATTTGTGTGATGCGGACTTAGATATGGTCCCTTTTGGCTGCGCGTCTTTCTAGTGTGGCGGTATTGAACCGTCGCCTGATATGGCTGAAATGTTGGTCTGTTGACCAATCTTCCCGCAAGACTTTGGCTAATTTGCCCTACGCGGGATCGCGCCTTTTTGGCGAATCTTTGGATACTCTGATAAAGGGTATTTCTGGGGGTAAGAGCACTCTCTTGCCCCAATGTCACAAGAATAAGTTTGTTCGTGGTAAGAAGAATGCCTCGTTTAGGCCCTCTCAGGGGTCCTTTCGTGCCTTTCGGTCGCACTATAAGGGCAAGCCCTTTAAGGGCCAAGGCTCCCAGAAGAAGCCGTGGACGGGTAAGCAGAAGTCCGGCCAGTCCGGGTCCGCTGCCCATAACAATGCGGCCTGAAGGGACGCCCTCACCCGGTTCTGGGGTGGGGGGACGTATGCTCGGTTTTCTTCAACCCTGGCTGGACCGCATTCGGGACAGATGGGTTCAGGAAATCGTTCGATCTGGATACAAGATCGAGTTTCTCTCTCGGACGGCGGGCAGATTTTTCCCCTCAAACCTTCAGCTGACTCCGGAGCGCTTGCAGGATCTGCATCTGGCGGTGCGGGACCTGCGGGCCCAGGGAGTGGTGGTTCCGGTGCCTCATCGGGACAGATTTCGGGGGTTCTATTCCAATCTGTTCACTGTGCCCAGAAAGGAGGGCAAGGTACGTCCGATTCTGGACTTAAAAGCTCTGAACCGCTTTGTGCGGGTTCGCAAGTTCCGCATGGAATCCCTGCGATCAGTGGTGGCTGCCCTGGTTCCGGGGGAATTCATGGCCTCCATCGACTTGAAGGATGCATACCTTCACATCCCCATTTTCGAGGGTCACCAGAGGTACCTTCGATTTGCCATTGCGGAGGATCATTATCAATTTGTGGCGTTGCCTTTTGGTCTCGCTTCGGCTCCGCGGGTTTTCACCAAGGTGCTTGCGCCGGTTCTGGCCTTATTGAGGGCCCAGGGCATTTCTGTCCTGGGGTATCTGGATGATATCCTGATTCGGTCCGCGACCAGTCAGGGCCTGGTGAACGACCTGTCCATCACGATGCAGACTCTGCAGGAATTCGGTTGGACGATAAATTTTCTAAAGTCAACGTTGTGTCCGTCGGTTCGTCTTCCCTACCTGGGGATGATTCTGGACTCTGTTCAAGCGAAGGTCTTCCTGCCGGAAGACAAGCTTCGGACACTTCAGTGCGAAGTCAGGTCCCTCAGGGACAATCAGTGCTCGTCCCTCCGGACGTGTATGAGGTGTCTGGGATTGATGGTTTCGGCTTTCGAGGCAATTCCCTTCGCCCAGTTTCACACATGGGAGCTTCAGGCGGAGGTCCTGGCCAAGTGGGACGGGCGTCCGCAATCTCTGGATCTGCGGCTGTCGTTGAGCCGTCTCACCCGCAGGGGTCTTTTGTGGTGGCTCCAGTCCCCGGCGGTGTCGGGGGGCAAGTCCTTTCGTCCTTTGTCGTGGACGGTGATCACCACGGATGCCAGCCTGTCGGGCTGGGGTGGTGTTCTGGGCGTTCTGTCCGCCCAGGGAACTTGGTCGGAGGAGGATACCCCTAACTAAAATCTAGTGGAACCAATTACCTTCAGTAGTCACCTAATTAGTAAATAGAGTCCACCTGTGTGTAATTTAATCTCAGTATAAATACAGCTGTTCTGTGAAGCCCTCAGAGGTTTTTTTATAGAACCTCCGTGAACACACAGCATCATGAAGGCCAAGGAAAACACCGACAGGTCAGGGATAGAGTTGTGGAGAAGTTTAAAGCAGGGTTGGGTTAAAAAAAATACTTCTAGCTTTGAACATCTCAGGGAGCACTGTTCAATCCATCATCTGAAAAAAGAGAGTATGGCACACCTGCAAACCTACTAAGACATGGCCATCCACCTAAACTGACACCAAACTGTAAAAAGGAGAGCGCACGCAGACCTCAGATGATAACGCTTTAATGGCGGACAATACAAAACAGAAAAAGGTTGCACTCACATTTATGTCCTTATAGGACAAGCACATCAGTGGTAGCTTCTAACTCCTCCCGTCCTTCCTAGGTAACCTCCGGTCTCACTGTTCGCAGCTCACGCCGCTCCAGCCCGCTCTCAATCACTTCCTACTCCTGCCCCCCCCCGCCAGATCACAACGTGTGGACAATAGTGCGCCTGCACACTCTCCCGCCGTCATTCACCGCCGGATGAGCTGGCCTTAGCCTCGGCCGAGGCTGTGTGCAGTGTGGGGCGGATAGAGGGATCCAAGGGGATGCAAAACCTGCTGATGGTTGCTATGGACAACGCGTTTCGGAGGCCATGTCTCCTTCCTCAGGTCCCGCCTAAACTGACAGGCTGGGCAAGGAGGGCATTAATCAGAGAATCATCCAAGAGGCCCATGGTAACTCTGGAGGAGCTGCAGTGATCCACAGCTCATGTGGGAGATACTTTCCACAAGACAACTATTAGTCGTGCACTCCACAAATCTGGCCTTTATGGAAGAGTTGGAAGAAGAAAGCCATTGTTGAAAGAAGCCATAAGAAGTCCCATTTGCAGTTTGCAAGAAGCCATGTGGGAGACACAGCATACATGTGGAAGAAGGTGCTCTGGTCAGATGAGACCAAAATTGAACTTTTTGGCCTAAAAGCAAAACATTATGTGTGGCGGAAAACTAACCTGCACACCACCCTGAACACATCATCCCCACTATGAAACATTGTGGTGGCAGCATCATGTTGTGTGGATGCTTTTCTATGGCAGGGCGGGAAAGCTGGTTCGAGGTAATGGGAAGATGGATAAAGCCAAAAAAAGGCAATCTTAGAAGAAAACCTGTTAGAGCAGGGGTCTTCAAACTATGGCCCTCCAGTTGTTCAGGAACTACAATTCCCATCATGCCCAATCATGTCTGTGAATGTCAGAGTTTTCAATGCCTCATGGGATGTGTAGTTCCGCAACAGCTGGAGGGCCGTAGTTTGAGGATCCCTGTGTTAGAGTCTGCAAAAGACTTGAGAATGGGGTAGAGGTTCACCTATCAGCAGGACAATGACCCTAAACATACAGCCAGAATGGTCCAGTCAAAGTCCAGACCTAAATCAAAATGATAATTTGTGGGAAGACTTGAAAATTGCTGTTCAGGTGCTTTCCATCAAATCTGACAGAGCTTGAGCTATTTTGCAAAGAATAGGCAAAAATGTCACTCTCTAGATGTGCTAAGCTGGTAGAGACATGCCTAAAAAGATTTGCAGCTTTTATTGCAGCAAATGATGGTTCTATAAAGTATTGACTGAGGGGGGCTGAATACAAATGCACACCTCACTTTTCACACGTTATGTCTATCACATAAGATCCCAATAAAATACACTTCTGTTTTTGGTTGCAACATGGCAAAATGTGGAAAATTTCAAGGGGTATGAATTTCAAGGAACTGTATCTTCCTGAAAACATTACAGCCCCCTGCTTCAGCACTTATTTTATGAGCCCTCAGCCCTGATGCAAACATTTTGGCTGGCTATTGGAAGGAAATGAGTTTGCAGTCCTAGTAGGGTGCATTTGCATGTACGCTGTTTCAGGTAACACCCACATTAGACGTGAGCCTCCATAATTGAAAGAACCAAAATTCAATAAAAGAAAAGGACAGACCAGAGACAGTCAGACTACTTAGGAAAGGGCTGGATGATGCTGGAATCTTCCAGACAGCAAATGAGGCAGGCTCTGTCAGACTTTCTGCAGCTTCTAAAGCACACTGTGAGAAGTTTATAGGGTGCAATGAAATCAGAGTAAGCAATTTGAATACACAAGAGAAGTAGTGCAAAATTGAAGATAATGGCTGTATACTTGAAGTTTCCCTACATGTATAGAAGTAGAATGAAACTTAACACCACCTGATTAAACATTTTTATACAACAAGGGATAGATACCCATGTGCGTTAAAGAGTAACTTGACTTCTGTTGAGAAAAAAACATTCTCCACTGGGTGATCTATGTACTTTGCAGGGATTTTTAAACAAACTTTGTTGCAGATTTCAACCTTTTTTATTGTTCTGAAGAAATAGCTGTTTTCTCTTTCGTTCATTGATGGACACAGCTTCAGATCTTCATATCCGATGGGTTATACTGCCCCCTACAGGAGTAGGACACTAGGCAGAAAAAGTCTGGCTAAGCCCATGGGCAGACCCAGGGGGTATACTCTGTCTCTCTTGCGATAGGGACTCAGTTTTTTCTGCCTAGTCAGTAGTAAGGTCCTAGTTCCCTGCTGGGATCTTTGGTCCTGGCAATTATTTATTTTTAGATAGAAATTTTTTTCTCCTGGATTTTTCCTGTGCGATCCACAATCAACTGCCAGACTGGGCAACAGGTTGGATAATCTAGATCCAGTGGTCACCCCAGTCTGGCCAGCTAGCACGCACAGACCTCCCCACTAGGTCAGCCTTGACATAGCCCCACTGGACAGAGGGCTTGCCTGCGAGTTAAATGCCTTGCGAGGTCGCATACGACCGGGTCTCGACCCGAGTCGCAGCATTCCTCCTGCCCCACAGCCCCCCATTTTGATGGCAAGGGATTCAGTCTGAAGCAGTGCCTGCCTGGTTCCGGGTATAGTGAGTAGCTGCCCCCCTCTCCCTCTGGATGGTTTTGGGGTGGACATGGGCCCCTCCTTGGAACGGTGGGACCCCCGGGTTCCCCTCCTTCCCGTCAGGCACCCCCCCTTGTCATCTGCCCCCCATCCTACCCCCCCTCCCCCTCCACATATATTGGGGCTGTTTGAGTGGTCTGGTGCACTGGAAGGGCCCCCCCTTCCTGTTTGGGTCTGTTCTTGAGGCCAGGGTCCCTGTAAGCCTCAAGGTGCTTCGCGGGGCCGCCATTTTGTTGTAGCCTGTGTGTTTCTATACACGGCGATCTTTTTCCTGTAGTCTGGTGGCCATTTTGCGGTGGCTTGTGATTGAAAATAGCGGCGGCTATGACAGTGGAGCCCTGTGGGTGGCGATTTCAGTGATGGGAGCCCTCCTCATCCCCTGGTGCGGATTCCTGGATCCTTTCACTTCCTAATCACCACGCATGGAGTGCAAATTATACTGGTGGCTGCAGGTGCCTGTTTCCTGCTGGTTGGTGAGTCTGCTGGCATTCTCTCCCTCTCTGCTGGAGATCGCTTAATGCTTATGCCTGGCGGCCGGGTGGTGCTGCCAGAGCGGTGGGGGTGGTCCCTTGCACTGTTTTACACTTTTTGTGGGGTCCCCCTGGTGACTCATGGAGTCTGTGGAGCACATCTCCCTACCTGATCCCCTCTCTGAGGCTGCGGGGCCCTCCGGGTCCCAACCATCTATCGATGCACTGACACCGGTCCTGGAGTCTTTTGTGTCCTCGGTGTAGGTGGTCTTCGGGCGACAGGCATAAAGCCTTCCCCTGCCTCATCTGTCTCCTCAGATCCTGAATCTGATTCGGCCACCACGGACGTGCGTCACCCTGTTGGGTCTGCAACCACCCGCCCAGAATCCTCTAATAGTGAGGATGAGGATAATTCCTCCACGTCTGCAACTGCACACGAAAAGGCACTGGTGGAAGCACTGATTGTATCTTTGTGTGAGAACCTGAAGATGGAGGATGCAGCTGTGACAGAGGAGCAGGTTCCCTTTGGCATTCTCAAGCCATCCAGAGCGGCAAAGGGGTTCCCTTGCCCTGCCTATTTTGACAGAATTGTAGCTAAAGAGCGGGGACGACCAAAGCATTCCGTGGGTTCCCTAAGCACTTTACTAGGCGTTACCCCTATGAGGAGTCCCTTCTTAAGAAGTGGACTGTTCCACCAGTGGTGGACCCTCCGGTTTCCAGATTGAACAAGGCAACCATGATTTTGGTTGAAGAGTCCCTCGGCCTTTAAAGCGGGGTTCCGGGCACAGAATCGTTTTTTCAATGAACATACCCCCGGGACAGTCAGGGCTAGTACATTCCACAATGGCTAGCCTCTGATCTGTCCCGGTTCGCACTCACCCGCAAGAAGAAATACTCACTTTTAAAATTTCTTCTGCCATCTCTGTTGTGGGCAGCTGAAGCCAGCGCGATCCTCTTCTGCGTCCTCTTCCGCGTCTTTTTCTCCCAGAATGCGCCTTCCCCGGCCCCTCTCGTCACTTCCGGTGTGGCGCCGCATTCCTCCACAGCTTCTGGGCATGCCCAGAAGCTGTTTAGCAGGGAAGTCGGCACCGGAAGTGACGAGCGGGGCCGGTGCCGTCGCATTGATTCCTGGGAGCGATGACGTTCAGCTCCCAGGAATCATTGCAAACCGGAAGTGACGGCGCGGGCCGCGGCCACAGAGGGAGGAAGTGGAAAATAGGTGAGTATTTCTTTCTACAATTACAAGGTAAGTAAAAAAAAAAAAAAATAACCCTAACTATCCAATTCCTTTTCAGGTGAAGAAGAGCAAGCGGATGTACACAAAATCAATTAGGTCGATTTTGTGCCCGGAACTCCGCTTTAAGGATCCGGCTGACAGGAAGGCAGAGGCTGTGGCCTGCAATATGTACACTCTGGCTGGTTCGGCAATGAGGTCCGTATTCACCATTGCCCTGGTGTCGCAGACTCTGACCGACTAAGCTAAGCCGTGACCTGGAGGGAGAACAGCTCCCTCCTGCCTTTTCTGAGCTGGTGGACCAGCTGATCCAGGGGCTGCAGTTTATCTGTGATGCCTCTTTTGATGCGGCTCCCCTAGTGGCTTCGCTCTCTGTTATGGCAGTGGTCCTTCGGCGTGTCTTTTGGCTCAAATGCTGGTCTGCGGACCAGACTTCTAAAAAGGCCTTGACTAATCTTCCCTTTCAAGAAGATCGCCTGTTTGGAGCTACCCTGGATGAAATCATAAAGGTCTCACAGGTGGAAAGAGTACCTTTCTTCACAGGCTACTAAGGGCAAGGAACCTCGTCATTGATGTCTTCCATAAGAAGTTTTTTCGTCCCTCAGGGTCGGCTGACAAGGGCTCGAAGCCTTTCAGGGCCTCCTCTCGGGGATCCAAACAAACCTGATCTGGCAAGCTAAGAGCGGGCTTCCCCAGACCTGCAGGCTAGGCTCCTTCAGCATGAAGGGGCGCCCTCACCCATATCGGGGGTGGGGGGACGTCTTCCCTGGTTTCTGGACCCGTAGACTTCCCTGGTGCAAGACAAGTGGGTCTACGAAGTAATTCGGTCCGGCTACAAGATCGAGTTTCTCTCTTGTCCCCCAGCAAGGTTCTTTCCTTCCAACTTGCGCCTGTCCTCGGACCACTACAGGGTCTGTTTCAGGCAGTACAAGACCTGTTACGTCAAGGAGTGATTGTCCCGGTTCTGACTTTCGAACATTTTCAGGGTTTTTACTCAAACCTGTTTACAGTTCCCAGGAAAGAAGGCAAAGTGCATCCAATCCTTGACCTCAAGGCGCTAAAATGCTTTGTGCGGGTGCAGAAGTTCAGAATGGAGTTATAGGGCGGCACAGTGGTGTAGTGGTTAGCACTTTCACCTAGCAGCAAGAGGGTCGCTGGTTCGAATCCCAACCACGACACTACCTGCCTGGAGTTTGCATGTTCTCCCTGTGCCTGCGTGGGTTTGCTCCGGGTACTCCGGTTTCCTCCTACACTCCAAAGACATGCTGGTAGGTTAATTGGATCCTGTATAAAATTGGCCCTACTGTGTATGTATGTGAGTTAGGGACCTTAGATTGTAAGCTCCTTGAGGGCAGGGACTGATGTGAATGTGCAATGTATATGTAAAGAGCTGCGTAAATTGATAGCGCCATATAAGTACCTGAAATAAATAAATAAAATGGAGTTCATTCGCACAGTGGTGGCATCCTTGCGTCAAGGGGATTTCCTTGCCTCTATCGACATCAAGGATGCTTAACTTCACATTCCAATATGTGCCAGTCACCAGTGCTTGCTCCGCTTTGCCGTGGGAGAGGAGCATTATCAGTTTGTGGCGTTACCCTTTGGTCTCACCTTTGCTCCTTGGGTCTTCACAAAAGTGTTAGCCCTGGTACTAGCTTTGCTACGCCAATGGGGGATCGTGGTACTGGGCTACTTGGACGATATCCTTCTGCGAGCGGAATCTCCTTCTGCTCTGGAAAAAACCTTGAGATCACCATACAAGCTCTACAGGAGTTCGTCTGGATTCTGAATGGATTCTGAATTTTCAGAAGTCTGCCCTGGTTCTGTCCACAAAGTTGGACTATCTGGGCCTGACTCTGGACTCGACCTTAGCCAGACAAACTCCAGATATTGCAGGCTGCAATTCGCCCCCTGCTGTCCAACAGATGGTCACCCCTCCGGACTTCCTTGCGGGTGCTGGGCCTGATGGTTGGTTCTGTTTGCACAGTTCCATACAAGGTCCCGGCAAAGAGAGATTCTGACCAAATGGGACAAGACTCCACTGTCTCCGGACAATCAGATCCGGCTGAGTTGGGGAACAAAGGAGTCCCTGATACGATGGCTTCGTTCTCCGGCACTTCAGCTGGGAAAATCCTTCCTACCCTTGTATTGGACAGTGGTCACCACGGATGCCAGCCTATTCGGCTGGGAAGGCGTCCTTGGCAAAAATTCTGCTCAGGGGATCTGAAGAGTCCAGACTACTGATCAATGTCTTGGAACTCCAAGCGATCAGACTGTGTCTGGACCATTGGACGGATCGTCTTCAGGGTTGTCCTGTGCGCATTCAATCGAACAATGCCACGGCCATGGCTTATTTCAATCACCAAAGGGGCACAAGAAGTGTCCTGGTGGCTCTGGAGGTAGCCGGCATTCTAAGGTGAGCAGAATGGTTCGTTCTAGCCCTCTCCGCCGTACACATTAGAGGGGTGGAAAACTGGCAGGCGGATTACTTCAGTCGGCAGGTGTTGGACCAAGGGGAATGGTCCCTTCATCCGGTGGTGTTTCATCAATTGTGTTTCCGGGGGGGGCACCCCTGAGGTGGATCTGTTGGCGTCTCAGCTCAACAGAAAGGTGTAGAGGTTTGTGGCTCGGTCAAGGGATCCTCTGGCGGACGCCACAGACACGTTGGTGGCACCGTGGGGTCCGTATCTGGTTTACTCAAGCTACTGCCAAAACTTCTACGCAGGATTGAGGCAGAAGGGATTCCGGTCATCTTAGTGGCTCCGGAGGGGCCTCACCCGGCTTTGTACACTAATCTGGTGTGTGCTGTCCCAAGAATTGATCTTCCATCCTGCTTTACAGTTGCTGGCTTTGACTGCTTGGCTGTTGAACGACAGGTGCTGAAGGATAGAGGTTTATCTGAGTCTGTGATTCCTACATGGTAAAATCTAGGAAATTACTTGTATGAGAATCTACCATCGTACTTGAAAGACGTACATTGGGTGGTGTGAGTCTCTTTGGGTTCATCCTCGCTTCTTCTCGGTGGCTCGTATCTTGACCTTCCTTCAGAAATTGAGCAGAAATTGGTATTAAAGTACCATCAAGGGCCAGTTGTCGGCTTTGGCGGTCTTCTTCCAATGACCTTTGGCCACACACTCCCTGGTGCATACTTTTCTTCGGGGTGTCCGACATTTGGTTCCTCCAGTGCGGGCTCCGTTGCCGCCTTGGGACCTCAATTTGGTGCTTTTGGTCCTCCAGAAGCTTCTCTTTGAGATTCATCAGGAGATTCCCCTTCTTACGCTGTCCCAGAAGGTGGCCTTTTTGGTGGCTATCACCTCTGTGCGCAGGGTGTCGGAACTGGCGGCATTGTCCTGTCGTTGACCTTAGCAGGTGATTCACAGAGATAAGGTGGTTTTTCCAAAGGTTATCTCTGATTTTCATTTGAATGAAGGCATCGTGTTGACTTCCCGGTGTCCCAGGCCTAAACATCCGAAGGAAATTGCCTTGCATGTCTTGAATGTGGTCTGGGCAATTAGGGTGTACCTGGCAGCTACAGAGTCTTTCAGGAAGTCAGACTCTCTCTTTGTGCTCACAGATGGGCCTCGTAAAGGTTTGTTAGCTTCCTCTGTGACCATTTCCAGATGGATCAGACAGACCTATTCAGGCCTATTCCATTAAGGGTCAGGTTCCTCCTTTCCCTGTTAAGGCGCACTCTACTCGGGCGCTTAGTGTCTCCTGGGCTTTCCGTCAACAGGCGTCAATGACGCAGGTTTGCAAGGCAGCCACTTGTCGTCAGTGCACACTTTTGCTATTTTTTTTAAAGTGGATGTGTTGGCATCTGCGGATTCTTCTTTTGGCCGCAAGGTTTTGCAGGCTGCTGCTAAGAGAAACTGATCCTTTTCGAGAGTATTGTTTTTTTTCTCAGGTGGCTCCAGTTGTTTTGGTTGAGCTCCTGTTGCCTGGTTGGCTACTGTTTAGTCTTGGGAATTTTTTTGCTGTTCCTACCCCTCATTTTAACACTGCTGTGGGACTTCCCAACGGGTATGAAGATCTGAAGCTGTGTCCGTCAATGAACGAAAGAAAATTGGATTTTTTTACTTGCCTTAAAATCCATTGCTCTGATGTTCATTGACACAGCACCCACCCCTCTGTGGAGTTGTAATTCTTCTGACACTGCTTTTAACTAAACTGAGTGCCTATAGTAGAAAGAGGTAGTATACCCCCTGGGACTGCCCATGGGCATAGCCAGACTTTTTTTTCTGCCTAGTGTCCTACTCCTATAGGGGGCAATATAACCCATCAATTAAGAAGATTTGAACCTGTGTCCGTCAATGAACATCAGATAAATGGATTTTACGGTAAGTCAAAAATCCCATTTTTTTTCGTCAGTGTCCATGTGCAAAGTGAATCAGCGGGGGAGTGATTTTATCATTATCAATAAGTTGCTGTACTTGCAGGGTTCTAATGAGGAAAGTGGCAGGGTGTGAATCCCTTTAGACGTGATTTTCTATTGGGAGTATTTCACCAAAGTGACATTTTTGTTGCAGAGGATGCCTAAAATCTGAGTCTTAGTGCAGACTTCTGGGAAAATCAGTAAGCCAATCACACAAGCAGGAAATTACATTTCTTGAGGGTGTTGCATTTTACAGAAAATAACAGAGCTGCAGATTGGGTTAAACTAAATGGACCGGTGTCTTTTTTCAACCTTACTAACTATGTAACTATGTAAAAAGGAAAGATAAGTTTTAATAACATTCAGTCACAAAATGATTTGTGTCGCAATTCTATATATTTTTTTTTTTTTTTATTTGCATTTTTTTTCCCTTGAAAATTGAGTTACCCTGTAAGCCTTCTATGTATGACTATGTTTACCTTTTACTTTTGGCACCTGGAACGTAAGATGTGCTGTTCTTGATTTTCTGTTGAATATGTGGAATATTTGGGCCTATCAGTAAATCAGCTTTGTATCTGAATTTCAGGCATTATGTCTCAGACAGTGCAAGCCAATGGAGTTCAGCCACTCAGCAAAACATGGGAGCTAAGTTTATATGAACTGCAGAGAACACCGCAGGTAAAGACATTCCATTATATCTGTGTGGAAGTAGAGATTTTACTGTTGGTTGTGGGTTTGTAATAATACTCATATTTTGAATATTTCATGTTTTGACAGGAAGCAATTACAGATGGGCTAGAAATTGTAGTATCACCCAGAAGCTTGCACAGTGAACTTATGTGTCCAATTTGCCTTGACATGCTGAAGAACACAATGACAACTAAAGAATGTCTGCACAGGTTTTGTGCTGACTGCATAATAACTGCTCTCAGAAGTGGGTAAGTATAGCCTGTTTGTAGTTGTTATTTTGTCCAGGGCTAGCAGCAGAGGCTCTACCGAATAAGGTATTGTTTCTTCCCACTAAAAAACTCTTCCTTTTTTATTTTAATGTATAATTTCTATAATGTTCCAGCTGAACTTGCACTTCATCCTTTGTAAATGCAACAGAACGTACAAGTCACAGCTCATTTGACCTGGTTTCACAAACAAGTGGACATGGAACCATCCTAATATAATAATAAAAGCTATCTGAGCAAAGGAATTCAGAAAGCATTAGTTACTTCTTAGTTACTTCATTTGTTTCATAAGAGTCGGTTCACACTATGGCGACACGACCCTGTCCTACTTCGGGGGCGACTTGTGAAGTCCAGTGCACTGCGACTTTGGCGCAACTTGCACGGACTTCATATAATGAATGTCTATGCAAGTCGCTCCGAGGTCGCCCCGAAGTAGTACAGGACCCTTTTTCTAAGTCGAAGTGACTTGTGTCGCTCCTATTAGAACGGGTCCTGTAGCAGTCAATGGACCGCGAGGGACCGCGACTTGTCAGGCTGACAAGTCGCCTGACAACTCGCGCTGGTGTGAATCGAGTCTTACTTGGATGTTGCCCTTTTAATCACTTCAGCTCTGGAAGATTTTACCCCCTTCATGACCAGCCCATTTTATGCTATTTTGCACTGTGCTACTTTGCTGGTAATTCTGCGGACATGCAATGCTTTACCCAAACAAAATTTATATAACTTTTTTTTACACAAATAGAGTTTTCTTTTGGTTGTATTTGATGACCACTGGGTTTTTTATTTTTTTGTGATATAAATGAAAAAAAAATAAAAAAAAATATTTTTTTTACTTTTTGCTATAAAACATCCAATACATAAAAAAAAATGTCTTCATTAATTTTGGACAAAATGTACTCTGCTACATGTCTTTGGTTTTATACTAGTAATGGCGGTAATCAGCGACTTATAATGGGACTGCGATAGTGTGGCAGCCTATTTAACACTCACTGATGCCAGAGGGGGGGGGGGGACTAACTAACTGCCACTGACATCACCAGTGACACTAATACAGTGATCAGTGATAATACTATTCACTATCAATGTACTAATGACACTGGCTGGAAATGGGTTAACATCTAGGGCGATCAAGGGGTTAATTGTGTGCCTAACAATGTGTAATGTATTCCAATTTTTGAATTTTTGCTAAATGTCTGTTTCTTATACCTTATTTGCAGGGATAAGAAACAGAGAGATTGTTCCCTCTGTACAGAACCCTGTGTTGATTGTCATCACAGGGCTCTGGGCTGTAATTGGATACAGCCAACCAGCAGGTACTGACCATTTATCATTTGCCAGGACATGCTGACAGACTCCCGCTATGTACAAGTGTCTGCACAGTGTGCCTGTCCGCAGAGCATTGTGGGCAGTCGCAAGAGGATAAACCTGAATTGCTTATGTTTTTTATATTGGTCCTTCTCAATTTGTCCCAATGTTGGAGCATGTAGACATTAAAATATTAACTATGTATGGGGTGTATTGCTGTATAAGGGATTTTTTAGGACATGAATGGCAACGTGATATAAAATGTTAAACAATATACTTTATTAACCCATATATGAAAAAGACACAAGACGTCAACATTGATTAAAATATCAATACGGTTAAATAAGATAATACTATTGCTGAATGTACAGTCGTAACCACATCCATTTGTATAAAAACAGAGGTATACCCAATGTGCTTCAGGGGTGAGTGGTTACAATGTAGGAATTTTCTAGATTGTAAAGAGGGTACAGGTAAATTACATGTACATGAGTTAATGCGTAATACTCACAACATATATTTGTACATACTGACCCTATAAAGCCGCATAACAATAGTAGAAAACCGCATCATTTTAAAAAAACACGGGTTTTTGCTATTGCCTGCTACCAAAAGTCCATCTGGCAGAGCGGCTGCAACCCACATCGCTAGACCCACAAGGGGTTAGAAGTGAAGGCCCAAATTTATCAAAATATTGCCAAAAAATATATAAAATGATGAAAGATACAATGTATAATAATGAAAAGAAAATCATTTCACCATTGCAGCAATATATGCCTACCTGCGCCCTACCCCAGTGGGAAAATCAGCCCCAGTATGGTGTACACGGAAGAGGAAGGGAAGCATAAAAGGGAGATGCCACTAACCAGGGATTCAAAACAATCACTAATTTGGATCTGGTATCTAAAAAGAACAATTAAAAACCATTGTTTAACCACTTTAAGACCGGAAGGATTTGCCCCCTTAATGACCAGGCCCTATTTTGCAATTTGGCACTGTGTTATTTTAACGGACAATTCCGCGGTCGTGCGATACTGTACCCAAATAAAATTGATGCCCTTTTTTTTCCCACAAATAGAGCTTTCTCTATGTGCGATTTTTATTTTTTGCGCTATAAACAAAAAAAAAAGAGCGACAATTTAAAAAAAAAAAACAATATTTTTCACATTCTGCTATATGACATTCTCAAAAAAAAAATTTAAAAATCTAAATTTTCTAACATTTTAGGCCAATTTGTTTTCTGCTACATATTTTTGGTAAAAAAATTTGCAATAAGCGTATTTTGATTGGTTTGCGCAAAAGTTATCGCGTCTACTAACTACGGGAAAGATTTATGTACCAGCCAGCCACCCACAGGCCCTGTACCAGCCAGCCACCCACAGCCCCTGTGCCAGCCACCCACCCACCACAGGGTGCCAGCCAGCCACCCACAGACAGGGTACCAGCCAGCCAGCCGCCCACAGGCCCTGTACCAGCCAGCCACAGGCACTGTACCAGCCAGCCGCCCACAGGCCCTGTGCCAGCCACCCACAGGCCCTGTGCCAGCCACCCACCCACCACAGGGTCCCAGACAGCCAGCCACCCACCACAGGGTGCCAGCCAGCCAGCCACCCACCACAAGGTGCCAGCAAGCCAGCCATTAAGCATTAAAAAAAAATTAACATGTTCAGTACCAGATTTGTGTCAAAATTGTCTTTATTTTTCAAAACTTTAAATGTACAAAATATCGGCCGATACATTGTGACCAAAATATCGGTATTGGCCTTGAAAAAACCATATCGGTCTATCCCTAGTAGATGATGTAGGAGAGTATCTCTTGGGGACAAACAAAGTTAGTAATAACCCCCAAGTTTGTGGATTCAAAAATCTGTGGAGGAAAAGAAGGGAACCTCCTAAGTATAATCAACATGTCAATAAAGTATTTATAGCTCACTTCCGCATCTGCTAGTGTGTACTCCAAAACATTTATTGGGTATATTATCTAGTATCATCCCATGGTTCATAGGTCCTTCAGGTCAGCAGCTCCACAAGACTGATCGCCTCCTAGTACCTTTTTATATGTGAGCTTGATAGGGGGGGGGGGGGTTTATGAGGGAAAAGGGGAAAAGGAGGGACAGAGGATATGCCCCTCCCATGAACTCCATCAGCAGAGCAGGCCCCTCCATAGCCATAGCTGGCAGCTCCACCCCTCCACGCGGTCTCCCGCACAAACATTGCAGGCGGTGTGATGGGATGCTGCCGGAGGTTGGCGTAATGACGTCACCAGTGGATCACGCGTCACTTCCAGCCAACGAGGGGCGTCATCACGCGCCGGAAGCTCGCCAGTGCACAAGCAGTACCATGGAGACCAGGAAGCTTCCCGGCTCCATGGACCAGATAATGGGCCGACAGCGACTTGGTCACTGGCGGCCCCTGTGCGCTGGGTGGAAAAAGGGACATGGGTGAAAACAGCAGCTCCATCTAGTGACAGACTGCGGGAACAGGCAATAACAATCGCAGCAGCACATAAAAAAGCACCGGAAACATTGTGTGTGTATATATATATATATATACTGTACAAAACATAGCATTACATTACCAAAGAGGGGGGACTAGCTAATTTAATAGCATTTTTTTAACCAGCAGGAGACACAGTGGGTAATAATGTCAAAAATAATTTAAATTAAATCTGTAAACAACAAACAAAAATTCAGAACGGAAAGACTGTCAGTATGATAATGGCTCTTATTGTGAATAAACCTATATGGCTGATCTATCACCAGAATGGTAGTAATGTCAAAAAGATTTTCTAATTAGAGTTTTACATCCCAAACAGAAACAGAAAAGGAAAGATTATCAACATGGCAATGGACCCAATTATAAAAAAATCTATATGACTAATCTATCACCAGAATTAGTCCAGTTCTGTACCCCCTGACACAAAGCCTTCCAGGAAAGGTTTGAATGATATAGATTCATTGAGGCCTGGGGCATATCACATTTAATTTAAATATCCATCTCTGTTCCCGCTGTAGAAGAATTTTATTAAAGTCGTCCCCCTTTCACCTGGGTGTACTCGATCCAGAATCACAAAAGAGAATCTAGGAAAAATACCACCATGTATAGAAGTAACATGTCTGCCCAGGGGGAGGTCTGGGTTGCAGGATCTCATACTTGTCAAGTGACGGTATGCATGTTGCCAAAACTCCATTTTAGTTTTACCTATGTAGAAACATAAGCAGTCGCACAAGAGGAGATAAACCTACCGTTTTGTTTTACAATTGGCAAGTGCTGTGGTATAAATTTCTCAATTAGGTAGAATATTAGTTTGAGATACATTCATGTACTTGCAGTAGTTACAACCCCCACAGTTGAAAGTACCAAACCATTTACAGGGGTCCTTAGTGGCACCGCCCCTGTACCCCTCTGAGACCAGCCTGTTCTTGCGGGACCTGGCTCTTCTAAAAGTGAATGCAGGGGACTCCGGCACCATAGGGCCAACTGTAGGGTCCATAGTTAACATGTGCCAGTACTTCTGAACAATCCGCCTAATTGTAGAATTTTGGTTGGAAAATCGAGTTATAATGCGGACAGGGTTACTTTTCTGGTGACGGAGAGGGGGGGGGGGGGGGGTGGTTATAAAGCAGACCATGCTGCATCTTTGTGTTGTAGGCATGTAGAGAAGTAGCCACGGGAGAGAAGTCTTTCCTTCAATTTATCTGCCTCTTTTTTAAACATAATATCATCTGAGCAATTCCGTCTGATCCTTAAATATTGGTTACACTGTATCGATGTGATAAGGGGTTAAGGCTGAAAATTGATTGCATGTAGAATGAAGTGGCCCGCTGTGGGCTTTTTATAGAGACCACTAGAGAGTAACCCATCTGGACCTTTGTGGATTTGGACATCTAGAAAGGTAGCTGTATGAAAGGTAGCTGTATCAAAAATTTGCTGGAAAGTATATCCCCGTGTATCAGCTACCATTGCCAGCTGATACACGGGGATATACTTTCCAGCAAATTTTTGATTCTTTATGATCCGTATACTCTTTTAATCTGCGCTGATGGAACAAGATGGGGTCCCTGAGACTGGTATCCAGTCAGTGGAACCCCTAAACAGCGCTATTTAAAGAGACGGCTAATCATTTCATATCAACATCCCCATGGCATATCCAATCCTTTGAATACCACACGTCAACCATCTCCTTGGAAGCTTACTTATATTTTACTATATACATATTTCTTTGAAATTATTCATCTCATCCTCACAGGGTTTCAAATGTTATCCCTCCATTCTTTTCCCTACCCCCTCTTCCCTAGTCCTTCCCCATCTATGTTCTTTTGAAAGACACATACCCAGTCAACAGACTATATATATGTATTCAGTAAGAATCAACGATACAACAATGTTATAGAAAAATTAATGTTCTTAACTTGCTGGAGCCCGAAGAAGCATTATCTGCGAAACGCGTAGTTCCAGCTCCTCTTCTATTCTGTACAGCCCCTATCATTGGGCTTCCTGGAGTGTAATGAATATAATTTAATATACTATCTTTGTACTGTATATGTATGTCTTTCCCTTTCTCTGGTATTATTTTGTAAACAAAAACTAATAAAATTTGTATCCATTGTTTTAAATATTGCTTGGAAGTGTGGAAATATTTTTTCAGTATATGTGGCACATTTAAACCCCCAGGCTCTGTGGCTGGCCTGCATTACCTTGTCGTGCAGACCAGCACGAGCCTTTACCCTCTACACACAATTTTTGCTCTCTGGGGGTGGTGCCAACGAATGTCTGTTTAAAAAGCCGCTATCTCCCCCTACCACAATTTTCCTTGTGTATTTAGATAAGTTGACCACATTAGGAGTCTCATCATCATGTTGAATTAATGGAAGTGATGTGTTTGGTCTAGTGCAGTGCTTCTCAACCTTTTGTCAGTCAAGGCACCCTTTAAAAATTATGGACAATTTTGAGGCACCCTTTAAAAATTATGGACAGTCTCAAGGCACCCTATTCTAAAATGTATAAACTTTTCTAATAGTTTTACATAATGCAGTAACATCCACACAAGTAGGACACCCAAATTTAGAGGTGAGTTATTCTTCAAAAGCAAATCCACTTTTGCAAACTGCTACTGACTAGTATTACAGTATTACTAGTATCCCCAACACTGATGGAGAGGGGCAGGGGAGGATCAAACAGCTTGAAGGTTGTAATGGTGCACAATGAAAACTTGTGGCTTTGTGTCACTAAAAGGCAGCCTTCAGCCACACGCTGGTCTGTATACAATTTCTGGGCAATTTTTAAGCATTTTGCCAAGGCACCCGTGAAGAAACCTCAAGGCACCCCAGTGTGCCTGGGCACCCTGGTTAAAAAAGGCTGGTCTAGTGTTCTCCTTGTCTCGTTAAAGAGTAAGTTGTCTGACGTTGGCTCTAAAAAAATCCCTTGTGATGACTTGCCTGGTTGTGATTCTATAGGGTTTAGTGTGGACATACTGTATATAGGTAGAGTGTTGCCATTGGAGGAGGAAAGAGAAAACAGACCCATAGTACCATGAGTGTTACCTGACACCACGTGAGGGCCCTCAGTAGGGCCAGTAGAAGGTGCTTGCTAAGTAATATGTTTTTTTGTGCACCTCTACTGTGATCCGTCACCTTGTGAATTCCTTTTTGATTTATATAATTTCATAGATTTCAAAGATCCTTTTGAGGAAATAAAGATAGAAGAATTAGAAGATATATCACACATAGCACGTTCAGTGTAATTAGTTCCTTTCCTAAAGGTAGGTTTTGTTCACGGGCGAGATGAATTCCAGTTGTAGGCTCTATTCTCCTGGAATGCTAGTTAGTCCCTATGTAGTTTTCTTCTCCTTCTTAATCAGGATTTATCAGTTATACTGTTCTAAGTGCTTGTTCAATTCTTTATCATATTGTGGGGGAAGCTGGATGTTTTTTTTTATAGTGAATAAACAAAATCTAATTTCTTATCCAGTTCTTTAAGTCTGTTTTGATACTTTTCAGTCAGAAGGTACATCCCCTTTGAGCATAATTGTAATTTTTTTCTCCCATTCACTTTTGAATGATGCCCCAATATTGTCTAATGTTGGAAAAATTTGTATCCGTAATCCAAAAGGAGAAATGTTTTCTTTAACGTATTGCTCAAAGGAGTGTGTGTGCCAATGATATACGGATTTCTTTTCCATCATTTTCCTAAGATTAAAGACTATGGATGACAACTCTGTGTCTTTTTCTCTGTGTCGTTTTCAAGATGATGCGGGTTTTCTGCTATTGTTATGCGGCTTTAAAGTGTCAGTATGTACACATATATGTTGTGAGTATTACGCATTAACTGATGTACATGTAATTTACCTATACCCTCTTTATTTTCTAGAAAATTCTTACATAGTAACCACTCACCCCTGAAGAAGAAATTTATCATTTTTTTTTGGAAACGCGTTGGGTCTATACCTCTGTTTTTTACAGATGGACGTGGTTACGTCTGTACATTCAGCAATAGTGTTATCCTATATAACCACATTGATATTTTAACCACTTCCGTAACGCCCGCCACAGTTTTACGTTGGTACTTTGACCAGATAGCAGCCGTAACACCGGTAGTTTCTTACAGGGGGTCGGTCCTCTTTCACAAAAAAAGTGGTCCCTGCGGGATCACTTTTATGGGCCGCAGAAGAGGTGTCCCCCCCCCCCCCCCCCACTTTTCCCCGTCGGTAGCGGGGAAACTATCTGGTCCATCCATGTCCAAGGCAGGAAGTCGAGTGAGGGCAAGATGGCCCCCACTCGACTTTTTGGCCTTGGAGGACCAGAGCGACATCATACATTGCTTCCTCCCAACAGCCTTAAAGGGCCCACTTTTTTTTCATGCTGGAAAAAAAATGAATTTTTCTTTTGCTTTTTAGTGTAGATGTGAGATCTGAGGTCTTTTTGACCCCCATATCTCACATTAAAGAGGACCTGTCCTGCTTATTTCTATTACAATGGATGTTTCCTTGTAATAGGAATAAAAGTGATCAAAATTTTTTTTTTAAAGGGACAGTGTAAAAATAAAAGGTAAAATGAATAAGAAAAAAAAAACTTAAAGCGCCCCGTCCCTCTGATGTCGGGCGCAGAAGCGAACGCACACGCAAGTCGTGCCCACATATGTAAACGGTGTTCAAACCACACGTGTGAGGTATCTCCGCAATCATTAGAGCGAGTGCGATAATTCTAGCCCTAGACCTCCTCTGTAACTCTAAATTGGTAACCTGTAGAAATTTTAAAGTGTTGCCTATGGAGATTTTTAAGTACCAGTGTTTGTCGCCATTCCACGAGTGTGCGCAATTTTGAAGCATGACATGTTGGGTATCTATTTACTTGGCATAACATTATCTTTCACATTATAAAAAAAATTTGGCTAACTTTATTATTTTCTAATTTTTTTATTCAAAAAAGTGTATTTTTAAAAACAAAAATTTCGTTTGTAGGACCGCTGCGTAAATACGGTATGACATAAAGTATTGCAGCAATCTTCATTTTATTCTCTAGGGTCTCTGCTAAAAAAATATATACAATGTTTGGGGGTTCTAAGTAATTTTCGAGCAATAAAATACAGATTTTAAATTGTAAACAACAAGTGTCAGAAATAGGCCTGTCCTTAAGTCGTAATCCATGTTGACGTCTTGTGTCTTTTTCATATACAGTATATGGTAATAAAGTATATTGTTTAACATTTTATATCACGTTGACATTCATGCCCTAAAAAATCCCATCAGAGGAGATCCTGTCCATACAGTTAAAATATTAACTTCCCTTAACATTTAAATATTACTTATTAATTGTACAGTATAAGATGCCTGAATTTTACATTGTAGAGCCCCAGGCACCCATGTGCATGAGGCCTAAACTGATCCTTCCCCAGTCTATTTAATAAAAAAAGAGTTTTGGCTGGAGTTAGGCAATAAGCATTAATGCAGTTATGGTGTATAATATGGTAAACTAAGACTTATAGCTTACTATTTATTTGAAAATAACTTTAATGCTTGGTACATAAAATGTACAGAAAGAAAAGTAGTAGGTCACTGCATGTAAGGAATAAGCAGCTCAGTATTTGGACAGAAAAAATCCTGGGATTACATCTTTTAGATTTGTATTTTATGTGCATTTTCAAACTTCGGCCCATCTGTTCTCCACAGAAATAAAGAATGTCCAACATGCCGTAAAAAATTGGTCTCCAAAAGATCATTGCGTCCAGATCCAAACTTTGATGCCCTCATCAGTAAGATCTACCCAAGCCGAGATGAATATGAAGCTCATCAGGAAAGAGTACTGGCCCGGATCAGCAAACATAACAATCAACAAGCACTGAGCCACAGTATTGAAGAAGGTCTTAAGATACAAGCAATGAACAGGTAAAACTCTAGGTAACAAAATATTTCAAGGTGGAGACCTACCATTATGTACAGTAACTGTTTTATCTGCATTTGTAAAAAGCATAGAAGAAAACTAAAGAAAACATCAAATACTGTGGTCTAATTACAACCTTTGCTTGAGGTCTCTCTCGGAGCACATCTGGTTTACAAAACTTTTCTCTCAGCGTTTTTATCTACAATAAATATTTCACTGACATTTATTTGAGTGAGTAAACACACAAAAAATGTTGTGGCATATACTGAAATACATTTAAGGCATTAGGATTGGGCTGCCTTAGTTTAGGGGAACCTGTATTCACTTTTTTAGACCAGAAAAAAAGTATGATGCTACAAAAAAGTTTCCTAAAGTCCTTGCATTATATAAGTCAGAATGGGAGTTTTCTTTTAAGTAGTGTTCGTAAGGAGAGGCATCAGCTAGTTTATAGCAATTGAATCCATTCAATCTCCTTCAGAGCGCATGCGCCAGTGACGTCACTGGCGGCATCCAGTGTGAATATCTTCTAAACACCACAAGTTTAGGAGATATTCACTGTACCTACAGATAAAGCCTTATTATAGGTTTACCTGTAGGTACAAGAGCAGAAAAGGAGTTTACTACCACTTAACTACAACCAGTAACACTAAACGCTTAATATAAAACAAGAGCTCTAACCTAAAGCCCCTTTTCAGTGTTGAGGGTATACATAGTCATTGACATCAGTCAGAATTATTGTCTTCTCAATAGTAATGTTGTTATTAAAACCTCTGCTCAGATTTTAGAATGCAGATATTTTTGATTTACTGCTACAACTACAGAAGACTTTTCAGGCAATCTTGTTCCCTAAAAGAAATCTGTAATGAGACACACAGAGACTGGGATGTCTGAGCTTTTCCTATTAAGATGCTAGTTGCCTGTCTGTCATGCGTGTCTACTCACTTCATTGCTTTGAGTCACTGACTTGGAAAACATATGCAGACAGACAAATGGAAACTCCATTGCCCCCTTTTGACTTCTGTTCCATCCTCTCCAACCATTCCGTGTTTATGTGCAATCTTTTATTTTTTTCCTGTTTCTTTTTTTGTATTTATTAAGTGTAAAGCAAAACATTTTTTCTAGGGTTGGTTTGTTTTTAGGAATAGTTTGTTTTTTTTAGGCCTCTTGCACACGATACTCCCGTTTGAGCATCTCCCTTTGGCCTCTTGCACACAATACTCCTGTTTGAGCATCTACTTTTTCCAGACCTTTTTTTTTGCATGTATTTGCGAGTATTCGCGAGTATTTGCGTGCATTGAGGCTTAAATTACTGACCAAAAATGCAGATTTTTCTATTTTGTTCTTACTGAAGAATGCACAGCGCTTCTTTACGCGCCTGTGTGCATAGACACATTACAATTAATGGGCTGTATTTTACCTCAAAAAGCTGTACTGAGCATTTTCAAGCCGCGAGATGCTCAAACAGGAGTATCGTGTGCAAGAGGCCTTAAGGTACTTGATATTCTACATGCAATTCTATTGAACCCCATTGCATAAACTCAACAGACATTAAGCAAAAAAAAATAAAAAAAAGTTTTAAAGTCAACCTAAAGTGTCTTAAAACTTCAGATACATAGGTACTCTTGGTGCTTGATACCTAGTAAATACTGTATATCCTAAATTATCATCTTTTCGCAAGTTTATAAATTTCATTCACATCTATAGTGAACACACTGTTACATACACACAACTGGGGTCATTAACCTGTGATTGGGTTGTACCCTCCAAACTTTTTATCTGCCAACAGATATTAGAGCAGTATTAAAGCCAAAACCAAAAATGTATTATATTTCTGCTTACCAATCGTTAGATGTGGTGGCTGTTTTTGTTTTTTCTTTGGCTTTATTTCTCCCTGTTCTCACCTGGTCGTCTGCCCAGTAACACACCTTGTTTAGTGAGACACAGCTCTGTAAGAATGAGTACAGGGGAGCACAGCAGACATCAGCATTGTTAGTCTGGGGGGGCAGTGTTAAATGTATTAGCAGATTTAGAACCACTAACAATTTGAAGCCAAACTTCAGCTCACGCTTTACATGCAGTTTCAGAAAACAGTTTTGTTTTCTTTTTGAGATAAAGGCTTTGCATGAGGAAAAAAAAAGCAGATCACTTTAATCACCCCTGGTCATCCAGTGGTTTGTCTCATCCATGTACACTGATACATTCTGCTGGAGAGCTTTTGCAAAACAACAGACTTACTGGCTGGGCCACCAGATGAAATTAGAAGAAAGAAAGCCTAAAAAAGGTAACTATTACAGCCATCACATCTAAGAATTTGTAAACTGCAATCTAAAAAATGTTTGCTTTTGGGGTTAATACTGCTTTAATCAGATGTACTGGGCAGTGTGCTGTATGCATTTAATAGCCTTGTACATAAAACCTTACAGAGATACCTGAGTAGATTATGGTACATAATAAACAAGTGAACATATTTTGGGACTGTATTTGTTACAAGCGTCACTCTCATTCCATGTCTCCTAAAGTGTTGGTAGAAATGTATGTTCCATAAAATATTTAGTGACAGTGTGAGTCACAATTTTCTGATGGCAGTACAAACTATTAGAGTGAAAACTGTGGGCCTGCTGAGTGTTACAATTGGTAACATTATTGGTAAAAAAGCTCACCAAATAGATCCTTGTGTTAGACAGCTGTGTTTACATTAAATGTTAATTATATTTATTTGCAGTGAATTATAGATGCTTTAAAAGTAATCATTGTTAGAGAAAGAACAACATTGAATGTTCTCTATAGCCCTTTAAGTACCCCTCTTTCTAAGATCATTTCTCAGTTATTTATTTCTGGTCCTTGCTATGACATCAGTTTATGATGCTGGGTTGTACGCACCATATTACACACATCACTATTTTCATATTTTGAGTTTTAATTGTTTTAAAGAGTTAAATGTTCATGAAATGGTACCTTATCTATATATGCTTACCCTTCTTGTTCAGCATTCTGCAGATCTTTTGATTTGTTTTTCTATTGCTTTTAAACGACATAAAATTAAATAAATTATTTTCTAGACAAATTTAATTAATGGCGTTGCATATATCATATCCCAGTTAAGAGTTAATGTACGGGTAATTATTTTAGGTATCTTCTGTTTTGTGCTGTGTACAGGGAAAGGAGAACATTCTAATCTGCTTACCAGTTTCTTCTTCTGGAAAATAAACAAAACCGCAGGAGAAGAACAAAATGGTAAGCCAATTTAGAATTTTCTCTTTTTAATATAAAAACATTTTTGGAAAACGTAAACCATCAATATTTTTCTATGATCTACACATGTAGCGATTGGAGATAGTGTGTGGGCACCTATTGTAAGGAAGTGTAAATGTGTAGAAATGACTGCTTTACTGTATGAACAATATAATGAATGTGTAATCTTTTGTAATACAAATATATGTCACAAGATATCAATTTGATTCAATACATACAGCAATCACTTTAAAAGGGTAAAGTGTTAATAAAAAAAAGGCCTGGCCTAATAAATTGTTGGGTGCATTTGAAATACTTGTCCAAATAAGAACATATTTGAGCTGAAAACCATTAGCCGTATAAAATAAACATGGAGAAAGCCTTTTAAGTAAGTTACCCAAGGCCATCTCCTTCATTTAACCCGCTTTATCCTTGCCTCTCTAATAGAAACAACATGAAAATCTGAATATTTGATATTTTTATTATTGTGTATTGCAAAAGTAAACGGTCTCAAGCCCTGTTCATCTTCTGTTGTCACTAATGTCGTTGCGCATTCTGTTCTGAGTTGCATTTGCTTGTTGCAGATCTTGGAAAGGGACAAGCTCACATGTTCCCTTCATGACAGCTTCCAAAACACTAATTGTTTATGGTTTGTCATGGAACACACATTTATGGATAAAACACTGTTACATTTGTGACAGAATAAATATTGCATTACAGATTACAAAGGGGGAAGAAGCAACAAGTGGAAAATGGAAGTGGAGCTGAAGATAATGCAGACAGTTCCCACTGCAGTAATGCTTCTGTACACAGCAATCAAGAAGCTGGGCCCAGCAATAAGAGGACAAAAACATCTGATGATTCTGGTTTGGAGCTGGATGCAAATAATGAGACTGTAACAATTGATCCTGTGTTGGATGGATCCAATGAGATTGAGTTGGTCTTTAGGCCTCACCCAACACTAATGGAGAAAGATGATAATGCTCAGACACGGTAAAAGAATATCATCTGTACTTTGTGATTTCATCACTATACCTGTATAATTTCAAGCAAAGCTGTACTGAAGCTACAAACACTGAAAATGTGTTAAGAGCCCAAATGAAGGCTTGCACTCTTGTTGATTGTATTGTCCTATAGTGATACATGTCATGATTTATAAAGGAGAAGTATTACCGAAGCTATTTTGGCTATACTTGTCCTATGGATCACAAAAATGCAGTGTCTTCGCAAGTCCTGTTAACCTTTTTCAGACAAGGGGCTAAAGCTTGCTGTCGGCTGATGCCACTCAGCCAGGGCAGGCAAGGGAAAGATCACAACTTTACAGTTTGGATTCTCCCAGATGCTTGGATCGGCAGCTGGCTCAGCCTCTCAGTGAGCTGCTGGGTGACTGAGCCAGCCACTCCCTTCCTCTTCCCAGCTTAGCGTTTCAGTAAATGCTGGAGGGGCAGAGCAGAGAACTGGTGACTGACAGTCACCAGCTCTCTGCAGGCTGAAGACTGAGAACTGAGCGATCAGCGGTTTCTGATCACTCAGTTCTCAGTCTTAGAGACAGCAGGGGGCAAAGCTGCAGCTGGAATCTGTACTGTAGCCATCTTGGTAAGTATGTATATATTTTTTTTTAATCCATACTTCCCTTTCAGCTGATTTTCTCTTATTGAAAATGTTAATTCCTGCCCTTCCAGTTTATTATTTTTTTGCATAGATAGGTACTGGCTACACCCAGCAGCACATCCGTTTGTAATGTGGAGAAAGAGGTGGGGGGTGTGACTAGGTCAGTAAGAGTGTGCTACACAGAGTTGTCTAACTCTGGTCCATTCTGCACTGCATAATGATATTTAAATCTGAACTCCAGGATAGAAGACCTGATTTTTCTCTATTGCAGTATAACATTTACAGGTCCTGTCTCTCCTTCACCTTCTCTCTCTGTCACTATGCTTTCTTCCACTAACAGCATATGCCTTGTTAGCACATGAGCACTACAGCATACCTAAATGGTTCTGTGTGCTCCTTCTTCTTCTGCCATCCTGAGCTCTGCTGTACAGGGTGACCCATAGTGTTGCTTTGTGTGCCGCTCAGGCTCAGCTGATATAGGGTATATATGTAGATTCTTCAGCATCCGCCACTGGGATTGCTGGCAATGGATGTAGCCCATCCTGGCTCCTACTGTACCTCAAGTAAGAGGAGAGAAGTTATCCCTGGTGCCTCACATCCTTGTGATCCTATAGCAGTAGTGTAAGAGTGGTAACCTCAACCTGGACTCCAACCAGGCCACGCACCCATCACATTGCGCTCTGCCCATCCCGATGACTAGGCTCCGAGGGTGGAGTGAAACGCGTTGGGTTGTGGCCTGGTTGGAGTCCAGGCTGAAGTTGGCACTCTTACTACCGCTATAGGATCACACAGATGTGCAGCACCAGGGATCACCTCTCTCCCCTTCCTTCTGCTGTACAGAGATTGCTAAAGGCACATACCAAGTCAAATTCAGGTACTTACACGTGTTTGTATTTTACAAATACATTGGCCTTATCTTTGGACAGAATAGTTTTTTTTACCTTTTTTTTTACCTTTTTTATCATGTGTTCTCTGATAAAAGATTTTCTTCTGCATTAACGCGTTCTCCTTCACTGAAGTCATTCTTCAGAGGCCATAGGCAGCAGGGTGACCTGTCTGCTGAATGGCCATGGGTAGTTTTTCTG
The DNA here is from genome assembly GCF_965119305.1 of Pelophylax lessonae. Taxonomy (NCBI): domain Eukaryota; kingdom Metazoa; phylum Chordata; class Amphibia; order Anura; family Ranidae; genus Pelophylax; species Pelophylax lessonae. Next base: position 151,014,465 of record NC_138775.1, read on the forward strand.
TACTTTGGGCGAGTTTATTAAAATTTGATTAGGTTAGGTTCTGCCTGTCTGTCTCCTCCCTGCTCTACCCACTACCGACCTCCTGTGCCTTTTTCCTCAGCTCACTGATTTTGGGGTTGGCTTTGTGGTGGGTGTAAGGGTGAGCAATAGGACAAAGCCAGACTTAGTTTTCTCTTGGATTGCTATTGTGCTGCCCCTCCAGAGTATGCAATATCTGTAACTTGCTGTATATCAACATAAGAAACTGTCAGCTCTGTCTAAGACAGCAGAGTAATGATCTGGCAGAAATCAAAGCCTGCATCCTCACCCACTTCAGCTATTTACAACTCTGCTTTACTGAGCGCTCTACAATTATTCTTTGGTGGACACATCAACTTTAAAGAAAGGCAGGCTTTGTTTTTTCCAGATCCCTACTCTATCAGATTCCTATGATGTCATACTCGTACAGCAAGCTACAGATGCAGCACACTTCGTCAGGGTGGTCGGGGAAACACAGTAGCAGTCCGACAGAAGACAGAGTCTGCTTTTCACAGTCACCGCTAAACTAATTAGTGGAGCGCTGCTGTATATCAAAAAATAAAATAAAAGTCCTTAAGCTAACAATAATACTGCATACCACAAAAATAAAGTACAAAATGATAAAGTACGATATTAGTCCTAAATCCAAGCAAATGTGTGATCCAAAAAATGTCAGTGTTATGTTAACTGTAAACAGATCATGCACTCATTAGAAAACAGTGTTGGGAGCTCAAATAGTGACCAAAGTCCTGGTGCTGTAAAATAAGCAGAATAAATGCTAATGTCACCACAAAACTAATGCTGCAAAGCACTTTAACCACAAAGTCCCAGTGCTGTGAATCAAATCAATTTTACTCTTGTGTCACCACTGGGTTCAAGATGTGCCCTCACCTTAAAAATCTGACCCATAAATGAATATTGGTCACTCGGCGCTGAGAGACCTGTATTGATTTATGGGTCAGATGCTGCTGCAGAGATCTGGAAGGGAGCCCTGTGAAGACATGGGAGTAAAAGTTGGGCTATCGCTTTAAAGGAACTATATAGGTACAAAATTATTTTTCATGTTTTTAAAAGGAGGGGGGGTGAGTTAAAAGCTTTTTGGAGTTTACCTTTTTTTTTAATGCAGAGCTGCATTTTTTATGTCTTTTTATATCTGCCTGGAGTTCAGCTTTAAACACACTGGGGGAAACTGCTGTAACAGGATAGTAGAAGTGAAACTATGACAATGAAGGGTATTATTACTATCAGATTATTACTATCAGACTGAATATCTATTTATCTATTTATATAACTTCACATGAGCTTTCAGTGGAAGCATATAATATAATATTATTGAACTCACAATTCTGTTCAAATTGCTCAGGTGTAATGCTGTTGTCTTAAATATAGTATAATCAAATTAACAACAGTGTCACAGGAAGACTCGTGATGCTTCCTTAGCTGTTTGTTTCGTGAGCAGTCTTAGTAGTTATACAACTGTCATTCTACACACACACACGTATCCTTATAAAACAAAGACATCACTTTACCATTGTCTTATCTTGAAGGTACATAAAGACTTCTGGAAATGCTACAGTTGATCACTTATCTAAATACCTTGCTGTAAGATTGGCTCTTGAAGAATTTCGGAATAAAGGAGAGACCAACCAGATGAGTCTGAATGCTGCCAGTGAAAAGCAGTATACTATATACATTGCTACAGCCAATGGGCAATTTACGGTAAGTGTTTTGTTTTCTGTGTTTGCTCGCATTGATATTGTTTAGTGGTATTCAAAGCGGTGTTATTTCCCACCACGATTATTAGAGATGAGCATGCTAAGCTGGGAACTTGGATCCAACCTAGATCATCAAAGTCCTAATGCAAACCGAAAAAACTGAACAGTGAACACTCCTAGACTGTAAACCTACATCCTATTAATTCACTTGAAATGGGTATTTTCAACCCTTTCTTTTTTCACCATATATTACTGGAAATGTCTGCTTCCTAATGACAGTCAGCTATGTTGCTTCTGTCAACAGAGTTGTAATCAGAGAGAAATAATATGCAGGCAACAGCTTCCTTGGGTGGTCATGTTCTTTACCTGGTGCTTGTTTCAATAACAGACACATGTTGGTGGGCAGTGCTCAGTGGTGAAACAGCTCTAACACATACTACAATGGGTGGACCACAGTTGGACATTCAGTTGTATGGGTATTAGATGTTCTTCTATATTTAGCCCCTGTATGATCCCAGATTACCATGTGAAAAATAAGTTCAGAATTAGTTCATACAAAAGGCAGCAGTTTCACACAATATGATGCCCTTTGCCCAAGTGTAACCCCAAGTGTTCTGCTTTCATTAAAGGGAACTTCTGCTTTACCCATGCGGGTCACAGCAGCAGATTAAGTTTAGTCTCTCTTGTCTCTGGTCTCAAGAGAAGGCTCCACTTTTTATCAAAATGCTGAAACATTGGACATTTAAAATGTCCTCCACTCCTGTGCTGGACAAGTTCTCTGGAAGGACATCCAGTAAGAGGGCAGTCTGACAGCACCATGGCAATGGCGCACATCACTGCACCAAGGAGGAAAAAAAGGTTTCTGTAGTGCTGGGGGTTTGCCACATCTTGTAATGGGCAGAAAATCACATTCTGGTTCTTCCCACAATGTCCATTCCAGATGTAAATTATTGACAGGTTTACTAAGTCACCAGTGCCAGGGTTAGGGAAGTGGCTTCTCCACCCAGATACATTCAAATAGTTGTACTTTTGGTGAGGGGAGCCAGATGTGGACCTGATGGAGTCTTGTCTCAACCACAAGGTAGAAAGGTTTGTAGCCAGGACTAAGGATCTCTGGCAAGGGGTGACAGATTCACTGGTGTCTCCATGAGACTTATACTTTCCTTTCCTATTTTAAAGTATCTACCTTAGATGCTCTGAAAGATCAATTTCAAGGGTTTATGATCATTCTAGTGGCACCAGAATGACCTTGTTGGTATTTGTCTGGTCATAGATATTCCCTGGTCCTCCCTCTTTGTTCATACTTGCTGACTCAGGAACCCATCTTTGATCCTGCACTGCAATAAATCAGCTGACTGTTTGAAAGCCAGGTCCTCAGGATAGGTGTCTTGTCTCCTGCTGTCATCATTTTGTTTACTTTTACCCAGAAATTCATCTTTTTGTTGGCTACCTGTAAAGCTGGCAATACGTTATACAACTTTCTTATTCAATTTCTTTCAGATTTACCTTTTAACTATGTAGTGCAAGGGGCCTGCCTGGTTGCATAAAAAACTGAAAGTGTTTAGGCTTGACCTCATATTATATGGTTTTGTTAAATCAAACGGAAAATTGTATAATGTATGGTCAGCCTTAGGTTTAAAGAGTTTCCGGATTGGCAGTCCTATCTTACTAGCCTCCTTATCTGGTCTTGTATAAGAACAAGTCAAGTTTTGCCCAAAGCCAGCTTTCTTTTCCAAGGTGGAATCTTCCTTTCACCTAAGAGGATATTGTCTTTTTAACATGCTATCCTAAACCAGTTCCTCATGGGAGATAGCTCTCCATTGCATAAACGTGGTCAAGGCTGCTATGTTTATTTAAATGCTACAGCCTCTTTCCACCAGTCGAATTCCCCCTTTGTGGTCACTGTTGGGTTACAGAGAGGCTAGGTGGCCTCTGAGGCCACCATTTCTTGTTGGATTCATTAGCTTATGCCATCTACACCTGAATCCTCCATTTCCAGTTACAACTTATTGTGCTTGGGCAGTAAATACCTTGTCAGCTTTTCGCCACCAGGCATCAGATTCATAGGTTTTCAGGCATATCTGTTCTTCTAATCATACCTTTACCAAGCTGTACAAGGTCGATATTGCATCTTCGGAGGCTAATTTTGGACACACGGTTCTTTTGGGTGTTTCTAGTAAACTAACTTTAACAGAATTACCTTCCTTCCTCAGTCTTTCCCCAGCTCTGCTTTCCCAACTGTATTCTATTTAATGTATACAGTGGGTATGGAGAAATATTCACCCCCTTTAAAATATTCACATTTTGTTGCTTTGCAGCCTTTAATGAAGACAGTTTTTGCTTTATCCAGCTGTATTTACTCAGTGCAACTTATAACATCCAAGTGAAAGATATAACACCAACATGTAAGAAAAATAAAAAACAATCAATGAGTTGGAAAAGGGATCATCCCTTGTGTCAGATTTTGTTGAACCACCGTTTGCTTTAATTACAGCCTTTAGTCTGTTGGGATATGTCTCTACTAACTTAGCACATCTAGACTTGTATCTAGGAAAATTTGTCCACTCTTCTGTGCAGAACTGCTTAAGTTCAGGTACATTTGATAGTGGCCATTTGAGGACTGCAGTCTTCAAGTCATTCCACAGATTTGGGGGTTTAAAGATATTCTTTATCTATCATACCAACAAAGAAAACCTTAATAAAAAAAACATTTATCAGTAAAACACATATTCTATAAAGAGTATTATCCTAAGGATAACTATTGAGTCTTCTATCAATGGGACCTGGTCCTGTACAGTGTATACATCATAGAGGCTACACCAACATGTGATTGCCACTAGATAGCAGCAGATATCCAGTCAAAGAACAGAATTCCATCTAGTGGCGATTACATGTTGACTTGTTAATAGCATCATAGTTTAATTGTGTTATTTTGTATTTAAAGTAAATGTAACACATTTAAGTTGATTCTTATTTATTGGAATTTTTGTTTATAATTTTTGAATGCACAAGTCATTTTCAATAATTGCATTGTGACTCTCACCTTATTTGCTGTTTGGTTACCTAATATAGTGTTTTGATGGTGCTGTGTATGATCATCTTAAAAATTACATAAAACATTGCTGGAAAGAAAATTGCAGACTTTGATAACAAATTCAATAACCATGAAATGTCTATTTTTTAGGTTTTAAATGGCTCATTTTCCTTGGAACTGGTCAGTGAAAAGTACTGGAAAGTAAATAAACCCATGGAACTCTACTATGCACCTACTAAGGAGCACAAATAATTTGGGACTTCTCTTTTCAAAAGGATTTTTTTTTTATCCTAAAGACAAACTATGTACACTTCATACTCAAGTGGCATCTCCAATCTTTCCTAAAGGATATCTGTGCATTTAGTCACAAAAACATGTTGATGGTGTTTTTGAAGACAGACCTTTACAGCTTTTTGGAAATAAGGGATCTGTGTAATCCTGGAAGTTGAGGACTGTGGTTTTACGTATTATGGATATTCTCATTTATTTATTATTTTGTCTTAATTGGTGGCTGTGGATTTGTTCAGAAACAAATGTATCACCAAAACAAGTTGAAAATGATCGATTTGTAAAGCTAGTGGTATCATATAGATGTTACGGTACCCATAGATATTAGAAGCTCTTTATCCAGTTGTCTAGAATACATGAAATCTACAAAATATGACCTTGGTAATCCTCTTTCGGAAAGAAGAGCTCCTGGACAAGATGTACAGTTTTTTTTTTTTTTTTTTTACTTAATAGCCCTTTTTCCTTATGTTGGTGCAGTTATCAGTACAGTTCTATGGCTTATAATACATTAAAGGCTGCAGTATACAAACATGTAAGTATGTGGTCATAAAACACTCCTTCGCTTACTGTATCCCACTTAGCTCAACTCTCCATCTCTGGTGCTAAACCCAACTGTGCTGTATCTAAGACCTGTCCCCCACTTCTGGTGCTAAACCCAATTCCATAACTATACCTGCTTCTGTATTTACATGGGGAATAGTGTGGTGTTACATCTTTTGCTTCACTGCACTGTTGGTCAGTATGCACAGGAAAACTTGATATCTTGAGGAACAAGAGGTGAAGTGAGTATCTTGCTTTAGAAAGGTTCACTCTAGAGGGTGCTGCCTGAACAAAGATATTCTCCTTTTGCTTGTGGTAGAAACTGTAAAATATGTATCTGGTGCGGGAGAAAGAAGTGTATCCAATAATATTATAGTATCAGCACAAATGATATGATCATTAGGAAAAAAAAGCAATCCATATAAGTGAGTCCATAAGTAAAAACGCCAAGACTCCATCCTGGAACCAGATTTCTATGTAGGACTTGGAAGCATCAATGTCTCTGTGTGGAAATTTTCTTGATTTTTAGGTGGCTAAAGTGGTTTTAAGTGGGTGGTCCTTCTACTTTTTATAGATGGCGCCATATTGCCATATATATAGAGGTCCCACCATCCTGCATATCCAGCTTGACAAAGGAGTGCGCCTGACATACCACTCAGAAACACGTCGTGAACACTCCCAGTGACTTCATCACGCCTGACGCTGCACTCCACGTGCATTCCAACCTTCCTTCTGGGTCTCCTTCCACACACAGCCAGCTGCTGGAACCAGATGAGTGGTGGACCAAGCAGCAGCTGACCTGATGTGGCTGACAGATCCCACAGGAGATGGATCTGTTTTAAGCTTCCTTCTAACCTGAAAAATGTGAGTTGTTTTGACACATTTCCTGTAATAAATTTTTTAAAAGTCAACACTTAGAGGTGCTTTTGTTTCTCCCTTCTCTCTAAAGTGTATCCAAACCTAAGAGCTAAACATTAATAGGTTGCAGCTTAAAAGACCCTATATGTGATGGCTGTTTTTGTTTTTTCAAGCTCCTTTCCCTTTACTTTCATCTGGATATTCTTCCAGTAAAATACTTCCTGTCCTAGAGAGATAATGCTTGCACACACCCAACTCTATCAGGATAAACTCTAAATAGGACAGGACTACTGAAACATCCTCATCTCTTCTCTTTCTCCAACATACATGGATGGGGTTTGTAGTCCTCAGAACAATGTAACTGATAAAAATGCAGCACAGACAAAGAGTGCAGGTAGTTATCAGCTGAGAAGATATCCGGAAAGATGAACAAATATTTCTTTTACACCTATGAAAACAGATATAACAAAACACAGCGTTATATTTAACAGACCAAAAGGCAGTAAACAATAGAAATTCATTGTCGGGGCTTACATACACTTTCTGCCGAATGTTTAACTAATTTTTTTGGATGAATTGTTAAGTTTGTTTTTAAAGTGGAAGGAAAGGCTACCCAGTCACGTACCCGTAAAATGATACTTCCCCCCCCTTGCTCTGATCCACTCTGCCTACATTGTGTAATAAATAAATCCTGTATAATAATAATAATAATACATCTTTTCTCTTTCTTTCATTGATTTACACAGCTCCTGATCTTCTTAACTATTGGGTTATAGTGCCCCCTACAGGAGTAGGACACTAGGCATAAAAATGTCTGGCTACGCCTATGGGCAGTCCCAGAGGGAATACTCCCTCTCTCTGCTATAGGTACTCAGTTGTTTTTCTGCCTAGTCAGGAGTAAGGACCTAGTTCCTTGCTGGGATCTCTGGTTCTGGCAATTTTTTCTCCTTTTTTTTTCCTGTGAGATCTACAATCAACATCCGGACTGGGCGACGGGCTGGATAATCTAGATCCAGTGGTCACCCCAATCTGGCCAGCAAGCGCGTAGATCCCAGCAAAGCGATAGGTTGGCCGCGACATAGCCCCACCGGACAGGGGCTGGCCTGCGAGTTAAATGCCTCGCGAGGTCGCATACGACCGGTTCCCGGCCCGAGTCGCAGCATTCCTCCTTGCCGACAGCCCCCCATTTTGAAGGCAAGGGGTTCCTAGTATGGTGAGTAGCTGTCCCTCCTCTCCCTCTGGAGGGTTTTGGGGTGGATGTGGGCCTCTCCATGGGACGGTCGGACCCCCGGGTGCCCCTCCTTCCCGTCAGGCACCCCCCTTCATCTGTTCCTCCCATCCTACCCCCCCACACTTATGCCGGGGCTGTGTGGGTGTTCTGGTCCACCTCCTGGGGTGGAGGCAGGGCGCTATGCTGGTGATAGGGGCGGGGGGGTGTCCTGCTGGTGTCTGGACGATTGGGTGTGCGGGGGGTGGCTGTACCTGGTGAGGGCTCCTGCCAGGGCCCTCCGTCCTGCCTGGGCCTGTCCTTGAGGCCTAGGGATCCCTTCTTGGTCCCTGGGAGCCTCGTGGTGCCGCCATTTTTTGTAGCCTGTGTGTTCAATGCACGGTGGCCATGTTTGTAAAGTCCCGCAGCCATTTTTTGGTGGTTGAAAATAGTGGCGGACATGACAGTGGAGCCCTCTGGGCGGCGATTTCGGCAGTGGGAGCCCCTCTTCATCTCCTGGTGCTGACTCCTGGATCCTTTCGTTTCCTGATCGCTGCTCATGCAGTGCAGATACTCCTGGTGGCTGCGGTTCCTGGTTTCTGGATTGGTGTTCTGTGACTGTCAACTGGGTGGTGCTGCCAGAGCAGTGGGGGTTGTCCCTTATCAGTGTTTTACACTTTTTTGTGGGGTCCCCCTGGTGACTTATGGAGTCTTTGGAGCACATCTCCCCACCTGATCCCCTCTCTGAGGCTGTGGGGCCCTTCCGGGTCCCATCCATCCATCGATTCACTGACGGTGGCCCTGGAGTCCTTTGTGTCCCAGGAGGAGGTGGATTTTGGGTGACGGCCTGGCATAAAGCGTCCCCCACCTTACCCTGCCTCATCTGTCTCCTCAGATTCTGAATCTGGTTCGACCGCCGCGCACATGGGTCACCCTGCTGGGTCTGCGACCATGTGCCCTGAATCCTCAGATAGTGAAGATGATTCTTCCACTTCTGCAACCGAGCACAAAAAGGTGCTGGTGGCACAAATTGTATTTGTGTTTGAGACTTAAAGTTGGAGGATGCAGCTGCGGCTGCGACAGAGGCTCAGGTTTCCTTTGGCACTCACAAGCCATCCAGAGCAGCAAAAGTGTTCCCTTTCCCCTTCTATTTTGACAGAATTGTCACTGAAGAGTGGGGAAGACCATAGCGTCCCCTTGGGGTCCCTAAGCGAGTTGCTAAGTTATACCCCTATGAGGAGTCCCTTCCTAAGAAGGGGATTGTTTCACAAACAAGGCAACCATGATTCCGGTTGAAGCATCCCCAGTCTTTAAGGAACCGTCTGACAGTAAGGCGGAGGCTGTGGCCTGCAATTTGTACACCCTAGCTCGTTCGGCACTGAGGTCAGTATTCACCATTGCCCTGGTGTCGCAGACTCTAACCAAATGGGCTAAGCTTTTGCGCCATGACCTGGAGTGGGAGTAGCTCCCCCCTGCCTTTGCTGAGCTGGTGGACCAGCTGGTCCAGGGGCTGCAGTTTATCTGTGATGCCACTTTAGAAGTGGCTCCCCTAGTGGCTCGGCTCTCTGTTTCGGCGTGTCTTTTGGGACAAATGCTGGTCTGCGGACCAGACTTCTAAAAAGGTCTGATCTTCCCTTTCAAAAAAAATCGCCTTTTTGTTGCTACCCTGGGTGACTTTAGTAAAGGTCTCACAGGGGGGAAGAGTACTTTTCTTCCACAGGCTACCAAGGGCAAGGACCCTCGTTTGTAGATGTGGGCCCTCCTTCTCGACTCATAAGAAGATTTTTTTGTACCTCAGGGTCGACTGACAAGGGATCGAAGCCCTTCAGGGCCTCCTCTGAAGGATCCAAGCTAACTTGGTCTGGCAAGTCAAGGGCAGGCTTCTCCAGACCCACGGACAAGGCCCTTTCAGCATGAAGGTGCGCCCTAACCGTATCTGGGGAGGGGGGACTTTTTCGCTGGTTCCCGGACCCGTGGACCTCCCTGGTACAAGACAAGTGGGTCCACGAGGTTATACGGTCCGGCTACAAGATCGAGTTTCGTTCTTTTCCTCCGGGAAGGTTCTTCCTTCCAACATGCGACTGTCCCCGGTCCGCTTACAGGCCCTTTTTGGGGCGGTGCAAGACCTTTTTACTTCGAAGGGTGATTGTCCCGGTTTTCAGGGGGTTTTACTCAAACCTGTTTACAGTCCCTAGGAAGGAAGGCAAGGTGCGTCTAATTCCGGACCTTAAGGCGATGAACTGCTTTGTGCGGGTGCAGAAGTTCAGAATGGAGTCCATTTGCACGGTGGTGGCTTCCCTGCATCAGGGGTATTTTCTCGCCTCCATCGACATCAAGGACGCTTACTTTCACATTCCAACATGTGTCCATCACCAGCGCTTCCTCTGTTTTGCCATGGTAGAGGAGAATTATCAGTTTGTGGCGTTACCCTTTGGTCTCGCCTCAGCTCCTCAGGTCTTCACAAAAGTGTTGGCCCTGGTGCTAGCATTGTTGCGCCAGTGGGGTATTGCGGTACTGGGCTACTTGGATGACCTCCTTCTGTGAGCAGAGTCTTCTACTGCTTTGGTGGAAAACATGGAAATTACCATACCACCTTTGAGGAAGTTTGGCACGATTCTGAATTTTCAGAAATCTGTTCTGGTTCTGTCCACAAAGCTCGACTATCTGGGTCTGACTCTGGGCTCGGCCTTAGCCTGAGTGCTCCTTCCTCTGGACGGACAAACTCCAGAAACTGCAGGCTGCAATTCGTCTCCTGCTGTCCAGCAGATGGTCACCCCCCTGGACTTGCATGCTGGTGCTGGGCCTGATTATGTCTACCTTCAAGGCGGTTCCATTTTCACAGTTCCATAGGAGGTCCCTGCAAGGGAGATTCTGGCCAAATGGGACAAGGATCTGCAGTTTCTGGACAATCAGATTCGGCTGAGCCGGGGAACGAAAGAGTCCCTGATATGGTGGCTTTGTCCTTCGGCGCTTCGGCTGGGCAAAATCTTTCCTCCCCTTGTATTGGACAGTGGTCACCATGGATGCCAGCCTGTCCCGCTGGGGAGGCATCCTCGGCAAAAATTCTGTCTGGACACTGGAAAAGTCCAGACTACTGATCAATGTCTTGGAACTCTGAGCGATCAGACTGTTCCTGGAACATTGGACAATTGTCTTCAGGGATGTCCTGAGCGCATTCAATTGGACAATACAACAGCCATGGTTTATGTCAATCCCCGGGGGGGGGCACAAGAAGTGTCCTGGCGGCTCGGAGGTAGCTGGCATTCTAAGGTGGGCAGAATGGTTCGTTCCAGCCCTCTCCGCCGTACACATTCCAGGGGTGGAAAACTGGCAGGCCGATTACCTCAGTAGGCAGACGTTGCACCAAGGGGAGTGGTCCCTTCATCCGGAGTGTTTCATCTGTTGTGTCTCCGGTGGGGCATACCCGAGGTGGATCTGTTAGTGTTTTGGCTCAACAGAAAGGTGCAGAGGTTTGTGGCTCATTTAAGGGATCTTCTGGCGGTTGCCATAGATGCCACAGATGCGCTGGTGGCCCCGTGGGGTCAGTATCGTCTGATTCACACCTTCCCTCCTCTCAAGCTTCTGCCAAGACTTCTACGCAGGATCGAGGCAGAAGGGATTTTGGTCATCTTAGTGGCCCCAGGCTGGCCTCGCCCAGCTTGGCACGCCGATCTGGTGCGGCTGGTTCCCAGCGTTCCTTGGAAGCTTCCTCTCAGTGAGGATCTGCTGTCCCAAGGGCCAATCTTTCATCCTGGTTTTACAGCCACTGGCTTTGATGGCTTGGCTGTTGAACGACAGGTGCTGATGGATAGAGGTTTTGCCTGAGTCAGTGATTCCAACACTGTTAAAAGCTAGGAAATATACTTCTAGGAAGATCTACCATTGTACGTGGAAGACGTATATTGCGTGGTGTGAGTCTCTTAGGGTTCATCCTTGCTATTTTTCGGTGGCTCGGATCTTGACCTTCCTACAACGGGGGTTGAGCAGAAACTGACCTTGAGTACTATCAAGGGTCAGGTGTCAGCCTTAGTGGTTATATTTCAAGGGCCTTCGGCCACATACTCCCTGTCCCTTTTCTTCAAGGAGTTAGGCACTTGACCCCTCCAGTGCGGTCTCTGTTGCTGCCTTGGGACCTCAATTTGGTGCTCTTAGTCTTTTAGAAGCCTCCTTTTGAGAATCTTCGGGAGATTCCCCTGCTTATGCTGTCTCAGAAGGTGCCCTTTTTGGTGGCTATCACCTCTGCGTGCAGGGTGTCAGAATTGGCAGCATTATCCTATCGTTCGCCTTACTTGGTGGTTCACAGAGATAAGATGGTTTTTCGCCTCTGTCCTTCCTTCCTTCCTCAGGTTGTCTCTGATTTTCATTTGAATAAAGACATTGTGTTGCCTTCCTTGTGTTTCAGGCCAAAACATCAGAAGGAAATTGCTTTGCATGCTTTGGATGTGGTCTGGGCAATTAGGGTGTACCTGGCAGCTATGGAGTCTTTTACGAAGTCAGACTCACTATTTGTGCTCATGGATGGGCCTTGGAAAGGATTGTTCGCTTCTTCTGCGACCATTTCCAGATGGATCAGACAGAAGGTGGTTCAGGTCTATACCATCAAGGGTCAGGTTCCTCCTTTCCCTGTCAAGGCGCATTCTACTCAGGCACTCAGTGCCTACTGGGCCTTCCGTCATCAGGCGTCAATGACGCAGGTTTGCAAGGCGGCCTCCTGGTCAACTTTTATAAAGTTCTATAAAGTGGATGTGTTGGCATCTGCGGATGCTTCCTTTGGCTGCAAGGTTTTTGAAGGCTGCTGTTTAGAGGACCTGGTCCTCTTTGAGGGTGTTTTGTTGTTTTCAGGTGAGCTCCAGTTGCTTTGATTGAGCTCCTGTTTACCTGGTTGGCGATAGTTAGCTTTGGGAGTTTCTTTTTCGCTGTTCTTACCCCTCATGTTTAATGCTGCTTTGGGATGACCCAATAATTAAGAAGATCAGGAGCTGTGTCCATCAATGATCAAAAGAGAAAATGGGATTTTTGACTTACCGTAAAATACATTTCTCTGATGTTCATTGACTGACACAGCACCCACCCCTCTGTGGAGTAAGAATTCTCCTGCCACTGCTTGTAACAAAACTGAGTACCTATAGCAGAGAGAGGCAGTATACCCCCCTGGGACTGCACATAGGCTTAGCCAGACTTTTTTTCCACCTAGTGTCCTACTCCTGTAGGGGGTAGTATAACCCAATGGTTAGGAAGATCAGGAGCTGTGTCCGTTAATGAACATCAGAGAAATTGATTTTACGGTAAGTCAAAGATCCCATTTTTCTGAATATTTTTTTTTTTTTTTTTTTATTTCTATGCGGTCACATTACTGCAAAGTTTTAGCACTTATCTGTACTGTGGAGGGTCTTACAACAGTGCTGAATTCCCTGTAGCCATGACATCATCCAGCTGGTGTCCATAGCTCCCAGGGTTGGGGAGGCATTGATAGCTGCTAGAAGAGTTTCTGCCCTCTAGCTGCAGAGCCAGCGTGCAGGAGTTTTGCGGTCACTTGAATGCATAGGAAAAGTTAAAAGAATAGTATTCAATAAGTGATTTATTACAAAATGAAGGCAGAGAGGATCAGAGCAAAGATAAGGCATAATTTACCATGTAAGTGATGGGGTAGCCTTTTCTTCCATTTTAAGAGAAATTAATGTAACATGGGCACATTAAAGGGTCATTTCAGAATTATATTCAAGCACAATACACATACAAAGTGGAATGTACTGAAATTATTATTCAGTTGTTTTTTCTAAAGCAGTTCAAATCAGTTTTTGCTTTACTTTCCTGTATTGCAGCTTTGAATCAATGAAGTATTGTTAAAAAAAATACTTGTATTGTGTCTTAATATTATGATAATGGGCAAATGAGGAATACACTGCTAAAAAAAACAAAAAAGAGCATTTTACAATGCCATTTGTAATCGTAGTCTTGAAGTTTCTATTGGCATGTAAATGTTTGTCTCTATATTATGGTTGGCTTTGCCAAGTATACTTGTTTTAACAAGTCTATTATAATCAGTATAACGTGTACACTATTTGAGATATTTCAATTGTAAATAAAGTATTTTTCATTTACAAATTAAATAAGTAAGGACCCTGGATTAAATAAAAAGCATGATAACATAATCAGTGTTTAACCAATTAACATTTCTGCTTAGCTTGCAATGAGACAAAGGCTTGTTTGCATTCCAGTACCCAGCACCATTAAATACTTTGTCCCTGTCAGAAATACACAGTACATCACACACATGGACAGGGTTAGAACAGAGAACGTATTGGATTATGGTTCCTGAGCTTCTTGTCAATCCTCACAGATAAACATTTTAATGTTTTAACATAGTACACCATAAAAAAGTAATTTTAGTTTACAGAAATGGTTGTAAGTATTAGGGACAAAATCTGATGGCCAGGTATGGCTTAATGGGATTTGAGTTTTTATTTCATCTGCCGTTTGTTAGCATTGTACATTTCACATGAATGCACTGGACATCATAAAAATGTGTTTAGAAAAACAAATTTAAAACAAGAACAGCTTTTGTTGCCCAGAACATTCATCCAGTTCTTGTATTAAGTTTCTACAGCATAAATGATTAGTTTCTGTTGCCTAAATTTACAAGGCCTTCTGGATTCCTGTGAAGTAAAATATAGCAGGTCAAACTTCAACCTAATACCTAAAATGCCACACAACCAATTTATACTCTTAACAAAGCTACAGTCATTTTCATGTATTTTACAGGAACTAAGTGAGCCTTTTAAAATCCGAAGACCATAAAGCACTGGACTTTTTTCTCAATAATTGTAATTTGTCAATGAAAATCGTAGGTTATATTCAGTTGACTGAATTAAATTTAATATACCCAAGCTATTAAAACTGTCTTTCACATACAGTATCCCACAAAAGTTATTACACCCCTCACATTTTTGTAAGTATTTTATTATAGCTTTTGATGTGAGAACACTGAAGAAATTTGCTACAATCTAAAATAGTAAGTGTACAGCTTGTATAACAGTGTCAATTTGCTGTCCCCTCAAAATAACTCAACACACTGCCATTAATGTCTAAACCCCTGGCAACAAAAGTGAGTACACCCCTTAGTGTAAAAATCCAAATTGGGCCCAAAGTGTCAATATTTTGTGTGGCCATCATTATTTTCCAGCACTACCTTAACCCTCTTGGGCATGGAGTCCACCAGAGTTTCACAGGTTGCCACTGGAGTCCTCTTCCACTCCTCCATGAAGGCCTCATCGAGCTGGTGGATGTTAGAGACCTTGCATTCCTCCACCCTCCACTTGAGGATGCACCACAGATGCTCAATAGGGTTTAGGTCTGGAGATATGCTTGGCCAATCCATCACCTTTACCCTCAGCTTCTTTTGCAAGGCCGTGGTCGTCTTGGAGGTGTGTTTGGGGTCGTTATCATTTTGGAATACTGCCCTGTGGCCCAGTCTCTGAAGGGAGGGGCTCATGCTCTGCTTCTGTATGTCACAGTACATGTTGGCATTCTTTGTTTCCTAAATTAACTGTAGCTCCCTAGTGCCGGCAGCACTCATGCAGCCCCAGGCCATGACACTCCCACCACCATGATTGACTGTAGGTAAGACATACATGTCTTTGTACTCCTCACCTGGTTGCCGCCACACACGCTTGACACCTTCTGAACCAAATATGTTTTTTTTTTGGTCTCATATGACCACAGGACATGGTTCTAGTAATCCATGTCCTTAGTCTGCTTGCCTTCAGCAAACTGTTTGCGGATTTCTTGTGTATCATCTTTAGAAGAGGCTTCTTTCTGGGACGACAGCCATACAGATCAATTTGATGCAGTGTGCAGCGTATGGTCTGAGCACTGACAGGTTGACCCCCCACTCCTTCAACCTCTGCAGCAATGCTGGCAGCACTCATACCTCTATTTCCCAAACATAACCTCAGGATATGACGCTGAGCACGTGCATTCAGCCTCTTTGGTCAACAATGGTGAGGCCTGTTCTGAGAGGAACCTGTCCTGTTAAACCGCTGTATGTTGCTGCAGCTCAGTTTCAGGGTCTTGGCAATCTTCTTATAGCCTAGGTCATCTTTATGTAGGTCAACAATTCTTTTTTTCAGCTCCTCAGAGAGTTCTTTGCCATGAGGTGCCATGTTGTACTTCCAGTGACCAGTATGAGAGAGTGAGGGCAATAACACCGAATTTAACACACCTGCTCCCCATTCACACCTGAGACCTTGTAACACTAACAAGTCACATGACACCGGGAAGGGAAAATGGCTTGTAGCAAAGTGTAATTTCTTCAGTGTTGTCACATGAAAAGATACGTATAATAAAATATTTACAAAAATGTGAGAGGTATACTCACTTTTGTGAGATACTGTAGATAAGAATTATCCATTTCACACACAAATCCATTTCACACACAAATGCCCAAATAAGTGTTTCTCTTACGTCCTCCGACAGTCGCCGCCTCTTCATATTCGTCACATATGGGGTATTAGACTTTGCTCCGAAGGAGTAGCTAGGCAACAGAATATGTTAACATTAAAGCTTTTAACATATCCCACCCTCAAGGGGTGGTCCCCTCAGTCAATACCCTCCTACTTCCTGCAACCATATCTCAGTTTCAATGTCTAGCTTGTCAGGAGTGGCTGGCTCTCTCTGTGCTGGGGCTTTGTGCCCCAGACTCTTTCTTCTTTTTTGATTTTTTGTTTGAGTTTTCTCTCTACCTTTATGCCCCGTACACACGTGCAGATTATCTGCAGACTTTTGTCTGCAGACTTACCTTTTCTATGTAGTGCAAGGAACTGCCGGATTGCATACAAATTGAAAGTGTTTAGGTTTGACCTCATATTATATGGTTTTGGTAAGTCTGCAGACAAAAGTCTGCAGATAATCTGCACGTGTGTATGGGGCATTACTTAGCTGTTCTTTTTGTCAGCGTTAGTTAGTTCTTCGGATGAAGAGGATCATGCGGGCTGGGTCTCGGGCTGATCCCCCTGGTCGCAGGTCGTGGGTCAGTGGCTTCCCAGCCTGCCATCGAGCGTTCAGCCAGGTAACGCTCCTGGCACAGTGAACGACCCATCCCTGTTCGGTGCAGGGATGATTGGTGAGGTGGCCACCTCACTGGACGCTGTGCGGTTTCTTAACCCCCATTCTGTGCGTCTTGTATGCGACTCTCCCTGCCTCATGTGCAGCGGCTTGTTCGCCTGTGCGGGTCCCCCACACCATTGTGAGGTAAGTGTATCTATGTGGGGACCTGTCTGTCTGGGGGGGTGTCAGTCTGGGACTGTGTAACCTGCCTCTGTTCACACTGTTTGTCTCCCTATCACTCGGCTGCATGCTGTGGGCTGCAAGGGGGGGAGCTGTGTGACACTGTGTGTGTCAGCCTTGTCAGTGTGAGAAGCTGTGTGCTGTGGGGCATGTTTTTGGGCATGTTTGGGCACTATACAGCGATCGATGCGGCGATCTGACATGTTTTTTTTATAATGACATGTGTGCATTACTGTACTGTGGAGCGGCGGTTTCGGCGCCATTTTGCCTACACTCGCTCCGGCCGCATGTTCTACATGCATGGCGGCCATTTTCTTGTAGCCTCCCATAGGCTTTCATAGAGCGCCCTGGCAGCATCACTTCCTCTTCTCCAGGAACACCGATCGAGGCAGCAGCAGCGGCGAGGGTCTCCTCAGGTTATATCCTTCCTATCCATTGCCTGTGTCAGTTTTATTGTCCCTGTGGGGGTCTCATTGTGCTTGTGTGTGGTGCGGTGGGCTGCGCTCGCCGCGCTTGTTAAAGGGGCAGTTAACCCTTTCTTATCCGGCATTTGTAATAGGGGCAATGGATTCTCAGGAGGGCAAATTTCCTACCGCCTTGGTGGAAAGCCAGGGGACCGCTGTTTCCCCCCCAGGGGGGGATTTAGCCACTATTGTGGCTGGCCTTGCTGCTCAGGTGCAGATGCTGGTGGCTGCTCAATCTACTAAAAGACCCAGAGTTTCTCTTTCCTCTGATTCTGAGGGTGAAGGTGATGGGGCTGTTATGGCGGGGGCCTCCTTTTCGGGGTCCCGCTCCTCCCTGGATCTAGTGGGGTCCGAGGTGGAGGCTGAAGTTGAAGGGGTTGATAATTCTCCCCCTGGCTCGCCTGAAGAGCTTGCAATCATGGATGAATTGATTGCTTCCATAAAACAAACGCTGTGTTTGCAGGATGAAGTGTGTCCCCCCGCTGCCTTGGCGGCTTATGGGACGCAGAGAAAACGCAGGACGCCGCAGGTTTTTCCCTGCAATGATGATTTTCAGCGCGCTGTTAAGGAACAATGGCGCAATCTGCGCAAACCTTTTGCTGTACCAAGTAGGTTCAAGCTGCGTTATCCTTTCTCGCCTTCCACTGATGAAAGGTGGTGTGTACCACCCCCAGTGGATCACGCAATTGCGGTTTTAAACAAATCCACTGCGATTCCTGCAGAGGATTCCCCTGTGTTCCGTGATGCCACGGATAGGAGATTGGAGTCTCTTGCCCGTCATACTTATTCTGTTACGGGTTCTATGCTTAAGGCTCTGTTTGCCTCTCTCATGGCGGCCCAGGCGGTCGCAAGTTGGACGCAGATGCTTAGGCGCGTCCTAGTGGCCGATTCGGCCTCGCCGGCGACCCTGGATATGGTGGATCAAATCCACCAGGGTGTCATGTATCTGTGTGATGCGGACTTGGACCTAGTCCCGTTGGCTGTACGTGTGCACAGCGTGGCGGTGTTGTCTCGCCGCCTGGTTTGGTTGAAATGTTGGTCGGTGGACCAGTCTTCACGTAAGACCTTAGCCAATCTGCCTTATGATGGGTCTCGCCTTTTTGGGGAGTCCTTGGATGTGTTAATTAAGGGGATCACCGGAGGTAAGAGCACTCTCTTGCCCCATTTCCCCAAGGCTAAGGGGGCTTCTGGGAAGAAGCATGCTAATTTTCGGCCCCCTCAGGGGTCCTTTCGTGCCTTTCGGTCGCACTACAAGGGCAAACTGTTCAAAGGTCAAGGCTCTCAGAAGAAGCCCTGGTCTGGAAAACAGAAGTCCGGTCAATCCGGATCTGCAGCCCATAACAGTGCGGCCTGAAGGGGCGCCCTCACCCAGTTTTGGGGTGGGGGGACGCTTGCTCGGTTTTCTTCAGCCCTGGTTGGCCCGCGTGCGGGACAGATGGGTTCAGGAGATCGTTCGATCTGGTTACAAGATCGAGTTTCTCTCTCGGCCGGAGAGCAGGTTTTTCCCTCAAATCTTCAACTGTCTCCAGAGCGTTTACGGGACCTGCACCTGGCGGTGCGGGACCTGCGGGCTCAGGGAGTGGTAGTTCCGGTGCCTCATCGGGACAGATTTCGGGGGTTTTATTCCAATCTGTTCACCATGCCCAGGAAGGAGGGCAAGGTTCGTCCGATTCTGAACTTGAAGACTCTGAACCGCTCTGTGCGGGTTCGCAAGTTCCGCATGGAATCCCTGCGGTCGGTGGTGGCTGCCCTGGTTCCGGGGGAATTCACGGCTTCCATCGATTTGAAGGATGCGTATCTTCACATCCCCATTTTCGAGGGTCACCAGAGGTACCTTCGATTTGCCATTGCGGAGGATCACTACCAGTTCGTGGCGTTGCCCTTTGGTCTCGCCTTGGCTCCGTGGGTCTTCACCAAGGTGCTTGCACCGGTTCTGGCATTATTGAGGGCCCAGGGCATTTCTGTCCTGGGGTATCTGGACGACATTCTGGTACGGTCTGCGACCAGCCAGGGTCTGGAGAAGGACCTGTCGGTCACGATGCAAACTCTGCAGGAGTTTGGTTGGACGATAAATTTTCCAAAGTCGACACTGAGTCCGTCGGTTCGTCTTCCCTACCTGGGAATGATTCTGGACTCGGTGCAGGCGAAGGTCTTCCTGCCGGAAGACAAACTCAGAACTCAGGAAGTCAGGTCCCTCAGGGACGTTCTGCACTCGTCTCTGCGGACGTGCATGAGATGTCTGGGATTGATGGTCTCGGCCTTCGAGGCGATTTCCTTCGCCCAGTTTCACACGCGGGGTCTCCAAGCGGAGATCCTGTCCATGTGGGACGGGCGACCTCAATCTCTGGATCTTCAAATCTCGTTGAGTCATCGCACCAGAAGAGACCTTCTGTGGTGGCTCCAGTCCCCGATGGTGTCCGGGGGCAAGTCGTTTCATCCTATCTCGTGGACGGTGATCACCACGGATGCCAGCCTGTCGGGCTGGGGTGGTGTTCTGGGTGTTCTGTCCGCCCAGGGAACTTGGTCGGAGGGGGAGTCTTCCCTTCCGATCAACATTCTGGAATTGCGTACGATAAATCTCTGTCTTCATCACTGGACGGACCGGCTGCAGGGCTGCCCGGTTCGGGTGCAGACGGACAATGCCACGGCGGTGGCCTACATCAACCACCAAGGGGGCACCAGGAGTGCCCGAGCGGCTCGAGAAGTGGCCGACATTCTGTCTTGGGCCGAGACTCATGTCCCGGCGATAACGGCGGTTCACATTCCGGGGGTGGAGAACTGGCAGGCGGACTATCTGAGTCGCCAGACCCTGGATCAGGGGGAATGGTCTCTCCACCCGGCTGTCTTCCAGTTGTTGTGCGCGAAGTGGGGTCTTCCAGATGTGGACCTGTTCGCGTCTCGTCTCAACAACAAGGTGAGAAGGTTCGTGGCAAGGATGCGCGACCCTCGGGCAGACGCGTCGGACGCGTTAGTGGCCCCGTGGCATCAGTACAAGCTGATGTACGCGTTTCCACCGATTCAGTTGCTGTCCAGGTTCCTTCGCAGGTTACACTCGGAACGCAGCACGGTGATTCTTGTGGCACCGGACTGGCCTCGCCGGTCCTGGTACGCAGACCTCGTGAATCTGGCGGTCGACGCCCCGTGGCGTCTGCCTCTTCGAGACGATCTCCTGT
This sequence comes from Pelophylax lessonae, assembly GCF_965119305.1. Lineage (NCBI taxonomy): Eukaryota > Metazoa > Chordata > Amphibia > Anura > Ranidae > Pelophylax > Pelophylax lessonae. Next base: position 151,035,047 of record NC_138775.1, read on the forward strand.
CTCAAGGACCGATATATCATCCTGCTTTACAGTCGCTGGCTTTGACGGCCTGGCTGTTGAGACCGAGGTCCTGAAGGAGAAGGGTCTCTCCCCAGAGGTCGTTCATACTTTGATCAACGCGAGGAAGTCTTCCTCGGTGAAGGTTTATTACCGTACTTGGAAGGCCTATTTTGCCTGGTGTGAGTCCAGGGGGTTTTCACCCCGCACGTACTCGGTTTCCCGAGTGCTGTCTTTCCTTCAAACGGGTGTCGATCAGCGTTTGGCGCTGGCTACGATAAAGGGTCAGGTGTCTGCGCTGGCCGTTCTGTTTCAACGTCCCGTGGCTTCCAACTCCTTGGTTGGCACTTTTGTTCAGGGGGTGCGGCATCTGGTTCCTCCTAGGAGGCATCCTCTGCCCCCTTGGGACTTGAATCTCGTTCTATCTGTGTTACAACGTGCTCCTTTTGAACAGATCAGGGAGATCTCGTTGTCTATGTTGTCCAAAAAGGTCACCTTTTTGGTTGCGATCACTTCGGCTCGCAGAGTGTCGGAGCTGGCGGCTTTGTCCTGCAAGTCTCCGTATCTGGTTGTTCATTTGGATAAGGTGGTCTTGCGACCTAATCCTTCTTTTCTTCCGAAGCGAGTTTCGGAATTCCATCTTAATGAGGATATTGTCTTGCCTTCGCTGTGCGCGAAGCCTAAACATCCAAAGGAGGTGAGATTACATTCTTTGGATGTTGTTCGGGCGATAAGGGTTTACCTTAAATCGACTGAGTCTTTTCGAAAGACGGACTCCTTGTTTGTTCTTCCAGAGGGTCCTCGGAAGGGCATGGCGGCGTCGGCCTCTACCATCGCCAAATGGATCAGGCAGACCATTGAACAGGCCTATGCCTTGCAGGGGAAGGTTCCCCCTGTGCCTGTGAAGGCGCACTCGACTAGATCTCTGAGTACATCTTGGGCCTGTCGTCATGGGGCTTCTGTAGCCCAGGTGTGTAAGGCGGCGACTTGGTCGACCGTGCACACTTTCACAAAATTCTACAAAGTAGATGTTCAGGCATCGGCGGATGCTTCCTTTGGCCGCAAGGTTCTTAGTGCGGCAATTCCCTAGGGTCCCTTGTTGGGGACCTCTGGCTGTTGGGATAAGTTTTTTATCCCCTGGTTATTTGTCTTTTCCTGGGTTGTTGCTCCTGTTGAGCAATTATTTTTCCTGTAGCCCAGCTGGTTTCCTTCCTTTGGTAAGGTTCCTTTCTTTGATGCGGAGACTGCGTTGCCTTTCGGCGCGGATACGTTTCCCACCCCTCATGTTTGCACTGCTTTGGGACGTCCCCATATGTGACGAATATGAAGAGGCGGCGACTGTCGGAGGACGTAAGAGAAAACGGAATTTTTGTAAAATCTTACCTGTAAAATTCCTTTCTCTGAGTCCTCCGACAGTCGCCGCCCCCGCCCCTCTTTTGGGGTTTGGTTGTATACTCTACTGCTATTCCACTGAAACTGAGATATGGTTGCAGGAAGTAGGAGGGTATTGACTGAGGGGACCACCCCTTGAGGGTGGGATATGTTAAAAGCTTTAATGTTAACATATTCTGTTGCCTAGCTACTCCTTCGGAGCAAAGTCTAATACCCCATATGTGACGAATATGAAGAGGTGGCGACTGTCGGAGGACTCAGAGAAAGGAATTTTACAGGTAAGATTTTACAAAAATTCCGTTTTTTTGTTTTTCAACAAAAAACAAGAGGAGTCCCAGGTCAGGCAGCTTTCCGTCAAGTGTGTACGGGCCTTTAGGAAGGATTTTTCTCGGGGACCTTATACTAGTGAGTGGGAATCTTGTACCCCAATTCCTGATATTAACTCACAAGAGACAAGTTGTTGGCAAAGTATAAAGCATGTTCTCTCTGTTCAGGTGAAAACATAAGTCCCAGATCTCTTTCTAACTTTATCAAGAAGGGAGGTACATAGGGTTCAGAAGGCTGGAGTAGCAACTTCTAAGCAGCCAAGACCAGGCTCTGGACAGAGGTCTAGAAATGGGTAATGGTGCTTAATGAAAGCCTGCGAGGGAGCAAACTGGTAAGTTAGTTATATGTCAAAGCCACCGTGCATCCAGTGGAGGATTAAACATTGATCACAAGTCAAAAATGGGCTTCAGACCCAGACCAGAAATTAAATCTTGAAGTCAGAATGTATCTCATTGGAGATGTTGTCTGAACCACCCATCTGTATGGCCAGGAGGGACTACTGGGTTGCCAATCACTGGGAACAACCGAGTAAAATCAGCGTTTGAATAGGGAGGAGTGTTACACTGATGCAGTACCTTAAGAGTTGTGCCAATAGGGGAACGATTCTTGAGAGTGCCCAGAAATGTAATTCTACCCAGGGTTAAGCATTGCAGAGAGATACCAGTACATGATTGTTTGATCTTGAGCCACTGTTTGCGGCCAAAGTCTCCACACCAGGCAATCACCTAGAGAGATGGACTGCTTGAAAATAGTTGAGAGGATCCAGAAATTCATCTTGAGAGTGGCATTCCTACCCATCCAGGTGTAGGAATTAGTGTGCCACTTATGTAAATCTTCCGTGATTACACAAATTATAGGTGCACAATTGGCCACAAAGATCCTGTCTACAGTGGAGGTTATTCGTGCCCCTAGGCGAATAAAATGAGAAGTCGCCCATGGAAGAGGAAAGGACAGTTCGAGAGTATGGGCTCGTTTTGGAGGGCCATGTAACATTTAGCATCTCCGTCTTGTGCAAACTGATCTTGAAATTAGATAGGTCTCTATATTTACAAAATTCACTCACGAGGTTGAGTAGGTTAACTTCTGACGATGTGACAAAACATAACAAGTCATCTGCAAAAGCCATTGCCTTCTGCTCTGCTGTATCCACAGGGAGGCTCCTAACCCTTGGGCTTTGGCACGTGTGGCACAGGAAGGGGCTAAAGTGTCAGGATAAGAATTAGGGTGACAAGGGCCACCCCCTGTCATGTACCAATGGCCAGTGTAAAATAGGCTGAGGTTCCCTTGTTTTCCCTGACTACTGCTGTAGAAATGGTGTAAATGGCATCAGTCCACTTCAATGGCATCAATCCACTTACTAAAATTTGCGCCTACCCTCAAGGTCATCTTTAGGAAGTGCCGATCCATACTTTTCTGCATCGAATAAAACCATACAAATGGGGGCTAGCTAACATGGGCTAGGTAGAATATGTTGCACACCCTAGTGGTGTTATCTTGCCTCTTTGGTAGGCAAAAAACCAACTAATTAGGGTGGAAAACTTCCTACATTAAGGACTGAGATTCATACATTGAGTAGGGTCCTTTTCTATCTTCAGGATGACAGAACTATATGCCTGTAGTGTGTCAGTTGGGAGCAGTGTTAATTTTCTCAACAAAAAAGTTTTCGTCAGTGGCATTTTTACAGTGATGAAAAGTACAGCACGTTTTCGTCCACTGACGAAAACTATGACGAAAATCAAATCCGTTTTCTTTAACGAATGCAAATGGGACGAAAATGTGAGGCAGGGACGTTTATTAACTTCCGGTTTTCACCGAGCTTCGCCTGCTTCCGCTCCCAGCAGGCAAGTGAGTTGCAGCTGTGGTGGAAATTAATGGGGTTTGGAGCATTGAAATTCGCTCGGTTCGCTGAAAACTTTGCTGCGCTGAAGAGCGTACTTGTGGATATGAATATGCGCCAATCGCCATTAATCCCTTGTACTGAAAAGTACAATGTACAGCTCTTTTGTATAAAGTTAACCTAGCGCGATTGGCGACAAACAGAGAGACAGACACACACTGTATCACGGCTGGAAAACAGTTCTCTGCAAGTCCTGCCTTGCACCCTTGCCCTCCTGAATAGCAGAAGCAGATAAGAGCTTCACTAAAGCACACAAACCTTTCACATTAGGGGGGATTACCTTATAAGCTGTAGAACCACATAAAAAGTAATGGGGACCCGTCAACACCGTACATTAAGAATCTTCCTGTCGGTGACGGGCACTAAGCAGTAACATTCCAACTGTCAAGTGAAAGCGAAACAAAGCACTATTACTAAACATGGCTGCCAAACACTATCATGGATTCTCATGGACTCTGCCACACTAATTCACAAGCATGCACTCCCGTCATAACCTGTTAGAGTGAATCCTATATAATATAGTTAATAAAAACCACATTTGATAGTGATCATGCTACTGTACTAGTGAATGAGACTTTATCTGCAAAGGACAATAGCAGCAGTATTTCAATCATGCGGATCAAGCATAACAGAAAGCTACCAGCCATTAATCCTGGCAAAAGGGTAGATATTATCAAAATGATAAGAATTCCACATCACAAACCTATCTCCGTCTGTGAATACCAGGGCCCGGCTGGCTGATTTACATTTGTGACTGGCACCGCCGATAGGGATTATCAGGCTACAAGTAGCGTGCAGTCTCCATTTAATGGAAGGTTTCCACAACTACAGGTCTTTCCGCAATGCCAGTTAAAGCCATATTCGCTGTGCATAGTGATTACTGGTAAACTGACACTGGGAGAAATAATGGCAGTTTAACTAAAAACACATCCTGAAAAATGTCCACAAAAAATATTAATATAATTTCCACAACAAAGCGACTGTGTGCACCATGTGACGACTGCCAGAGACCAGAGCAGCACTGTGCATTACAGGCCATCCCTTAGACCTGAGACCACCATCCAGCACTGTGCAGCATTACAGACCTCCTCTGACCACTAACCACTGGCATGACAGCATCCAGAGCACTGTGTATTACAGGCCATCCCTCAGACCTGAGACCACCATCCAGCACTCTGCAGCATTACAGGCCTCCTCAGACCACTGTCCAGAGTGACTAAATCTGTATCTGTGAGTTTGTTCAAACCTTAATACCATAAATAATAACATGATATTACATTTTTTTACTCCAGGAGTATATGAGTTTGGAAATTCTATAAATTACAATTTACTAAACACATTGGATTTTATTTGACTAAAATGTACTGGAGATTTTAGTTGACTAAAATACGATGACTAAAATGGGACTCTAACTAAAATGACATTTTAGTCAAAAGACTATAACGAAAACTAAATCAAAATTTGATGCCAAAATTAACACTGGTTGGGAGAAATTGCCCATCTAAAACTGAATTAAATGCTACTATAAACCTGGGGGCTATGATGGAGACAAATGCTTTGTCGTAGGTTTTACCACCTTCATGACCAGGCCATTTTTTGCTATTTAGCACTGCACTATTTTAACTGGTAACTGCAATGCTGTACCCAAACTAAATTTATATAATTTTTTTATTTATTTCTTATTATATAAATGAAAAAGACTGAAAATGTAGAAAAATAAAAACCAATATTTTGTATTTTCAGCTATAAATGTATTCAATAAAAAACCCTCCCCTTTGCAGGGAGAAAAAACAGCCACATTTCTGCTCCATGTACTGTACAGAGCCCTGTTGTTCATAAACACAGGGCTCTGTACTGTGATTCGCTAAGCCAATCAGCAGGTCCCAGCCATACAGTAATTTATTGGCTGGGACCTGCTAACCGACTTGTGCTGGCTGTAGTGAATACAGCACAGATTGGGCAGCGCATGCCTACTACCTGGAAATGCCGGATCACGTACATGTACCTGTTCCAGGGCAGAGCGACCGCCCCTTCGCTGTATATATGCATGCGGCGGTCCTCAGGTAGTTAAGGGATTAGACCTTCATCAGAAATTTGTTGGTTGTAATCAGAGCGTTAAGATTCGACCACATCAGTAGGGATTGAGGGGAGGTCCGAGGCTATGAGATAAACACATATATGTTTCCATTTTTGCTGTAGCTGGATTGGGTCCAGTGGGTTCTGGAGATTGTAAAGGTTCAAGTAGAAATCCCAAAACGCATTATATAAAAACTGTGCAAAAACCCCTGCTCTACCAACTCTATTAAAACAATAATGTGTACCGTCAGCTGCTGCTAGCATCAAACATGTGTTCCCACACCTATAAGGATAAAGAGATTGCTGCGCTGCCTGCCACAATAAATATAGCCCCAGTGTGCACAAACATGCTGTTTGTGTCCCAAATTGCTTCCAATGTGTTAAAGAACAAGCAAAATAAAAAAAAAAAAAACTATCAAATACATTACAAGAAATATATGCACTTAGCATATATAGGCAACAGTAACTTAAATAAATACTTGTTACAACCTTGGCATGGAGAATATCATCTCTGATTGCACAACACATCGAACCATGAACCAGATGGGCTTCAGTAACAGAAGACCACCCTGGGTGTCACTCCTGTCAGCTAAGAACAGGAAACTGAGGCTACAATTTGCACAGGTTCACCAAAATTGGACAATAGAAGATTGGAAAAACATTGCCTGCTCTGATTTCAGCTTCAACATTCGGGTGGCAGGGTTAGAATTTGGCATAAACAACATGAAAGCATGGATCCATCCTGCCTTGCAACAGTTCGAGTTGGTGGTGGTGGTGTAATGGTGTGAGGAATATTTTCTTGGCACACTTTGGGTTCCTTAGTACCAATTACGCATCGTTTAAATGCTATGACTTACTTGAGTATGTTGCTGACCATGTCCATCTCTTTATGACTACAGTGTATCCATTTTCTGATGACTACTTAGGATAATGCACCATGTCACAAAGCTCAAATCATTTCAAACTAGTTTCTTGAACCAGACAGTGAGTTTACTGTACTCCAATTGCCTCCACAGTCACCAGAATTAAATCCAATAGGCACCTTTGGAATGTGGTGGAACAGGAGATTCGCATCTTGGATGTGCAGCTGACAAATCTGCAGAAACTGCGTGATGCTAATCAATATGGACCAAAATCTCTGAGGAATTTTTCCAACACCTTGTTTAATCTATGGCATGAAGAATGAAGGCAAAAGGGGGTGCAACCTGGTACTAGCAAGGTGTACCTACGTGGCTGATGAGTGTATACCATAGATCAATAATGCTAATTCATGTATTTATGTGCAATCCAACTCTGTGTCCACAACACCAGTGCTGCACATGCACTTTATAAAAGTTCATATATTTGTGTTCAGCCTTCCTCTATATATGTGTAAAAATGGCACTCCCACTATGAAAACCTAATATGTATGAACGGTAGCATAAACATATATATATATATACACACACAATATCAAAGTTCAAAAATCAATAGAAGTCAAAATCAATAAAAAACCATCACATAGAATTATTGTAGTTCTATTATATTTAAAGTGCTGAGGTGGCAAATGCTGTAAACAAAATTAGTGCAGTCCTTGCTCCCCTCCTGTGTGCCCACTCACTCACTAGCTGCTAAAGAATTCCATAATAGAAGTCATGTGCCCTTTGCAAAACATCTCAGATGTTGGGATTAGTAGTCCGCCAACGGAGCTCCTTCTTTGTGGGTGTGGATTCCCTTCATGTATAGTATAATGCCAGAGGAGAGGAGGAATATATAGCGTAACACCGTTTATTAAAATAATACTAAAAAAATATTATTACACTCACTTTTGTACAAGGTAAAACAAGCATAAAACTGGGAACTAGAAGTACGCTGCCACTTGCATTTCCCTAGCCAGACCTGACGTCCCCATCCGCGGTCAGCTGATGCATTTCGTCCCTCCCATAGGACGTTATCAAAAGCTATCGCTAGGTGCTAGGCATCACTGCATTTCTAACATGGAATATTTGAGTGTGTTATTGCACTTATAACGCAGTTTATTTGAGTGCGTTACTGCACATTTAATGCATTATATATCCGTGTGTTACTGCATGTTTAAAGGAGTATACTTGAGTGCATTACTGCACGTTTAACGCAGTAAATATCAGTGCATTACTGCACGTTTAATGCAGTATATTTGAGTGCGTTACTGCACGTTTAACACAGTATATATCAGTGTGTTGCTGCACGTTTAATGCAGCACATTTCAGTGCATTAGTGCGCGTTTATTGCACAGTATGTTGCAGTGCATCAATGCAGTTTTCCTGCAGTATATTGTAGTGTGTCAGTGGGGTGTGTCTATGTTGTGAGTACATAAGTTAGTGTACCAAACAACATTTTCCATTGATTTAAGTGTATTCACATACACATTTCCACATCTTTATTACATTTTGTTAATAAGCACCTTCCCATAATGTCTGGAAGGCCAACAAGGAGAGGCAGATGTTCCCATGACACTGTGAGGGGGCCAGCAGTGTACATGTCCACAGGCAAAGGTGGACGTGGTCCCTCCTAAGGTAGGGTATTATTTCCTCTGTTTAGTGATGTTGCATCCAGCCACAGCATGCAGAGGAGGTGGCGGACTGGCTTACTAAACCATCATCATCCTCCCTCACCCAAACAGAGACTAGTGCGCAGTCCACTGCAGCTGCCAGAGTGGCTTATGGGATAGCAGGCAGTAACCTGCCAAAAACCTTACCAGATCTAAAACCTACAAATTAAACACAGCACACAAAACTATTGGCCTAGAAAAGGCCGTGGCACTTTATTGCCATTTGCAAAATTAACATGTCACTTCTTCAAAATAATGGTAAACATACAAATCATTTCAATAATAACATCAGCAAGTCCAGTTTTGAGATCTCGAGCCTAACTTTACAGCGATTACAACAATGCCCCCCTTGAAATATCAAGGTGGCAGATGATCACATAAAGTCCCTGCGATGGGTAGGAGGGAGCTTCCATAGAAGAAAAAAGGAAAAGTCTATTTCCTCAGGGTCTTATATAGGGTTAGTGAGCTTCTAACAAATTCCAGGAATTCCTATTGGCTATTGGATTTCCCTCCTCATACTACTGTATAAATGTCCCCAAAATTGACCAACACATTCAAACAAATGTATTGAGCAAAACCAGACTTTAATAAAGCAGGGGCAACCACTATCCCATACAGGTGTGCCCAAAGATTTCACTATCCTTTTTTATGGGATAGCAGGCCACAACCTGCCAACTTCTTTACCAGATCTAAAACCTACAAATGAAACACAGTACACAAAACTATTGGCATTGAAAAGGCAGTGGCACTTTATTGGTATTTGCAAAATTAAACATATCCCTTTTTCAAAATAATTGCTGTTAGTAAAAATACAAATCATTTTAATATAACATCAGCAATAGCTCAGTTTCAAGAACTCAAGCTTAACTTTACAGCAATTTCAACAATTCCCTACAAGCCGGCACTTGTTCAAAGAACAAGTCCGGCCTACCTTAAACCCACGGCCCTTTGAATGCAATTCTGTAGGCCCAAATTAAAGATGTCTAGCCCAACATCAGATAAGTGAACACCATCTTGGTGATACAAACCAGCAAAGGTAAATATTTTTCCATTTCCCTATTAATTATTTTTCTGATTTTTTTCCATTATTCTACAAGAGAGCATAGCCAAGATTATCTAGGGACTATTTTCGAAAATATAACCTTAGTATTGGGAGAAGTCAGTTTGAACCTATACAAATAATTTTTTATAGCAAACAGTAAATCTAAAGTCCTCATTTTACCTAAGTCATTACCTCCTAAATGCACTATTAATATCAATGGAAGAGGCCGTGTCTCAAATAATTTTGATAAAGTGAAATAAAATTGTTGCCACTGCAGACATCTAATACCCTTCCATAGCACGTTGAAAAGTGCAGGTGACATGGATACATTTTCTGAAAAACACGGTCGAGCTGCTCTCTTACGTACCCAAAATATATACGAGTGCCCAAAGATGCAAATGCAGCAAGGCCCACCCACAAAATCAAAGAAACAAGTTAAGGAGAATGTATAACCAGAAACTCTTAGATTTCCACCTACCTAGTGCCTTGATATGATCCCGCAACATACCGCTCCTGGAAGCTTCAGATGCAGCTCTGATTCTAAAAGAGTGTGGGGTAAATTTAAAATTCTGTAAACCCAGATATCTACAGTAAGTCTTTTCTTAAGAATTAAATCAAATTGATATTTATTAAAAGGTCCCCAGGCACAAATTGCTATTGTCATCCTTTGCTATCGAAATCCATTGACCCCTACCTAACTGGTCAGTCTTGGATTTATTTATACATATCTTAAGTATTGACTCCTGCAAGAGGATTTGATCTAAATTAATGCCATTAACAATCCATTTGTTGAGAGGAACTAGCTCCGAAATCCTTTTGACGCCAAAAAATGCCAAAGTAAATGCCGTTTTAAACAGTAAAGCTTTATAATAAGAAAAACAAATGAAAGGAGTTACTTGACAAAGCTGAATTAAGTTGTCTCTGGATTTAGTTCTTCTAATCCGGAGCAAAATGTACTTTCCTGTACCCCTTTAGGGCTTGCTTAACCGGTTGACGGCCGTCTGCCACAGATTTACTTTGGCAGACTGGCTCGGCTGCACTACCCGACGTAGCTTAACGCTGGTCGTGCGCTGAGCTTGGGGGCGCACGAAAGCCCGCCCTCTGTCCCTGCAATGGTCTGATTTGGTTCAGAACCAATCAGTCATCGGGTCCAGGCCAATGATTTTTGGCCTGGACCTGGTGATCGGTCCTGACCAATTTTGTAAACACAGGCACAGGAAATGATGCTCTCTTCCCTCGTGGAGCCCTTTTAGCTTCCAGCTTGAGAGAAGAAAGCATCTAACAGTGAGTACACCATCACTACACTGACACCAGTACACATAGGCACACATATTACCCCTTGATCACCCTCTGATCACCCCCCAGTTAACCCTTTCACTCCCTGTCACAGTACACACTATATACAGTACATAGCTTTTTTTACTGATTACTGTAATAGGTCACTTGTGACTTCAGTTAGTGTGAGAGACCATTAGTTTCTGTACCAATAGGTTTAGGGTGCCCGCCATCCCCCCAATAAGATTTAACCCCCTGATCACCCCCGGTTAACAGCTTCATTGCCCTGTCACAGTGTCCCTTTTTAGTGTACAGATCTTTTTTCTGATCACTATATTAGTGTCACAAGTGATGTCAGTTAGCGGTAACGCTAGTTAGCGTCAATCTAGGACAGCGTCAGATCCCCGCTGCATATTTAGTAATATAATTTAACCCTTTGGCAGTGACACACACATACACACACTAAACACCTTCATTACTAGTATAGTGTCTGAATGGTTCAATATCTTTGATCTGACCAGAACTATACTAGCGTTCCACATAGTTTAGTGTTCCCAAAATGCAGCGTTAGCAGGATCGGCCACGACACCTGCCAGCACTTGCCTATCCCAAAAGTGCAGTAATCAACAGATTGTTGTGTATTGAAATTGACTGTACACAAAACTGCAGTATTTAGTAGAGTCCGGCCTGATCTCTGCTAGCACTAGCAGTTTTTTTTTCATAGTGATTCAAACAGTCCTCGACAACCAGGTGCTTTGTTACCCGTGAGTCACACTAGGTACCTGTAAATTTATTGGCCAAAATGTCAAATGAACGGTACACTAGTGAAGAGGCCTACTGGATACTGACACAACAATTAGATGGGTATGATAGCGCTCCCCAAAATGAGACAGGTGGGCACTAAAGTCACAGATAAAAAATGGATGATCACAGTGGATAAATGTCATGTTTATTAAAATTGGTAAAAACACTGTTAGGCAGGGTGCATCCAAGCAGTGAGGCAATACCTGTTGTGGAAACCAAGGGAATAGGTGGAAACGACTCTCCAGTTCCTCTGTTGGTAAAGGAGCCTCAGGAACAACTACACCAGGGAGATGGCGAAGCCTGAGGGTGTGTGAGAGGGGAGGGGCAGAAACACAACCCCCCCGTGAGCCGAGCCAGCCGCAAGCAAGCCCACAGCTCACCGGCGTCTCCTTGCTTCAGGTGACTCGAGCAGCGCTGATGGATGACGTCATCGGCGGATGACGATCGGCTCTCGGAAGACCGTTCAAAGCACCGATCCCAATGGTAGCGGCAGCCTCACCGAGCAGGACGTGCAGCCTCACCACAGCAGCGGTAGCTACCTAGCGATGGGGGAAGAAAGAAGCCACAGAATTGGAGATAACTTGTTTCGGGCTGAGCCCTTCGTCAGATCACACACCCTCAGGCTTCGCCATCTCCCTGGTGTAGTTGTTCCTGAGGCTCCTTTACCAACAGAGGAACTGGAGAGTCGTTTCCACCTATTCCCTTGGTTTCCACAACAGGTATTGCCTCACTGCTTGGATGCACCCTGCCTAACAGTGTTTTTACCAATTTTAATAAACGTGACATTTATCCGCTGTGATCATCCATTTTTTATCTGTGACTTTAGTGCCCACCTGTCATCATTTTGGGGAGCGCTATCATATGCATCTAATTGTTGTGTCGTACTTTTCTCAGCTGGATCTGAGTATGGGACAGCTGCACCCCTGATATGACTTATTGGCACTTTTTCTAAAGCTGTCCATCCCATACAGCTTGACACCACAGGGCTTGGGATCTCTGACTAACCAGTTTCCAGCGCCAGGAATTTCTTGTATATGTCTACAGGATACTGAGCATGACAGATGAGAGCGATGGGGAAGCCTCACTGTCAGAATCAGGCTCAGTATACGAACCTGTAGACAGCAGCAGCACCTTGACAGGTAGCTCTGACGATGGATAAGTGGTCCCTGCTAGGGTCAGGCGTACCCGACCCCATTCTTCTGTTGCTGAGGTACAGCAATCGCAGGGTTCTCGTATGCAACAAAGTGTCGGTATTAGTGCCACTCAACCTTCTGGTGAACTGGCAAGCACCAGTGGCCTAGTACATCCTGGTCATAGTTAAACCAGCACTGCAGTAACACTTGGTGACGTGGCGAGTCCCTTAAGTGCAGTTCAAGCTAGTGCGGTGGCTAGCACAAGTAGTGTCTTGCAACCACCAAGAATTCAAAGACAGGCCTGTAGAGCTCATAGTGTCCTTCCTGACAAATCCTATTTGGGAGCCCACCACTTCTACCTCACCAGTACTTCCCTCATTCACGGGCCAACCCGGAATTCAGGTGTAAAAAGCCAATTTTACTTCCCTTGACTTTTACGAGCTGCTTTTCATGGAAGATCTGTGCAGATCTATTATGGACCAAAGCAACTTATATGCTGATCAAGTATTCGCCCCAAATCCAAATTTTACCCTTGCCAGAGAATTTGCAGGGTAATGTATCAATGTTTCCAAATTTAAAACCTTTCTGGGCCTATCCCTCCTCATGGGCATTACTAAAAAAGAGTGAGTTGAGGTCATATTGGTCCACTGGCCCAATTCACCATATGCCCGTGTTCTCTGCTGCCATGGCTAGAACGAGATACGAGCAAATCCTACGGTTCATGCACTTCAGTGACAATGAACTCTGTCATCCTCGGGGTGACCCTGGATATGACCGGTTCCACAAGATTTGGCCCCTCATAAATCACTTCATCCAGAAGTTTGCAGCCTTGTATATGCCCCAACAAGCTGTCTGCGTTAATTTGTCCCGGATTAAGTTTTCTGGCCGCCTTGCTTTCAAACAGTTTCTCCGCAGCAAGTGTGCCAGATACAGGATCAAGATGTATAAGCTCTGTGACAGGGCAACAGGCTATACATGTAGTTTCGAGATTTACGAGGGCAAAGATAGCAATGTGGAGCCCCCCAACTGCCCAGACTACATGGGGAGCAGCGGCAAGATTGTTTGGGACTTGGTGTCACCCTTATTCGGAAAGGGGTACCATTTATGTGTGGACAACTTCTATACAAGCATGCCACTTTTTAGTCACCTTTCTGAATTTGCAAATGGTGCATGTGGCACCGCGTGACCTAATCGCTGGGGCTTTCTCCAACGGCTTATAGATTCCCGACTTAGATGGGGGGAGAGAACATGCTTGAAGTCTAACAGATTATTTGCAGTCAAGTAGAGGGACACACAGAATGTTTTCGTTCTGTCCTCCATTCACGCAGATACAACAGTCCAAATTTCAACGGCGACTGGTGTTGTTGAGAAGCCCCTCTGTGTACATGAATGCAACCTTAACATGGAAGGGTGTGGACTTCAATGACCAGATGATGGCGCCATACTTAATTGCCCGTAAGGCCAGATGCTGGTACAAGAAAGTGTCTGTATACCTATTTCAATTGGCTCTTCTGTACGCTTATGTGCTATACAAAGTGTCAGGACGAAGTGGATCCTTCCTAAAATTCCAAGAAGAGATCATCGCAGCCTTTCTGTATCCAGAAGGTGCTGTGTCTCAAATTCACAATCCAGGTGCAGTGCGCCGGCTGCATGAGAGGCATTTTCCAGATGTCCTTCCGAGTACCTACACCCAAAGACACCCCCAAACAAGATGTCGTGGCTGTTGAAAACATGGATATAGGCATGACACCCTTTATTTTTGTCCCTCCTGTCCTAGCCAACCTGTTCTCTGCATTGGGGACTGTTTCAGACGCTACCACACACTAGTAGATTATAGGTATAGGGTACAGCACGGCACAGCCTAGGGCACACTTACACAGGGTCTCGAAAGATGTTAGATCTTAGTGAGATCTGGAAAACACTCAACATGCCTCTCAGTAAATAGCTTAGGGTGTCTACTTTCCGAAAAGGGGTCATTTGGGGGGGGGGGTTGTGCTATCTTGCCATTTCATGGCCTCCAAAACTGTGATAGGTAGTGAGGAGTGAAATCAACAATTTACGCCCTTAGAAAGCCTGAAGGCAGTGATTAGTTTTAGGGGTCCTGTACGCGGCTAAACTGCCAAAAAGTCTCACACATGGGGTATCCCCATACTCAGGAGAAGCAGCAAAATGTATTTTGGGGTGTAATTCCACATATACCCATGGCATGCGTGAGCAATATATAATTTCAGTGACAACTTTTATTTTTTGTGTGTTTATTTTTTTTTGTCATTTTTTTAAACACCTTTGACAAAATAATGAAATATTCAATGGGCTCAATATACCTCTCAGGAAATTCCTTGGGATGTCTACTTTCTAAAAACAGGGTCATTTGGTGGGTTTTGTACTGACTTGCCATTTTACTTCAAGAAATGAGATAGGCAGTCAGAAAGTAAAAGCTGCGTAAATTCCAGTATATACACCATAGTTTGTAGACCCTATAACTTTTGCGCAAACCAATAAAAATATGCTTATTGAGATTTTTTTTTTTTATCAAAGACATTAATACATTTTGGACTAAATGTATGGCAAAAAATTAGTTTATTGTTATTTTTTTTCAATATTTTCACTCTTTCTTTGTTTATATTACAAAAAAATAAAAAAAGAAAGCTCTATTTGTGGGAAAAAAGGACGTAAATTTTGTTTGGGTACAGCATTGCATGACCGTACAATTGTCAGTTAAAATCACACAGTGCCAAATTGCAAAAAATGGCCTGGTCATTAAGGGGGCAAATCCTTCCAGTCCAGAAGTGGTTAACTGAGAAATGTTGACTACAAGCTGGAAGCCTATTCTATCTAATGAAGAAAGAAACCCCAGGTAGGGTTTTAACTAGTGTATGTGAATGTATGAGTATCGCAGTTTCATTAAAGAAAATAAAAATAATAAAATTCTACTCTCTTAGAGATCGTCAGGGGAAAAACCTCCATTCTCACAAAATTAAACCCATTTATTCCAGGAGAATGAATAGCCCGCCCAAGTATGTGGGGCAACAGAATCCTTATTTGAGTGAAAACCACCATCAAATCAGGCTCCACAAATGTTCCGGGCATACTTGACTGACTGCATCTGCGTTAGGGTGAAGTTGGCGTAAAAGTGTAATCTATAAACTAATATTCAATTTCCCAGGAATTAATTTTGGTTTCAACCAAATATTAAATTTCAGGCACAAAAATACTAAGTATCTTAGTAGTTGAATGACAAATAAAGGTTTGGAAGATAAGCAGTTAACTGGGAACATCACACCTTTATTATCAGTATGTAACAGAATATGCTTATTGGCAAAACTAGCCTCCCATAACTATAGGGGTACTTCCACTAGAAAGAGTTCTAATAACACAATATTTTTGTAGCTTTTTTCAGAACCCAGTGCCTTGGCCAGCTCCCAAAGCACCAGTGAGATTCTCAAACTCCTGCGAATCCTACTGATCCTGCTGCATCTGTGAATAGCTTTAACGCCTCACAATCTATAAACTCCTCCTGAAAAAAGGCTTCACCGTTAAACTCTAGCAGAAATCTAGCCCAGACTATTAAATCTTCTTTAAGTGAGTTGGTCAGCCTAATATGGGGGAAAGATGGTTTTAAACAAGATGTAGCCATATAAGGCCATCTAGAAAAAAAAACTCTCCCTACAGGCATAAGCCTGCATGTGAAAGCTAGAGGATCCAATAATGATTAAATCTCCCTTAAAGTGACCTTTTTGTGTCTTAAAAATACAGAAATCAAAGATTTTATCCTATCAATTTTCTCAACCAGTAAGCAAAATTCCATTACAGATGTATCAATTAGGATACCCAAAAATTCCAAAGAGACCCTCGGCGAAACAGTCTTTTCTAATGAAATCATGAAAAAATTGGTTATGTTAAAAAAATAATTGAAGTAAGCGAGCACATTTGATCTGACTGTGAGGGGCCTATAACATAAAAAGTCATCCAGGTAGTGAATCACATCTTAACAGCCAGATTCAAAGAATATTACCCAATTTAGGAAGGATGAAAATTCCCCAAAATATGCACAGGACAATGCACAGCCCATTTGTAGGCATTTATCGAAAAAATAAAAACTGTCAAAAAAATTCCTAATGAATTAAAAGCCAATAGATCTATAGGCAAAAGCCTAAAGGCTGATTTAATATCAGCTTTGGCTAACAAAGCCCCTGGATCAAATGCTCTAATCCTCAATACAGTATCTTCAAATGTGGAATAAGATACTGAACAAATCATCTAAGAGATCATTTAAGGAATTCCCTTTTGGGAAAGAAAGATGGCTGGAGTTTCTTCATCCCATTATTTTAGGAATGAATTGCTATCTTCTGTCTTAATGACTATATAATGATATATAAACTATATAATGATATATTTATGATATAATGATCTATAAACCATCTAAAATCTCAAAAGCTTTAGTATGTTTCTAGCACATGATCAACATGCTGAAACAAACCACTGCAGAGGTGTGCAAAGATGCAAAATCCTTGTAACCAATTAAAGAAAGTCTTTGGATCTGGTCTATGCCTATCATCATCCACTTTATCGTCAGTTTTTTTTTTTTTTTTTTTTTTCAGATTTAAATATAACCTTTTTAACCGAAGGAAACAAAGACAAAACGTCTATAAAATCTCCCTTCCAAATTTTTTCCTTGACAGAAATAGGCAAATGAAAACCAAGAGGTGAAACCTCACAGGGCAAGGCTTCCTTAAAACAGGTTTCTGAACATGCATCCCTGAAGCCAGAAAATAATTTTGGATTGAGTCACTAAGAGGAAACAAGCAACCCTAGTCTCATTATTACTTGTATTATTCTTCCATTCAGCTATTGACTTAACTATATTTGACAAGGAGCTTACCAGGTTGTTAATAACAGACATTTGAGACAACACACCCTGAGCAGAGATTTGCACTCCTTGCAATTAAGTCTTACTACAGCTTTCTGCTCTTCCAAGCTCAGACTGTCTTCCGAAGGTGGGCAGCTGAGTATAAATTGGATTCTCTGCTGTGAAGCTCTCTGCATCCTGTACTAAGTCAGCCTGTTCTAGTTGCCTGGCAACTGCTAAAGCTGAAGCAGGGATGAGAGAATGCTTTTCCCTGTTCTTTGCTAGAGACCTGCCTTTCAGTCCTCTAGAGTCTGACCTAGAAGCTGAGGGGGAAAGGGACCGCCTTTTCCTACTCATTCGCCTGCAAGGACCGGCCTCCATACCGACCTCCTCCTGCCCACTGTCAGTCAGGTTTTGCTCCTCCTCCCTCTGCGCCGCTCCTTCCTTCCCTTGTCGGCGGCTTGCTTTGCTGTGTTTGCCTCCTTGTCCATGGCTACTCCTGCCATAACCCCAGCATCAGGCATGTAGGAGCCAGATGAGTTATTTGAACACAGCATCAACCACTTGTTCCTTGATGATGCACAGCCATTACTTGATTCAGATCTTAGTTCTGAGATTGAGGAAGGTAGGAACATGAACCTACAGAGATGGGAGAACACTGGTAAACAACAAATTGGCAGTCATGTTCCCCCAGCCGCAGCGTATTGGCAAGTTGTTTCCAGTAGTAATGATGAGGTCACTGACGCAGCTTGGGTGCAGGATAGAGAAGAGGAGGAAAGTGAGGCTGAGGCAAAACCCCAAAGAGGCAGCCATCATAGAACAGCAGAGAGCAGCCACCCTATTTCACCAGATTGTGGAGCTGTTATCTCCCACAGCTCAGCTGTTTAGGCCTTTTATAGCACATGTGCAGCAAATCACATTATTGCAATTTGCACATTTTGCCTCAAGCACATCAAGCATGGGAAAAACACCAGCCATTTGGGAACCACATGTTTAACAATGCATTTAACCTCCCACCATGCAGCCCCTTGGCAAGAGCACCTGAAAGCCACACAAAAGGGACACATTTCTGCTCCTCCTCCCTCCTCACCTTTCCAGTCTACCTTTGCTATACCTCACGACCTCTCAGCAGCCTCCACTGACAGGGATAATGGTATAGTGCAGGGTGTCCCAGGTTCTTGCAGCACGTCTGCCAGTAGCACACCACCAGCTGTAGACTACAGCATGCACATTTCTCTTCCCCATCTGCTGCAGCGAAAAAAAAATACTGTCACTCCCACCCACATGACAAACATCTAAATTCAAGCTTGTCAAAGCTGCTGGCTTTAGAACTCCTGCCTTTCCGTCTGATGGATTCTGCCCCCTTCGGTAAGTTTGCAGAATGTGCTGTACTACAATGGCAGGTTCTTAGTCACTATTTATTTTCACATAAGGCTATTTGCAGCTCTCCACCATCATGTGGAAGGCAATGTTGTGGCATAGTTGCGCAAGGCTGTCAGCCACAAGGTCCACGTTACTGCTGACAAGTGGTCCAGCAAGCATGGTCAGGGTCAATATATTTAATTCACAGCACACTGGGTAATTATGCTTACAACCCAGAAGGATGCAGGACAGTGCTCAGTGCTGCAGCTTGTTGTGCCGCCAAGTCTCCATACAGCTAGTGGTGATGATGCAAGATTTTTCAGCTCCATCCCCTTCTCCTCCATGTCCTCCTCTGCTGAATTGTCCCATGAACCACAAGTACCCTCTAAGCGTTCAAGGGGCTATTCAATGAGTTATGCTAAAAGGTGCCAAGGAGTGCTTTAGCTAGTCTGTGCAGGGGATAAGAGCCACACCAGAGCAGAGATTCTGGGAGCCCTGCCGTGGCAGGCCCAGAGGTGGTTCACATTATGCCAGCTGGAGCCAGGAAGTGTGCGAGAATTGCACAAACCTCCTGTCCGCTCTTAGACAGGGAAAGTTGACAAGTGTGCCATGCCTAGTTGTACAGCAATTTTTTTAAATAGGTACCCAGGTTTGGAAGATCTGCTGAAGCAGGCCAGAAGAGTCTGTAACCATTTCAGGTGGTCATACACAGCCAGTGCTTGGTTGGCTGAAATTCAGCAGGAATTCCACCTGCCTATAAACCACCTGATTTGTGACATGGCCACCAGGTGGAACTCGACTTAGGCAATGCAGCAGGGGCTTCACATGCAGCAGAAGGCAGTCAATGAGTACCTGTGTCAGTATGGCACAACGACAGGCTCAAGCCGGCTCAGCTTTTTTTCTCTACGCCAATGGCTGCTCATGAAGGATGCATGAACTGTACTGTTACCATTTGAGGAGGCCACAAGGATGGTGAGCCATGACAATGCATGCATCAGTGACACAATCTCTGTTGTGTTCCTGCTGGAGCAGACTCTGCCTGGCATTATAGACAGGGCAATTGAGGCAGAGTAGTGTGAGGAAGAGGGGGAGGCAGTCCCAGATACTGTAATCCTCAGTAAAACCCGAGGGGTCTGCTTCTCATGCCTCCGCAAACTTGTGGTGCATGGGCTACCTCATTCTTCACAGCCTGCGAAAGGAACCCAGAATGCGTAGCATCAAGGAGAAGGATCACTATTGGTTGGCAACCATCCTTGACCACCGTTACAAGGGGAAAGTCTCTGAACTCATCCTGAACCAACAGTGGGAGTAGAAGATGAAATCTCTTGAGGACACCTTAAAGAGGAGTTTATATAAGGCCTTTCCTGACTCTGGTAGGTTACAGTCTGGTGGAAAAAGCAGTTTTGAAGCTTCTGTTGGTCAAGAGAGAAGTAGTGGTGAAGGGGGTCGCCTCTTTTTTAAGTCCTTGGCACCCAGGGCTGTCAGCTTCTACATCCCATCGGCAGTGTCTTCATCATATGGTGGGAGATTATCTAGGGGCAAAAACAGAGATGGAGAGCTTTCCAGTTGACAATCTACTGTGTTACTGGGTCATGAGAATAGACCACTAGCCAGAACTTGCCCAGTATGCAATAGAGCTGCTGGGCTGCCCTGCATTCAGCATGCTTTCCGAACTGGAATTCAGTGCTGCCGGAGGTTTTGTGATAGATAAGAGATTTGGTGGACTGGCTGACATTTATCAAAATTAATTAAGTCCTGGATTAGCAGCAGCTATCAAGCCTCTGATGCCGATGTCGCTGATTAAGTGCTTTCTGGATCTGGAATCTCTGAAAGACTGTCTAGGCTGCCTAGTTTTGCGGGTGTTGATTTCCTCTGGAAGAAATTTTTTGGTGTAGGTTATATAGGCATAATTAACACCCAAGGAGCAATTTTTCTGCACCTGTTTTATTGGTACATATCATTTACATTTTTGACAGCAAGGCCAATTCTTGCTTTCATCAAGAGTACCTGTATAGGGTTACAGTGTAAAGGCACCACCGACACCCAAAGCCCAACTTCTTCACACCTGTTACTTCTATTCAAAGTCTGCGAAAGAGACACCAAAATGTATCCAAAAAATCTCTAATCTTGTTCCGAGTGCACTAAATTGTGGCCTCATCATATAGACTGGCTCCCCAATAAATTAATAAAATAAAGAAAGCTTGATTGGAAAATGTCATTTTTTTGGCTTTTTTAAATGTCATTATTGCTGCAGCAGGCTCTATACACAGGGCAGATGTGCCATATTACAGGCAGACTAAAGGGACCCCCAAGGCACTATATTTAACCACTTGCCGACTTGGTACTGCGGCAAAGTGGCTCGTTCCCGTCCAGGACCTCCGTTCCCGTCCCTACGTCGCTGGACTCAACCCCTTGTGGGCCCCCTGTATTCAGTCACAGAGGGAGTCAGGCCAGGAGAGGAGCGGCGGTGATCGAGTTTGGAGATCCGTCCGCTTGTGACTGTGTAAACAAAGCGGGCGGATCTCCTAAGTGACAGACAGTGACAGATTGCAGGGTTCAGCTTAGCTGAACCTGCGATCTGTCACTGTGTCACTCAGTCACCTCCCCCCACACACGTTAGTAAGCACCAGGCATACATTAACCCCTCCCTCTCCAATAAAATTAACCCCTTCCCTGCCAGTGTCATTTTTACAGTAACAGTTCATATGTATAGCACTGATTACTGTAGTAATGTCACTGGTACCCCCAAAAGTGTCAAAAATGTCAGTCAAGGGTCCGATCTGTCCGCCGCAATGTCGCAGTCCCGCAAAAAAAAAAAAAAAATCGCCGCCATTACTCGTTAAAAAAGAAAAACACCAAAAATGACAGAAATCTTTCCCTTAGTTAGTAAACGCAATAACTTTTGTGCAAACCAATCAAAATACGCTTATTGTGATTTTTTTTACCAAACATAGGTAGCAGAAAACAAATTTGCCAAAAATGTAAAAAAAATTTGATTTTTTTTGCGGGAATTTCATATAAAAAAATGTGAAAAATATTGTTATTTTTTCAAAATTTACGCTCTTTTTTTGTTTATAGCGCAAAAAGTAAAAATCGCACAGGTGATCAAATACCACCAAAAGAAAGCTCTGTTTGTGTGAAAAAAAGGACATAAATTTAGTCTGGGTACAGCACCGCACGACCGCGAAATTGTCAGTTAAAGTCGCACAGTGCCGAATCGCAAAAAGTGGCCTGGACGTAAGACAGCAAAATCCTCCGGTGGTAAAGTGGTTAAAGGAATTTTTCATTTTTATTGTTATTTCTCATTTTGATGGTTTCATTTTAGGCATCAGTAAATCACTGCTCATTTAAAAATGATGTTTTATACAAACTTTTTTTTCATTGATACATGTTCCCCAGGGCAATATCCAGACCCCCATAACCATTGTATGCCCAGTTACTTGCATATAAGCCTTCAAAATGGGCACTTTTCATTTTTGCAGTTTGGGTCCTATAGACTTCAAAGGGGTTCGTTATTCGGTTCTGAACTTTTGCGATGTTGTAAAGTTCTGCCGCGAACCGAACAGGGGGTTGTTTGACCCATCTCTATTTAGAATTAACTGTGATTGATAGGCCTAGAATTATTGCTCTCACTTTTGCGTGTATGGCAACTCGCAACCTGTGAAGCCTTCATCTTCATAAGAAGACACACCTAACACGTGTTTCCGTATGTATATGCATATACATGGATGCGGGGGGGGGGGGGGGGGGCTTTTAAATGTGTAATGGGAATTTTTGTTAACTTAAAAAAATTAAAGTATTAGTTCTTCACTTAAAGTGGTTCTAAAGGCTGAAGGTTTTTTACCTTCATGCATTCTTTGCATCAAGGTAAAAAAAGCTTCTGTGTGCAGCGCCTCCCCCCCCTCCCCCCCAATCCTTAACAGAGTTTGCTCTGTTCCAGCAATGTTCATGATGGTTTCCCGGGACCCTCCCTCCTTATTGGTTGAGACAATGGGAGCCCATTGCTGTCAATTACAGCCAGTGAGCCAATGAGTAGAGAACGGGGCAGGGGGGCGGGGTCCGAGCTGAGGCTCAGGAGCAAAACATGCAGCGGCTTTCTCTAGGGGCACTGCTAGAGGGGTAGGGGCAAAAAGAAGAGGATCTGAGCTGCTCTGTGCAAAACCACTGCACAGAGCAGGTAAGTATAACATGTTTGTTATTTAAAAACATAAAACAAAACTTTAATACCACTTTAATCTTATTGCTATCACATAGGGGACCAGTAGCATATTTAGAGTGACCGGTCCTCTTTAACGAGAGCACTGATATCTTCCCTGCACACCACTGAAGCTAATGAAGCATAGACCAGCCACAGCAGAGGGGAAATTACAACTTTGAACCAGTGATAAAATACACTTTGCTTCTGGGTTTATTCCCTGGAGGGAGGATTAGCAAACCGCATCACCCTCAGGCTACAGGTGGGACAGCAGAACCTAGGATATATAGTAAGGGGAACAATTTCACCTAGAGCCCAGGACGAACATGACAAATTGCGACACCCCCCCCCCCCCCCCCCCCGATGCATGAGCTTTTTGTGTCAGCAAAAATCCTTCGCTCCCCCAAACAAATCGGGCACTAATCTGCATAATTACCCCCTAAGCATAATTTCCCCTCCTCCGAGTACAAATCTGCCCCCCTGCTGAAATCCCCTCTCCCAGCCCAAATCTCTGCCCCCTCCATCCCTCAAATCCCCCAGCACAAATGCCCCCCACAAAAAAAACCTTCCTAGTACAAATCCTCCACCCGTCACATTTCCCCCATACTTTAAATCCCCCTCCTAGTACCAACCCCCCCTCCTAGCAAACCCCCCCCCCCATTATTCCTAATAGCACAAATCTCCAGCCCCCCCCCCCCCCCCCAAAAAAAAAAAATCTCCTAGCACAAATACTCTCCCCTTTCTATCATATCCCTTTTTCTAACACAAACCCCCCTATTCCCATCTCCTAGCACAAATCCTCTTCTCCCATCCCCCTCCCAACACAAATCCACCTGAATCACCACTCCTAGCATACACACCCAAATTTCCCCTTTTGGGACAATATTTACCCCTTGCTCCCCCCAAATTCTTCCTCCCAACACAAATCCCCTCCCCCCTTAATCTCCTCATGGTGCCCCCCCCCCCCACCTCACATGTTATCACAGTGCCTAGGGTGGCCGCCCCCTACTGCCCACCCCTTGTCCTAGCCCTGCAAAGGGGTCACAAAGGGGGAAGGTGGGCATTATGTTCTGATGTCTGTGGAAGTAATTGGCAGCAGCTATCAGCTTTTAAAAACCTTTTACCCTTATTCACTTCTCAAACAGAACTTTTTTTTCATTTCGGTTCACTTATTAAGGGCAACAGTGGATGCTACGTTTTTCCCTTATCATTTGTGATTAATACCTCACGGGGCTCCCCTCTCTCCTTTTCCATATGGAAACACGCCAACTGGTGCCTTGTTGACCGTGGAGGGGAACCCTAGGAGATTTACATTGGCCTGACTTCTATACACGGCAGGTTGTATACACAGCGCGACACCTAGTGGTTACACAGGTGATTGCAGCTGCCATTTTACCTTAAGGGATTTTTTCCCTGGTTTACTCATCACCTTTATTCACCTATTTGTTTTTTTATTGGCATGTTACGCTCACAATAGTAACAGTGCCGGGAACATTACCCAACACATGATTTAATTTACTTCTGCACTGTATTGATTTAATTATTCGTTTATCACAATAAATACACTGTATGTCATAAATTTATTTATTGCACTTTAGCACCTTCTGGGTTGTACCTATCACACATCAGGATATTTTATCTACTTTATTTGAACCCACCCAATACACAGTATATATCCATTTTACCTCTTTTATGTTTTTTATGGGATACACCCCCTTATTTATCATTTGATTGCAAGTGATTGCACTTTATCATTATTTATTGCACAAAGGTAGCGCCGTTTTCAACCCCTTCTCTGCACTTTACTAACAGTTAAAGTGTATCAATGGTCAAAATATAGACTAGTAAATTCATATCCACATTGGTTTTCAATGATTCCTAGTCTACTCTAGTCTACTCTATTAATCTAAACAGTCTTAAAGTTTGTACATTTACTTTGTAAAGATCCCCACACATTTACTTCCTTGGATTCTCTAACATGTAGTTACTATGACCTGTGTGTAGGCACTGCTGTGTCCCACATTTCACAGAGCCTGCCTTCTCAACTACAGAGCTGGCAGAGTTTCAGGAGGCGGAGTCAGTACAGGAATCACTGATTTTTGGCGCAAGGTACCATGGGATATATAGTCCTTAGAAATGGAAAGTAAACAGCAGAGAAGTTGCAAAGCATGCAGAATACCCAGGAAGTTCTGGAAAGAGATGACCAGTAGACAGGCAGAACTCACAACATGAAAGGAGATTTTTCAACTAAAATTTTATTGGATAGTCAAAAAATAAATACTGTTTGTACTGCTATTACAGTGCTGACCGTAGAGCTCCTTTAAGTGTTCACAGGTGTGTTATAAACAACTGCACAACTCACCAAACATGCTCACAGGGGCCAGTAAACTACTTACACCGGCATTGTGCTTCTATTTGTGATTATTTATCTGCTGAGTGACTGTTTTAGAACAAGTGTTCATTCTTTCTCTGTATTGAAGAGCATTTCCGTCTTTGTGGTCATTTTCCTTTCCTCTACAATTTTTGAAAATAAATAAATATAAAAAGTAAGGAGAAAACATCACAAAGAGTGCACACGATTGAGTTACAATATAGGTTTACAGTATATAACAAATCGCAGGGGGAGAAATGTGTGTGTGAAATTCCTCAAGATTTCAGGCCCAAGACTGGATTTACATGTTGAATCTAGCCTTTCTCTGTAGACCTCACATTTGGATGTTCTTAATAGACCACAGGGTGATATAGCCTGCAATATGTAGCCTGATGGAATTTCTATGCCAGCATACGGTGCAGATAGGGGTAGCCTTGTAGATGGTAAGGGGGGATCCTGATTAGACCCCAAGACAATGTAGGGTCAGAGGTATAGCAGTATGGAAGGCAAGGAGGATAACAATAACTAGCAGAGTGTGAGAGGTTGGATATTGAGGGCTCCCCCCCTTGCAAGGCACCTTTTCTGTGAAAAGGTGCCTTGCTGATAGAAATTATAGATACCTGCAGCTCATAGTCATACCAGAAAGGGACATAAAAAAACTATGTGTGGGCTGTGGACCCCATGTAGTGCAAAGTAGGGATCCCAAATGAAAAGCCTTTTCAACCAGTCTGCCATCTGCTGCCCCTCTCTCTGGTTGTCCTGTTGGGGTGCCACTGCCCTACCCACTGCTCCCAAGGCAGGCACCCATTGGCTGTTACCACCATCTGGAAACATTATAAATATTTTCTAGATTGTTTTTCAAGCTGATTTTATGAAGGTACCATGTCAGTAGCATCCTTCCTGATGAAGTGAATGGATAGTCACAAAACCCGTAGAAATTTGTGATGCACCTTATTTTCATATTCTTTTGGCATTTTCTTAGAAACCCAACATAATTGATCATGAATACGATATGTAAATAGGACCGTTGTTACAGGAAGACCTTAGGGGGTGCGCAGCTACATGTTAAGTGAGATATAATAATAAACAATTTAAAGTTATGAACTTGGGTGCTATAAATATGCATGCAATATACTCTTTGGGAGGGATTCCTATAGGTGAATCTGTGATGATAAATTATTTGGATGACCATGTAGATCACATACTTTGCAAAAGCCAATCTGCAATGACAAAGCTAGCAGAACAATCTTGTAATAAAATTGACAACTATTCAAGAGACAAATTCCCAATTCTATCTATCACAATTCAAAACACTGGTTCAGCTTTCTCTTGAATATGCGGTTCAATTCTGGTCACCAATCCATAGGAAATATGTTTTTGAGCTAGAAAGATTTCAGAGAAGGGCAACAAAATCAATAAGATGGTTGGAGGACCTCAGCTATGAGAAACAATTACATAGAATGTGTAGCACCTATTTTACTTCCACATGTTCTACATATACTATAAGTGTCCTTTTACTCAAAATTGCAGGAAAAAATCTATAATATAAAAATAAAAGTCCCTCAAAAAAAAAAAAAAAAGAAGAAAACTCTTATTGTACTTTATTCACTCAAATAGGGCTTGTCCACATTTAACACCTCTGTATATTACCACCAGCAGCTGTGCCCTCACCAGGGATCCATGACTTTACATGGCATGTATGGTTATATAGGGCTTGTGTCCCCTTTAAATGGACTCTTAGTACACTCTGTGGCTCTACTGATCTTCTGTTCCTGGTGACAACACTTCTTTATACACTGAATTGCAATCCAGAACCACCACAAATTGTCTTGGGTACTTTGGTACCTTTGAACAATCTCTCCAGCTCTCTCCTTCCTCGTTCCACTCAGCCACATATGAGAAACAAAAACACTCCATAGTGCTCCATCTTTATTTTTTGCTTTTTACTTTTTATTCACTCACTCCCATACAATTAAACAGCACTCACATTTAAAAGGTGCTCACGTGTACCAAAGTTTACCAGCATACAGTAAGTGTCTGCACAATCCTCTTTCCAGACAAGTGCGAATTGTGTATACTCTTATGAATCCTACTCTACTTCCTATGTGCAATGAAGTCATCCAGTTAGCCTGGCCCTTACGCATTTCATCACGGGGTCACATTACTTCATCAGGAAAAATTGGATGACACATCGCTCTGCCTTATGTATCCCGGACCCGCCATTTTGTTGTAGACCGCACCATTTGATTAATAGAAACAGGTATGGTCTATATAACAGCTCATAAGGTATACACATTTGTAAATACAAAGATTACATTTATTCACTTTAGAGAAGAGGTGCTTAAAGTGGTATTAAACCCCAAAGCAAACATTTATTTATTGCAGCTTATCCATTCTTAGATGTGATGACTGCATTCATTTTCCTACAATGTATCATTTAAGAGTGCTGTGACAAACCATTTACCACTGACAAGTGTGGTTACAATGATCAGCTTTTATTTATTCATGTAAAACTTTCATCCCAAAGGGAAAAAAAATGTTGCTGTAATTACTTGTGTAACTGCAGTGTGAGCTGGAGATTGGCTTCAATTTGTTAGTGTTTCTAAATATTAAAGTACATCTAACCAGAATGGCAATCCTGCTGACCAAAGGTGCCCCAGTGCTCCTTCATCCAGAGTGGCTGTCACGTACCTATTTGAGGCTGAGCTGACGATGGGGCTTTCCCTTACACCTCCTATCCTGTTTCTCCTGAAGGTAGTGACAGGATATAACAGGGCACGGAGTGGCACGGGTGCCTGGTTGGAGATCCTGGACAGAAAGTACTTGCAGCAGGTGCCAAGCAGGTTTGTGGACTGGCAGATGCAGATATACGCTATCAGGTGCAGAACAACAGGCAGACTGGTGGACAGGCAGGTGCAGGTACACAGCAGCAGGTGCAGGAAAGCAGACAGGAACCAAGGTGGTGAGCAGCAGATGCAGGGTCTTGAGTGGTCAGGCAGGCAGAAGTCGGTAATGGCCAAGTAGCAGAGGAACAGGATCCGATCCAGTGAAGACTCAGGGCTAAGCCATGGTTGGTATCAGATGAGCAGAGAAGGCACCGGATTGGTAGGCAAAAGGCAGTGTTGAGTCACAAGCCGGGTCAGCAATAAGGTATCAGGAACAAGCAGAGTCAAACAGGCCAGAGTCATACACAAGAGTCAGGGCAGGCTTCACCTCAGCCTCCAGTTGATTCTATAGAAAAATCCTCCATTACTTCCTGCTGCCCGTCCCTTAGGACATGAAAGCCATTAGAAAGAAGTAGCTCAGAAGCTGTAGTATTGAAAACTTGAGATGTGTGTCCCTGGAAATCTGTTAAGGTCACCATATGCCATACAATCTGATTGTACAATCTCCTTTAGATCTACTATCAACTATGTAGTGCAAGGTCCTGCCTGATCATATACAGAGCGATTGCATGGAGATTGAACAGAGATTGTACAATCAGATTGTATATTGTATGGCCCACCTTTATACACCGAAAATTAACTAGTTTTCGGTGCCATTTATTGTTAATAGTACCCCAAACGCAGACGCAAACCCGCATTTTGTTGTGTACAAAAATGCATGACAAACACAAGGTAAAACATTTTTCTTCTGGTCCCTGATCCTGATCTTTGCTTCTGACAAAGCTGACTCCTGGTTTCCTGATCCCAGCTCGTCTGATTACCCATTTTGGCTTCCTAACTCTAGCTTCTGTATTTGATTACCTTCCTGATCTGTATTATTTTTACTATTATATTAAAGGTTTGATTTTAACTGCATTTTCTGTCCCTGCCTGGTACGTGGTCCCTGACACATGAAGCTTCTTGACAAGGCACTTTCCCCTGGGCCTGTCCCTATCTTTTTATAGAACCCATTGGACTCGAACCAAGATGTTCGCTAGACACTCCTTTAAAAAGAGCCTAGGACACAGCTAACCAAGCTTAAGCTGATCTCCCCCCCATCTGGTCTTATTTTCAGGTTAGACATTTTCTGAACCAGTCATTTTTCTCCAAACCTGCATGGCCTTTGACTTTCCTGCTAACATAGGTGCAGCTTGCAAGGCATGGGAGAAAGACTTGGGGGATTAACCACTGATTAAGATTCTGAGTTCATAAATACCACGTAAATACCACCGTACATAAATCCTTCCTAAGCATTAATGTCCAAGAAAACACATACACATAGGCTTTCCACAAGACGGTACAGAACACCCTCTTTCTTACACAAAACCTACCCAGTGGTTTCAAAGTATTGCTGGTGCTGTGTAACAAGGGAAGGGACATTCCATCAAAAAGTATATGTGTCAGGGTCCGGACTGGTAGCAGGTGCGGTGCAGGGAGTGGATCCGCTGTGTCAGTGAGGGATTGGCATGGACCGTACCGGAGGATCGGTTCTAAGTAGTTACTGGTTTACAAGGCGGGATGGGCATGCTGCGGCGGTAACTACCAGGTCGTGTCCTCTGGTAGCGCCTCATCCTCACCGACTGCTGATATAGGCGTAGTACAAAAGGGACAGGCAGAGGCGTAGTCAGACGTAGAAAAGGTCAGGGCAGGCAGCACAGGTTCAGAGGCGGTAGTTGTTAGCAAAGGGTTCAGCAACAGACAAGGGATAATACAAATAACGCTTTCGCTAAAGGCCCGTACACACGTACCGATCGTCGGCAGACAAGCGTCGGCCGACGAATGATCTGCCGATTGTACGCTTGTTAGTATGATGCCTCCGACAGCCGTCAGCGCACATTCTGCCGACACGAATCTGTCATGCAAGCATTAAAATTTTTGTATGCCGACACCAGAGCGGCCGATTGTTCGCCAGTCAGTACAGAATTCGGCCGACAGACCGCAGATTTGCAAGACTGGGCATGCTCAGAAAAGAAAAAACACAGGGAAAGTTAACCATTACATCACTTCTGCAATCGGCTGTAGTCGGCGGACAAAATTCTTGTGCTGTCTTTGCACTTTTCAACAGACACCGACAGGCCGGGGACAAAAGACGGCCGATCGTTCGCCGACGATCGGTACGTGTGTACGGGGCTTTAGGCAACAAGGCAACAAAGATCCGGCAAGGGCAGGAAGGGGCAGGTCGCTTATATAAGAAACAGGAAACAGGACACAGGAAACAGGAAACAGGAAGGGAGGTTTGGACCAGGCACCATTACTGGTGCACTGGCCCCTTAAATTTCAAACAGCCGGCGTGCGCGCGCCCTATGGTGCAGGGGCGCGCGCGCCAGGAACCACGTGAGCGGGGAGCAGAGGAGGGAGCCGGAGAGGGGCACAGGTGAGTGGATCTGGAACGAGCGCTCCGGTCCAGAAGCAGGGACCGGAGCGCTCAGCGTTACAATATGGTAATGCATTTGCTTCAGTCATACTGATTTAATGTACACCAAATTATCAAGGTGGTCACCACCTACACACTTGATTTTACTCCTTCCCAATATTGTCTTCATTATACATCCCCACCTAGGAAACATTACATGAAGTCCCTGGCCAAGCATAATTTCAATGCAGCTGGATTGTGTATTCTCACACGCTGGAGAACATCACCACTACCTACACCAAGAGACTGGATAGAGTAGCAGAGATGGAGGAATTTATCTATTTTTCCCAGGACAGGATAACCAAATATTATAACCAAAGACAGGGGCAAGCTATAAAAAACTACTACAAGTCCATTCTGATTTTCTGACTGTAATATAACTGAAGCCCAATGCTGAAACTCACAAAATTGGTGGTCCAAGAATGAAAGGGACTTCCAAGGATGAAGAGCAGACATTTTCTACTGGCTTTTCCTGGAGCTCTCACTTTTATTTATCGTGCTGTTCCCCCCCCCCGTTTTTTCTTTTTTTTTTTACTCTCCCACTAGCTCTATTTACACCTCATACTACTCTCCTCCCCATGTCCACTTATTCTTTCCCGTCATGGATACCTCAAAGCTCTACACTGATATTTCTGGAATCCAGCCTTGAAACTAGACCCACTTGAAGACGTGCTCTCCAGTGACCCAGTTGGACCATTTGGGGGTGTACCCAGGAAAGGTGGCTTGAGTCACTCTACCAACCACTCTCCCCTTCCTTGGTTCTTACTGTATATTCTGCAACTGTTTATACTACTATTGAGCCTTTGCTTGAAATGTATATTGTCATATTATCATGTAACTTTCTACCTCAGCTTTGTAGCTTGCAATCTTATTAGAATTGTAGAATTGTACTTGAAAATGTTCAATAAAAATGATTATGGGAAAAATGCAAACAACACGTATTTTTGTGGATTGAGGTGTGTTGTGGCCCATTCATTTTGAAAACACTGCCTCACACAATGCCCTGAAATTCACATTGATATGTGAAAACACAGCAGCGCACTGCTTTGTGTTGTTAAAAGGCTCTGACAGTAGTACTGGAATAGGCATACTACTTACAGGTGTGTTTGTCTTTTTCGCTGCACAGATCCCTGGATTCAACACAAGTGTGAGCAACCATCCAAAAATGTTTTAGAGAAGAGGCAAGCTTTCCAGCTTCAGACAATAAAGCATGAAAAAAGTATACCGTAATTAGATCGGGTCTCGGAACTAGTCACGATAGCTCTGTGTAGATGCTGCTCTAAGTGGTTAGAATGAAGTAAACATTCTTTGTTAGGAATGGGTGTGTATTTTATTTGCAGAACATACGTATGTATAGTACCATCTGTTGTGTTTTTTTTTTTTTTTTTTTAGAGTCAATGGGTTGTTTGTTTAAAAACGAATTTAAATATTCAGATCTCAGCAGTGTGCTTTAAACAGTAGCACTTGTGATGGACATGACTGGTAAAGCTGCTTCGAGAAATTACACTTCATAATACTGGTGAGTACAGATCATGCTTTCCACTACTTAATAGGGCATAATTGGGTAAATAAAGACTGGAAGCATTGGAGACATACAGTATCTCACAAAGGTGAGTACACACCTCACATTTTTGTAAATATTTTATCTTGTCCTGTTAAACTGCTGTATGGTCTTGGCCAAACCATGTTGACCCCCCACCCCTTCAACCTCTG
The DNA here is from genome assembly GCF_965119305.1 of Pelophylax lessonae. Lineage (NCBI taxonomy): Eukaryota > Metazoa > Chordata > Amphibia > Anura > Ranidae > Pelophylax > Pelophylax lessonae. The sequence goes on from NC_138775.1 coordinate 151,067,386, forward strand.
CAGCAATGCTGGCAGCATTTATATGTCTATTTCCAAAAAGTCAACCTCTGAATAGAACACTGAGCATGTGCACTCAACTTCTTTGGTTGACCATGGCGAGGCCTGTTCTGAGTGGAACCTGTCCTGTTAAACCGCTGTATGGTCTTGGCCACCGTGCTGCAGCTCAGTGTTAGGGTCATGGCAATCTTCTTATAGCCTAGGCCATCTTTATGTAGAGCAACAATTCTTTTTTTCAGATCCTCAGAGAGTTCTTTGCCACGAGGTGCCATGTTGAACTTACAATGACCAGTATGAGAGAGTGAGAGCGATAACACCAATTTTCACACACCTGCTCCCCATTCACACCTGAGACCTTGTAACACTAATGAGTCACATGACACTGGGGGAGGGAAAATGGCTAATTGGGCCCAATTCGGACATTTTCATTTAGGGGTGTACTCACTTTTGTTGCCAGCGGTTTAGACATTGATGGCTGTGTGTTGAGTTATTTTGAGGGGGACAACAAATTTACACTGTTATACAAGCTGTACACTCACTATTTTACATTGTAGCAAAGTGTGATTTCTTCAGTTTTGTCAAATGAAAAGATATAATAAAATATATACAAAAATGTGAGGGGTGAGATACTGTATATCAATTCTGCCATATGGTATTGCAAACAGGAATACCAAGACCAATCATGAGCAGATTTATTATATTAATAAACTCTTTGCTCTTTTACTCAAAAGTGGCACCTCAATATAAATCATAGTCCTCTGACTAGTTTAATAGCAAATTTATTTTAGAATTTAGATCTTCTTTGCACAAGAACACAAAAGCCTTACCTCACTGAAAGGCAGCCTGATTTGCACTAATTATACTGTACTACTGATTCTGTTGCCAATTTGTTAATTCATACTTCCCAGTCACACTGAGTTTGCACTAATGAAATTGATATCAATTTATATAAAAAAGTTACTTCCAATTATTATATAAATACAAATATTATTTGTAGGTGCATTTTGTGTCTGAGCTTGTGTAACTAACTTTTTTGTACAAGATATTCTGATGACTTCAGACTACTCAGATATATTAAACCCAGTATTATTATTTTTATATTGGACTGCATAAAATTTTTATTTTGAATGCTATGCACTAAATATAACTAATGATTAGTTTGTAAGGCTGCATTCACATGTCAGCGTATTGATCGCGGGCAGAATCGCCGCGATTCCGCCCGCGATCCGGAAATCATTGCAAATCGCGGGACGCCTGTGCATTGCCCGTGATTTGCAATAGCACCCCAAAGGCTGCGCGATGTTGCCACGATTTCCGCCTGCCGAATCGCGGTAACATCGCGCAAAAAAAAAAATTGCGCGACGCATTACTCCCAAAAAAGTACAAGAGCTTCTTTGGAGCGTAATGCGTCCTACGATTTTTTTTGCGCGATGTTACCGCGATTCGGCAGGTGGAAATCGCGGCAACATCGCACAGCGTTTGGGGTGCTATTGCAAATCACGGGCAACGCACAGGCATCCCGCGATTTGCAATGATTTCCGGATCGCGGGCGGAATCGCGGCGATTCTGCCCGCGATCAATACGCTGACATGTGAATGCAGCCTTAGGGTTGGTGCACTCCAGCACACACTGCGCTGCACCGCTATAAGGTCCTCTTAAGTGCCTTGCGTTAAGCAGCTCATTCAAAAGCAATGGGCTATAACACACTTAAACACCTTTTTGAAGCACTCAGCAACGCATCATGTTTTATAAATGTGTTTTTTGATGGTGTCTCAAAGCTTACAATATTGCTTGTATGAAGAACTTGTGCTTGCAAACTTGCAAACCAGGTGTAAATTAAAGTAAATCTATAGCCCAAACTGTATCCCCTATGGAAGAAACAGGAGATAAATAAAATAAAGTTCCTAGATTTTGTACTGATAGTTTGAACTGATAGAGATCATCAGAGAGGATGAATAAAAGATATCTGTCATGAGTAAATATGGATACTTCTGTGGCTGAGTTATCCTTCTGAAAATGCAAGTTGCAAAGCTTTCATGCTGACCCTCTTGCTTCAATATTTTGAGTGGGCTGTAAAAAGTATGTATTGAGGCTTAAAAACTGGAAAAGTAATGCATACATAATTCAGAATGACTGCAAACCAGATTAAGTGGTAGCACAACTAGTAATCCTGGGTCCCTTTGATGATGCAAGCAAATGTAGGCACAAGAGAGACATCTACAATGTACCAGTGGTGTCACCTGGTGTGGTAAAACATGGTGTCAACCCCCCCCCCCCCCCCCCCATAATGTTTTTGCCATATAACACTAAAGGGATGGAAAAAAGTGAGTGTAGTCGAACTTTAGTTTGGGAGGGGCTTAAGGAGCATAGTTAAACAAAATTCAGGTTTTGAATATGTGCTGGGGGTACTTGGGACAGGAGAAGACCTGTGCTAGAAGGTGGGTTGGGGTGTGGAATATGTGTTGGGGGTTCTCTGAGAGGGCAGAGGACTTGTGCTAGAAGGTGGATTGGGGGGGGGGGGGTTGAGTATGTGCTGGGGGGTGCCCTCAGAGGGGAGAGGACCTTTAATAGAAGGTGAGGTGGGGGAGCTAATATGTACTGGAGGGCGCATTGAAAGGTGGGAAGACTTGTGCTAGAAGATTGGTCAGAGGGGCTGATATGTACTAGGGGGCACATTAGGACGGGGGAAGGTGGGGGGATTTTAAATCCACTCCCCCTTCTAGCACAAGTCCTCAAACCCTCCATACAAATCCTCTTACTCTTGACCCCCCAAATCACTTTTTCACGTGTACACCCTTTTTTATTTGCCCCCCTCCACCCCCTTCCCGGTCACTGTGTCCCCCTCCCCTGTAGCTTTCCATTCATAGTAAACTCACTGCAGTGCTTACATTAGCACGGCTCATGCAATGGTGTTCTTCCTCCCTGGCTCCTCCTCCTGTCTGTGTACAATGTCCAGGCCCAGGTTGTGGAGGCGTCCGCTATGCAGTGTGTACAGGTAGCCAGACTGGCCTAGAGAGATGCCAGCAGCCACAGAGGAGCTGAACAGCATGTGGAACCCTGGACACTGATGCGAGGCAGGTTTCTCCAGTGTCCATGCCAGTGTGCCCCTGCCAGACCAGTGCTGCCTTTTTATGGGGCATTGCCACCCTGCCCCCTGGCCCAGTCTGCCCCTGGTGTCACCACTCTGGTAGGTGTCACCTAGGTGCGGTCCGCACCCCCATAGTGGCTCCACTGCAATGTCCTCTGACTCATTTATAAATTGGAGTCAGTACTTACCAACCTCATGAATTGAGGAGATGAAGCAGATAAATTCTAAAGAGGACTTAAGCCCAAAGGTTAAGATTTGCTATGGTATAAATGTACAGGTGTACTGTGCATCCCAGTGTAGGCAGTCCCATTCATGTCAATTGGAATGCAGAGGCTGCACAGACATAGCAGCTGACATCCGTACATTGTCTGCCTTCAGTGCACTTCTCTGCAAATCACATGTGATGTCTGTGTGATGCAAATCCAGCCATACAGATTGTGTGGCTGAATTTGCATTGCATTTAGACACAACTCCCACAGGACCTTTTTTGGGTCCACACCAGAATTGGATCGCATGGGTGTTCACACATATGCGATCCGATTCACGTCCGAACTGACAGTTTGCACTGCGATATGGGAACTGATCCTGGGGTCTCATTAACTTTGTATTGACACCCCCATCGATTCGCACATGGCAGTGTGAGCTGCCTGCGAGTTGAATGGGATGCAGGAACTCGCAGTGGATTCGCAGGGTTCCCGCATTACATATTTGTGAACCGGGACTCAGGTCTGTACGCCTGCCTTCGCCGATGTCAAATTGGGAACAGCAGCTGTGCATTATCATGTGGGTAAACACAGCTCTTGCACAGGTGTACGCTGCCCAAGTGAACAAGCTCTAACAACCAATATGCAATTCACGCCTTCCTTTATGTCTTGTTGGTATTAGTATGCATTACAATGACATGTGATTAACCACTTAAGCCCCAGCCCTATTTCGGACACTTTTTGTTTACAAGTTAAAATCAGTATTTTTTCCTAGAAAACTACTTAGAACCCCCAAACATTATATATATTATTTTAGCAAAGACTCTGGAGAATCAAATGGCGGTCATTGCAATATTTTTTGTCACGCGGTATTTGCGCAGCGGTCTTTAAAACGCCATTTTTTGGGAAAAATTTAGAAAAATCACATTTCACTGCATTTAAAAAATACTAAACAGTAAAGTGAGCCCATTTTTTTGTATATTGTGAAAGATGATGTCATGCAGAGTAAATAGATACCCAACATGCTACGGTTTAAAATTGCGCGCACCCGTGGAATGGCGACAAACTACGGTCAATAGAAATCTCAATAGGCGAAGCTTTAAATTTTTTTAACGGTTACCAGTTTAGAGTTAGAGTGTAGCTCTTTTTTTTAATTATTGCTCACGCTCTGGCGATCGCAGCGATACCTCACATTTTTATTTTTTTTTTCCTATTTATTTTATTTTTTTAACTTTATTACAGGTTTTTTTTTAAAAAAAAAATCTGATCACTTTTATTGCTGTCACAAGCAATGTAAACATCCCTTGTGAAACCAATATGCAGTGACAGGTACTCTTTATGGAGGGATCGAGGGTCTAAAAGACCCTAGACCCCTCCACTACACTTCCATGTATGCAAAAACGCGTTTTTGCATGAAGCCGTTTTTTAAATTTGCCGCCTTTTGCAGCACAGTAACCCGGAAGTGACGTCATGGACGCCGCCTCCGGGTTACGTCATCGGAGACCTGATAGAAGCCATTTCCGGCTTTGATCGGGACTCCATCCAGCTGGCGGATGTGCCGGCTGGGTGCTCGGGTCTCCCGGTGGGACGGGAGGCCCGTTACAAGTCACGGAAGGCGGCGGGAGGGGGGGTGTCCCCTCCCGCTCACCCGGGTAATGATCGAGCGTTACCGACGGAAAGCCGACCGTTGGCACTAAACCACGGTACCAGGATGATGCCTCTAGCTATAGGCATCATCCCGGTATAACCCTGCAAAGTTACAGAACGTACCCCTACGTCACTTTGCGGTAAGTGGTTAATCCCATGACTGTGTCCTTACAAAGACTACGTAAATATTCTCTCAGACTTCATATTATCTGGATCATTGCCAGCCTACTACCATACCATTACAAAAATAAATGAAGTACCATTTATATTATTAACTAGTCTGCTTGTAGTAAAACTTTAATGCCCTGTTCTCTTAGACTAAATTCACTTATTGGCGTCTCGGGTTGTGGTCAGAATCGGCACGATTCTGCCCGCGATCCCGAATCATTGCAAATCGTGGGACGCCCGAGTGATTCCCATGAACAGAATCGCGGGATACCTGTCTCCCAAAAAAAGTACAATCATTTCTTTTGGGCGACAGGCGCCCCGTGATTCTGTATGAGTAGTTTTACTGCCATTCGTCAGGGGACAATTGGGGCAAAATTGTGCCACATTTGGGGTGCCATTGCAAGTCACGGGAATCGCATGGGTCTCCCGTGATTTGCAGTGATTCGGGATCCCAGGCAGAATCACTGTGATTTTGCCCGCGATCCGAGACGCTGATATGTGAACAGAGCCTTACCCTTTCCTTTACTAGTTTAACAGTAGCTCTATGACTAATTTGCTTACCCAAATACTTTTCATATTTTGATTTTGATTTTTTGTTGGCACATTGTCATCATACATTTTCTGTACAGTGAGTAATAAGTGAGAAAGGGGCAGACTGACCTGTTAAGGTTATCACATGATTGTGAATATTTTTATTAATACCTGATTATTAGTTTGAAATCTCCAGCTGTCAGTTTCTGCAATGGACCTGCTGGTAAGATGCACGCAACCTCGAGAACAAGTGTCTTAGGATAAAGAGCAGCTGATGCTGTAGGCAGTTGTATACTCTGTGAATGTATACTCAGTTTTAATTAAAACAAACATATTCATTTATTTGCCTGGAGGCCCACGTTATAAATGAGAAGGCAGGCTGGCCAAGATAAATAGCATTGGTGAAACCTGGAGTTATTTAAATGGTAGGCTGCTTTTTTTGAATGCTTGTATATGCAGGTTTTTAACCCCTTGACACAGAGGCAACGCAAATATGCGGCCTCCTGCTTCAAGAGGTTGTACCGCAACTGCAGACATCACCCCGGTAGTGATTTTTAGAGCCAACGGCCGGCTTTCTTGTAATGTCAACCGATGTAGCTAATCAGCCGCTCCGCTGTTATCACAAGCAGCGGGAGTGGACATCCCCCCCTCCCGCTGTCTTCCGTGGCTTGCCCGGCTCTCCTGTCCCACCAGAAGGCATGTCCCCTGGCTGGCCGGAGACCTGAACAAAGCTGGAATCGGCTTTGATCTGGTCTCAGATCTAGTAACACGGAAGTGATTTCATGACTACCTGTTAACTGGAGCCCTAAAGGTGCCAATTTAAAAAAAAAAAAAATGACAGTATTCAAAACAGCCAAACTTGGCGTTTTAAATGCTTTTAAGTGCAAAGGAGGGATTTGGGGTCTTATAGACCCCAGATCCCTCCAAAAAAATATCTGACATGTGACTATTGCTGTCACAAGGGATGTTTACATTCCTTGTGACAGCAAAAAAAGTAATGCAAAAAAAAAATAAATAAATAATAATAATTTAAAGGGACAGTTTAAAAAAAAGAAAAAAAAAAAAGCGTAAAAAAAATGTTAAACCGCCCCGCCCCTTCTTGTGAGCAGAAGTGAACTCATATGGAAGTCGCTCCCACATGTGAGGTATCGGCGTGATTGTTGGAGCGAGAGCAATAAATCCAGCACTAGACTTCCTCTGTAACTCTAAAATGGTAACCGCTAAAATCTTTTAAATTGTCACCTATAGAGATTTTTAAGTACTGTAGTTTGTCGCCATTCCACGAGTGTTTGCGCTTTTTTAAAGCAGGACATATTAGATATTTATTTACTCAGCGTAACATAAACACACAAACACAATCATCATAGGTTGAACTGGATGGACTGGTGTCTTTTTTTCAACTGTTTTGTTTTTTTTAATTAATGAAAGTGTATTTTTTCCAAAAAATTGTGTTTAAAGTTGTGCAAATTGTAAAAAAACTGTGCAAATACAATGTAACATAAAATATTGCAGCGACTGCCATTTTATTCTCTAGGGTCTCTGCTACAAAAAAAAAAAAAAAAATATATATATATATATATATATATATATATATATAATGTTTGATGTTTCTAAGTCATTTTCTTGAAAAAAAATACTGATTTTAACTTGTAAGCAACAAGTGTCAGAAAAAGGCTTAGGCATCAAGGGGTTAAGCTTAAAAAGAGTTGAAAAATCAAACACCTCAACCAAATTTGTGTAGATGGTGCCCTTCCAGCCTTTGATTCCTTTAAGATGAGATATGCCCTCCCTAATCTATACCTGTTCCGGTACCTCCAGCTATGCCATGCATTTCATTTGCACTGTCACAGTCAACCGGCCACCTTTGCAGGCTCAGGGATTGAATCTCTGCTGCGTGATAAATTCTGAGCTACCTGAGATGCTGGACAGTACCCTGTCTGATCCATTGGACAACCCTGCCTTGTGACTTGACTTCTGCTAAGCTCTTTGCTCCTCCCATGAACTTCCTGATTTAGCCATGTCTCTGTACTTCCTGTTTGCAAGATTATTGTGCTCTCCTCAGCCAGTATCTCAATGTCGTCTTCGCTGCTGCCATCCATATTGTGTTACCATTTGTTATCGACCCTTGGCTTGTTCCTTGACTTCACTTCTGTCTGATCCCAACCTGCAACTACTCATTACTGACCTTTTGGCTTGTTTTCTGACTACGCTTTTGTTTGATCTTTATCTGCTTATCGGCTTCTGGATCCTGGCTTGCTTGCCTCCTGGTGGGGTGATCCTGAGGTTCGCAACTTGGTACTAACAAGCAGTAAAATCCATCTTCACCAGTTCGTCATGTGCCCTTGTAACTGCCTGTGTACCTATCCTGCTGATCGGTGGTAGTCCCGCTACTTCTATAGCAACTGGCCTTTGAACCTGACCCCTGATCATGACAGGTGAAACCACTTTACACTATACAGTATATAAAGCTCATCATCCCACTGTCCATGATGGTCTTGACAAGTTGTTATCTTGGTAGCATGAGGAGGTGTCAGGGTTGGACTTTGAAGACTGGGAAGACATATGGGAAAATCATTTGCAATAACTAGTCTCTACCTGGGACCGCTTCATTCAATTTAAAATTCTCCATAGAGTTAATTTTACTTCTCAAAAATTACATAGGATCTTTCCTTCACATCCAGAAATGATCTTGCATGTGTTTTTGGGACTATCCAGTAAATAAGTCCTTTTGGGCAGATGTTTCCAGGTGTATCCACTCTGTAACAGCTATCTCTGTACCCTTAACTATAGATGTCAGTATGCTAGGTTTGGTCCGTCTCTTGGTTAAATCCAGAGCCATGAGAACCTTGACTGGATTGTTGCTATTCTATGCTCATAAGGTTTTCCTCCTTAAATTGAATTCTACAACGGCCCCTACGTCTGATTTCTGAAAAAGCATAGTTAACAGAACGGTGCAACTATATAAATTCATAAATGAATCCAGAGGATACCCAAATAAATTATCTAAGGTCTGGGACATCATAGTGTGCTAATATGCACCAGTTGCCTAGGTGCAAGTGTTCTTTTGTTTTTTGTTATGTGTTCTTATTGTTATGTTTTTTTATGTTTTTTGGGTAAGCCGAATAGGCTTTGTTTTGTATTGAAACCCTACCTTTTCAAATGAATATATATATATATATATATATATATATATATATATATATATATATATATATATATATATATATAAATAATTACTCACACAAGTGATGCTAGAATCAGGTTATGTAGGAGCCTCCTTGAAAATAAACATAAACAAATTCATTTGATCTGCACCCATAATTCTAATCACAGTGTTTATTCTTTAGCAGTTTTTCAGGGGATAGAAAATGCCCCCAATGCAAAGGTTCCACTTGAATGAACTAATCCTTACTCTGGTGTGTTGTCCGGATTTTTTTTGCTGTAGCACTTGAAGTTACAAACATGGGCTTCAGAGTCCACGTTGAAACATGGGCTTACCCAAAATGTCAGCTGGAGTCCACAGCTTTGGACTATGCTGTGGCTCCTCTTTTTTTCCAATTGCTTCACTCTAGGATAATACTATGTCATGTGACCATCAACCAATCAGATTACTATGGGATGTTGAATGTGTTCCCATAGGGATCCGTGCTTGTCTGTCCACACTACCTGCAGTGGCACTTCCAACTAGGGAAATGTGATATACATGTACGTGGCCCTTCTGCAGAGCCACAGAAAACTACGGGGCATAAAATTCTCTGAGGAACCCAGTAGGAGGTCCAGGAGGTAGCCAGCCATGGTAGATCCAATCTGATGCTGCCTCTCTGTGACTGAAAAGATCATAGAGGAACAAGACGCCTCTTGACTTCCTCCTCCACCCACATTGTCACTATGGATGAGCGCCACCTGCAGTGGAAAAAATAGACTGCACCTGCCTATAAGCCTGTACAGGCTATACACAGCACAGTGACAATGTAACTGCTACTTTTTATATCTGGGTTTGCAAAGGCATTTGGTGCACATAAATTGCATGTACTGTATATCCTTTATGCTATTATATATTTAAAGGAAATTAAAGTTTTTGTTTGTTCGGTTTATAGTAAAACATTAACCACTTGCCACCTACCCCATAGCAGTTTTATTGTGATTATATACAGCCGGAGCCGATCAGCAGGTACCGCAAACTCACTATCCGCTTGCACCCACCGATCATCCTGCAGAGACACAGAACTGTGGTCTGCCTTTATAAACAAGACAGATCACTGTTCTGACAGGAGGGAAGGCATTGATCCTGTGCCTCTGCATAGCAGGGACATGACTCCATGTCTTTCCCTAGTAAAAGCACCTCCCACACTGTAGTAAAACACTGGTAAGGCACACAGTGTTTCCTTTGATTTCCCCTGATGTTAACCCCTTCCAAGCCAGTGCTATTAGTACAGTGACAGTGCATATTTTTAGCACTGATCACTGTATTAGTGTCACTGGTCCCCAAAAAAAGTGTCAGTGTCTGAATGTCCGCCGCAATATCGCTGTCCCACTATAAGTCGCCAATCGCCACCATTACTAGTAAAAAATAAATTAAACTATCCCATAGTTTGTAGACGCTATAACTTTTGTACAAACCAATCAATATATGCTTGTTGTGATTTTTTTTTTTCAAAAATATGTAGCAGAATACATATTGGCCTAAATCGATGAAATTTGATTTTTTTCAATTTTTTTTATTGGATATATTTTATAGCAAAAAGTAACAAAATATTGTTTATTTTTTTTAAATTGTCAATCTTTTTTTGTTCATAGTGTAAAAAATAAAAACACAGAGGTGATCAAATATCACCAAAAGAATGCTCTATTTGTGGGGGAGAGCATCGGTTTTATTTGGGTACAGCATTGCACGATCGCGCAATTGTCAGTTAAAATAATGCAGTGCCGCAGCGCACAAAATGGCCTGGTCTTGAAGGGAGATAAATCTTACGGAGCTGAGGTGGTTAAACTGTTTGTCCAAATGTCTATGTAAAAAAAAAAATATTTGATATTGATCTAGGTTAGACTAAGTTTACATGTGTGGCAGTCTCTGTGGTAGATAGCTTTTCAGAGGGCTTTAGGGCAGCAGGTTCTAGACATTAGAAGCTGAGACTGCCGCCTCCTAAATGTTTTTTTTTTTTCAGTGGTGATTTTGAATGGGTGGTCCTACCTGTCAAAAAGTTGACAAGCGAAGTTAAATTTGACATGGGTGCGGTATGGGTAAGACTGTAAGCTGTATGTTATCTTTTAGGCGCTCCAAAAGGGCGGGGGGGGGGGATTGCCATCACTCTTGATGAATGCCTGTCCCATGTCCATCAGCTCTATTAACTCTTGCTCCACCATAAGATTATGGCGGCAGCGGTTGGGATCGGAGGAGGAAGATAAGCTACTGTATAAGACCGCAACACAAAGAAAACACCCTATTGACTGTAAGTAATGTCCATTGTGCTGATTTTTGTTTTGACTAAACTGAAAAAATGTTGAATTAAGATTTAATAGGAAGCACACTGTTTTAAATGAGTAAGCCAGCTCACAGACCTGCTTTGTACAAAGAAGCAGTAAAGCACATTAGCAATTAGTAGGAACCAAATCTGTTTGAGCAATAATAACTACCTCCAGGTACACATATAATTACAAACTACTAAAAAATAACTAAAAGTAACTAAAAGTAACTCACATTGAGGTAAGTATAAGCAGGCACATCAAGATTGTGGCGGATCAGAGGATCCTAGGTGGGTGTCAGTCCCTTCAGCTGGCGTCCTGCAGAGGAATTTAGGACCTGAACGGCCTCGCAGTGTCAACGGTTCAGTCGGAACGTAGAAGGGGAGGCCATTCAGGTCCTACATTCCTCCGCAGGACGCCAGCTGGAGGGATTGACACCCACCTAGGATCCTCTGATCCGCCACAATCTTGATGTGCCTGCTTATACTTACCTCAATGTGAGTTACTACTGTTTTTATCAACTATTAAATTTTAATCTGCACTCAGTGGTGCCTCTCTCTTCTGTCTTCTATGTAGCCGTAGACACCTGGTTTCAGCTCCCGTTGATGGCAGGTCTGAGTACATGGACTTTATAGTACTTCTGTGAAGTGCATGGACTTTCTCTATTTCCCTGTTCATTCCCCCTTTTTTGTATCACGTTCCATGATCCTTGTCCATGCAGATCTGCAGCTCTAGCGCCTTTTTTCTTGTTGTACATATCATGTAACACAATCGAGACTGCCGCCAGATCTCCAAGACTCCACCAGTGTCACGGGAAGACCCTTCAGCATCCTAAATGGCTTATACGAGCCCAGAAGAGGAGAAAACGTGTGAGCCGTTTTAGACGCTGAAGGATCTTCCCGTGACACTGGCGGAGTGGTGGACATCTGGCGGCAGTCTTGTTTGTGTTACATGATATGCTTGACATTGCCAAGCCCTGAAACATTGTTTCCTCCCACTGCAGTGCTGGAAGGCACAGCCTATGTGAAAGAGGCAGCGCTGCTCTGACTACAGGAGCAGTGCAACATTGTTTCCACCCCACTATAGAATTAATTCATTAGCAGGTACAGATGATGCCACTTTCACATAGGTTGTGCCTTCTTGCACTGCAGTGGGATGAAAAAATGTTGCAGGGTGTTGCTATCAGCATTGTCACTACTAATTCATAAGCCTGTAGGTTGTCAGTCTGCACCTGGCTGCACGGAATCCTTCCCAATATTTTCCATCCATTCACAAGCAAGGAGAAGAAATGCTTTAAAGTGATTGTAAACGATCATCTTGTAAAACAACCCATTCAATTTAAAATAGAACTTAAAAGTGTAGCAGTACTCCCATGGGAGCCGCTGGTTACGGATTCCCCTGGGTTACTCATAGCAACAACCCGACAGTTTGGCATTTTTAAAGTGCTTGGCTCAGTCAGAAAACAGTCCAGGGGTTTTGGTTTTTGTGGTTTTATTTGAGAACTTGGATAGGAGAAGGGATGAGTGGGATACTCCAACTTGAACAACTATGCACAATTTGCTGGGGCTGCTGAATAACTGAATGCAGCAAGGCCGCTGCTTCACCTTGACTATGCAGTGAAGAAGTATTAGATGAGCTGTACTGTACTGTAGAACACTCTTCAGGGCCCTTCCTGGTACCCCCTATGTCCCTATTCTTCAGGGTTCTCTACACGGCACCCCCTCTACTATAACTCTCTGTGTGAACTGGCTCCCTGATCCCCTGACTTCATTGGAGTGGTCCCCCCTTCCTGGGCAGACCCTTTGGCAAATCTCCTGGTACTCACGGACACTGTTTTTCCCAAGAGAACCTGCCAGCAGCTCCACCGTCAGCTTCACTGGATCCCCTGCAGCTCAAGTCCACACCTGGTTCACTAGGCTGACTGCCTGAAACCACCTTCCTCATACTCAGCAGGAGAAGAGATAGCCATCAGCCTCCTCCTGGGACTCTGCTTCCCGTCAAAGACACCCTGTCACATGTCCGCTCAGCTCTTATCTGCAATCCCAGGATGCATTGTAAGAATGCCTTCCCACTGGGACTACCACAAAAGCCAATGTGTCACTGGCTGGGTTTCCTCCACTGTCCAACAAGCTCCCCTATTGGATGCAGTGGGGACACTCCCTCAGACCAAGTGAATCACACCTGGAAACATGTAACAGGCAACCTAATAGATCAGGCTCCCCTGATAAGCAGAAGGAGCAATAAATGCATTTACCTAGCACCTACCTACCTAGGAGGGTGCTACAAAAGTCAAAACATTTTTGTATAAATATAAAAATACATTATACAGTATCTCACAAAAGTGAGTACACCCCTCACATTTTTGTAAATAGTTTATTATATCTTTTCATGTGACAACGCTGAAGAAATGACACTTTACTACAAAAGTAGTGAGTGTACAGCTTGTATAACAGTGTAAATTTGCTGTCCCCTCAAAATAACTCAACACATATCCATTAATGTCTAAACCGCTGGCAACAAAAGTGAGTACACCCCTAAGTGAAAATGTCTAAATTAGGCCCAATGTGTCAATATTTTGTGTGGCCACCATTATTTCCAGCAGTGCCTTAACCCTCTTGAGCATGGAGTTCACCAGAGCTTCACAGGTTGCCACTGGAGTCCTTTTTCACTCCATGACGACATCACGGAACTGGTGGATGTTAGAGACCTTGCGCTCATCCACCTTCTGTTTGACCCACAGATGCTCAATAGGGTTTAGGTCTGGAGACATGCTTGGCCAGTCCATCACCTTTACCCTCAGATTCTTTACCAAGGCAGTGGTCGTCTTGGAGGTGTGTTTTGGGTCGTTATCATGTTGGAATATTGCCCTTCGGCCCAGTCTCCAAAGGGAGGGGATCGTGCTCTGCTTCAGTATGTCACTGTACATGTTGGCATTCATGGTTCCCTCAATGAACTGTAGCTCCCCAGTGCGGTGCGGGCAGCACTCATGCAGCCCCAGACCAGGACACTCCCACCACCATGCTTGATTGTAAACAAGACACACTCGTCTTTGTACTCCTCACCTGGTTGCCGCCACACATGCTTGACACCATCTGAACCACATATGTTTATCTTGGTCTCATCAGACCACAGGACATGGTTCCAGTAATCCATGTCCTTAGTCTAATTTGTCTTCAGCAAACTGTTTGCGGGCTTTCTTGTGCATCATCTTCAGAAGAGGCTTCCTTCTGAGACGACAGCCATGCAGACCAATTTGATGCAGTGTGCAATGTATGGTCTGAGCACTGTATATATACATACACACACACATATATATATATATATATATATACACATACATACACACATACATACTATATATATATTTTTTTTTTTTTTTTTTTTTTTAACTACAGTATGTCAAAAAACAATGCACTATAGACTTTTGTAATGCAAATCTTATGACCTTGACTCTGATAGCAGTCATGGTTGGACATATTGACTTGCCAGTTATGAGCAGCCTGTGATTGAGGGGGCACATAAATTTGCCAGTTATGAGCAGCCTGTGATTAAGAAGGCACATTAATTTGTCAGTTATGAGCAGCTTGTGATTGAGGGGGCACATTAATTTGCCAGTTATGAGCAGGTAGTAGTGACTGACACAAGTTAGGTGCAGTGTACCCTACAGTCTTGGTGTTAACTCCTTGTTTCCTTTGACACATGGTTAAAAGTAGGGATGCACCGATACCATTTTTTTACGAGTATGAGTACTGATACTTTTTTTTAGTACTCGCCGATACCAATTATCAATACTTACCCCAACTGTTTTCTTTACATTTCAGCTGATAATAATAATCGTTTGTATAATAGAAGTTAACAAAAAAAAATAATAAAAAAACAGCAGGGGTTATAATAAGGGGTTTGTACAGAGGAACATTAAAAAATATATATATATGTGTATATATATATATATATATATATATATATATATATATATATATATATAATATTTTTTTTTTTTTTTTTTTTTGACAGATTGCTTTAAACTGACTTCATCTGCACACTGATGTTCATCCCTTTGATCTGTAGATGAAGAAATTTTCCACATTTTGTCATGTTACAACCAAAATCATAAATGTATTTTATTGGGATTTCATGGTGTAGCAGGATTTCCAGGCATTGGGCCTGATGTGGGTCTGCCATGGTCACCGGAAACGCCAGCAGCCCCTTTAAGCAGAATACCAAAGTGTGAGATTTGAGTCAAAGACCAGTCCGGCATCTATGGTTTGTTTTGTTTATTTTATATTGGGGATGAGAGAAGGGAATGAGTGGGATACTCCTCTGGCTCAACTAGGTACAAATGGGACACTTTGAAGAAAAATGCCATTCAGGGCTGTCTTGACGCCGACTGGGTGTCGACCAACGCTTGCAGGCGCTTGAAAGACACTGACTTGCTGAACGGTACTTGAACATGACTTCTGACACTCTGGTTAACTCAAAAGTCCTGGACTGTACTGAGAACTGACTCCCAAACACTGCTCCCTCCAGTCCTTGCTGACTGAGGTAGTATCAAGGCTTACCTTTGTTGGGAGTCCTTCAGGCAGAGATTTATGCTCACCCTTGCAAACAAACACAGACCAGGGTGACCAGATAAGAAGCCACCTGGCCTGTGAGTTTGTGCACGGGGGCTGTTCAGGATAACCAGGTCCAAATACAGGCAAGGACAAGAGCAGGAGAACCGTCAGGTGAAGCCAGAGGTCAGATGCCGGAAACAAACAGGAATGCAGGAACTCAAACAACAGGAACCAAACCAGGAAACCAGAGTCAATGAACTGACACTGCCCTTAGGGAGGGGCAGTGTCTTATACCTTGTTAATTAGGTATCAAATACAGCTGGAGAGTTACTGACAGGTCTGAGCCTCTGGTGAAGTCCAGCCCCCTAGTGCTGCAGGCAATACAGGAATAAACAGGAGTTATCCAAAGTCCTGAAGTGGCTCAGAGGCTAGTTTGCAGACTGGGAAGCCAGAAGGACACAGGTTCAATACCTCTGAAAGGCACCAGTGGGGTGGCCACGCCTAGCCGTCTGGAGGGTACGACTAGAACCGTGACAGGTAGCCTCTGTATACTGCTTCTGCAGCTGCTGCAACTCTCAACACTGCATGCTGTACACTTTAACACTTCAGGGCCCAACCGCTGGCACCCCCTCTACACTTCAGGGTCCTCTCACTAGGCACCCCTCTAAACTTCAGGGTCCACACACTGGTACCCTCTTTGCTCTTCAGGGCCAACACTGGCACCCCCATTACACTTGCTCCTGCACAGGCTAGCTAGCTCTGGATCCCTACGACCTTCACCGGAGCGGTCCCCTCTCTCTAGGCAGACCCCCAGGGGCAGTTTGCAGTACTCACGGACTGGGAATGCTTTCCTGAAACTGGACCCCTCTCTGCTCCACTGGTCCTCCGCACCGGATCCTTTCTGCAGCTCAGCCTTCTGTCCCCTCTCACTAGGCAAGTTGTCTGGGACACTCGATTCCTCTGACAGGAGGAGAGACAGCCACACTCTCCCTCCTGGGACTCTGCTTCCCGCCAAAGACGCTGCGTCATGTGCTCCCCTCAAACTTATACCCACTCCCAGAATGCTGTGTGGCAAAATTTGCCTTCCTGGGGTAGATACAAGCCTGAGTGTGCCATTGGCTGGGTTTCCTCCACTGCCCAATGATAACCCTCTCATAGAGCACAGTGGGGAGACTACCCAGTCTCAACAGCCACACCTGGGAGACATGACAGCCCAGCTGAAAAACATGGCCCTGCTGTTAAGCAGACAAGGCCCACTATACTTTTCCTAGCACCTACCTTGTAGGGTGCTACATCCACCCCACACCAAACTGAGTCATGTCCCCAATGACTCTGAGGCAGCCGCCTCCTATCAAAAACTTTGGCCAAACACTCAGGAGTGTCCCACGAACCTGGAAAGGGGGAAAAGGGAAAGAACAAATGTACAAATAAGTTATGGTGAAAAAATATAGCTATACATTACTCTGCTGTACAATATACAAATACTTTTAGGTGCATGAGATGATGCACTCCCACCAAACAAACTCGCTTGGTGGGGATTCCCAAACAAACACAATTTACATTCCCTAGCTAACTGTCTCTAGGATGAGCCCACCTGTAGAGAAATGGAAGGAAAAGTTAGTCCCTCCTACTCAGGGCGACCTTTTCACTCCCTTCCCTGACTACCTATGCTGACCAGTGTCTTGACTTGCCGGGTCCACTCCTGGCAGGTAGGAAGTCTGTACCCTAACACTGGCTAGCTATGCAGAGTCCTTTCTTTGAAGTAGATACAGAACCTCCAGGCTGTCTCTCAGAGTACTCCTTTTAGGAAGCAGGGCAAGCCACTGGAGCCTGGGTGGCCTGCAATCCTGCTGAGTCAGGGAAGTAACAACAGGGGTCCTTCAGGGCACCCCCCACCAAAGTTCTGGATACACATTTGAATCTGTAGCAATCTGTGTCTTCTCCTCACTTTAACTGTGGAAGCCTCCCACACAGTATTTGTAATCCACGCAGATCCTGGCCCGATGGCCCAAGGGATCTGACATAGCAAACATTCTCCTTAAGACCCTGGCCTGATAGCCCAAGGGGTGTACAATTCAACGTGAACATTTTCAACAGGAAACTTGTAAAATTCAGTATTACATTTTTCTCTTACACAATTCTTTGGTCAGTTGTGATGGCCAGAATGCTGTGCGGCAGAATCTGCCTTTCTGGGGTAGATACAAGCCTGAGTGTGCCATTGGCTGGGTTTCCTCCACTGCCAAATGAGAACCCTCTCATAGAGCACAGTGGGGAGACTCCCCAGTCTCAACAGCCATACCTGAGAGACATGACAGCCCAGCTGAAAATCATGGCCCTGCTGTTAAGCAGACAAGGCCCACTATACTTTACCTAGCACCTAAATTGTAGGGTGCTACATCGGGATAGACTAACACAAAGTGAAACATAATTGTGAAGTGGAAGGAAAATGATAAATGGTTTTTACATTTTTTTTACAAATAAATATCTGAAAAGTATGGTGTACATTTGTATTCAGTCTCCTTAAATATGATACCTCTAACAAAAATCTAGTAGAACCAATTGCCTTCAGAAGTCACCTAATTTAGAGGTTTGTTAGAGGACCTTAATGAACAAACAGCATCATAAATCCCAAGGAACACACCCGACAGGTCAGGGATAAAGTTGCAGGGAAGTTTAAAGCAGGGTTAAGTTATAAAAAAATATCCCAAGCTTTGAACATCTCACGAAGCACCGTTCAATCCATCATCCAAAAATGGAAAGAGTATGGCACAACTGCAAGCCTACCAAGACATTTCCGTCCACCTAAACTGACAGCTGGGCAAGGAGAACATTAATCAGAGAAGCAGCCAAAAGACCCATGGTAACTCTGAAGGAACTACAGAGGTCCAAAGTTGAGGTGAGAGAAGCTGTCCACAGGACAATTACAGTATTAGTTGTGCACTCCACAAATCTGGCCTTTATGAAAGAGTGACAAGAAGAAAGCCATTGTTGAAAGAAAGCCATAAGAAGTCCTGTTTGCAGTTTGGGAGAAGCAATGTGGGGGACACAGCAAACACATGGAAGAAGGTGCTCTAGTCAGATGAGACCAAAACTTAACTTTTTGGCCTAAAAGCAAGACGCTATGGAGTTGATTTACTAAACTGGAGAGTGCAAAATCTGGTGCAGCTCTGCATAGACACCAATCAGCTTCCAGTTTTTATTGTCAAAGCTTAACAAAAGAAGCTAAAGTTAGACTACCAAGCACAGCTACCAAGCACAGCTGCACCAGATTCTGAGTGCTCCAGTTTTAGTAAATCTCCCCCTATGTGTGGCAGAATCTAACACTGCCCATCACTCTGGACACACCGTCCCCACCGTGAAACATGGTGGTGGTGGCAGCATCATGTTTTGGGGATGCTTTTCTTCAGCAGGGACAAGGAAGCTGGTCACAGTTGATGGGAAGATGGATGGAGCCAAATACAAGGCAATCTTAGAAGAAAACCTGTTAGTTGAGACTTGAAAATTACTGTTCACAGATGCTCCCTATCCAATCTTACAGAGTTTTAGCTATTTTGCAATGAGGATTGGGCAAAAATGTCACTCTCTAGGTGTGAAAAGATGGTAGAGACATCCCTAGTTATAAGTTTAAAAATTAAAGGATCAATTATCTTCCATTGTTGAAGGGGCATTCTGTGCAGCTTGTGTGCAACAAGGGAGGCAAAGGCATCGCATTCATCTTCTTGGTGTTTTAGTACAGCTTAGGCATCCTGCAGAAAATTAGCTATATCATATTCTTTAGATTTTCTTTTTTCCCTCTGTGTGTTTTTGCTGTTGATACAACTCGTTGGTGTGCCTCTAGGCTTTGCGTTTCCTAGGGAGTAGGCAAACAAACAAATGTTAGATGTATGCAAGTAACACCTTCATAAACAATAACTTTTTTCGGGAGGATGTTGTAAGCGAAGCATTACTGCCAGGTTACTCAAGAATTGTATCAATTGACCCTCCCTTTTAGATTGTAAGCTCTAATGAGCAGGGCCCTCTGATTCCTTTTGTTCCAAATTGTATTGTAACTGTAATGTCTGCCTTAATTTTGTAAAGCGCTGCACAAACTGTTGGCGCTATATAAATCCTGTATAATAATAATAATAGGACTACAAAACTTGGCACCTGCACATACAAATTACCCAGTCTTAATGCACAATAAAATCAAATCAACTACATGGGTTATTTTGTGGGCAGGGGCGCAGTTATGTGGCAGGACAGACTATAATTTGATAATGAATGAATTTGAAATGTCTGGTTTATATTCTAAGCCCCCGTTCACACTGGGGCGACCTGTGAGGCGACCTGGTCGCCTCACAGGTCGCCTGCCATACAGAAGCTATGGACCCGTTCACAAGTCGCTCCGACTTAGAAAAAGGGTCCGGAGCTTCTTTGGGGCGACCCGGAGCGACCTGCATAGACTTCAATGTTATGAAGTCCGTGCCGGCCGCTCCGAGGTCGCGGGGCGAGCAGCGCGCCGCGACCTGTGAGGTCGCCCGGCAAAGTCGGGTCGCTGCAATGTGAACGGGGCCTCAAGGTCTCATGGTTCAACTTGTTTTTTCCTTTTTGATGTTTTATCCATTCAAGGATAGGATTGGAATCGGATAGCAGCGGGTGTCAGCGGAGACATCCGCTGCCTCATAGGAATGCATGGAGGATCCGATCAGGTCCGCCTGGAAAAACTGACAGGCGGATCTGATTGGATCGTTCGTGTGAAAGGACCCTAATTCATTCATTCAGTGTGTTTTGTTGTGATTAGCTATAAATGGTCACATCTAATCACATGGTACAGATGGGCTGTTATTGGCCCTGTGGTCACCGTGAACATTCACAGCTAGCAACACAATTGTACTCATGAAATGAAGCCATCCATTGTTTTCAATTGTCATGTGATCTGCTGTGATTGGAGTGAGCCGATATACTGATTAGTCGTCGGCTTGACAAACAGCCCGCCCAGCCGCCATTTTGCTATAGGCTGGGTGAGAATTAAATAAAAACTGTACGCAGGTTGGTAATCTTGTGTTTCACATATTCTTCAGTAGGTTTAACAAAAAAACGCAGGGCATAACTCCCATAAGCACGAGAGTTCTCTGTACATGTTTATAAATTGCGGCAGAAAATGAGGAGAAATACATTTCTCTGTCATTCCTGAAAAAAGAAAAAAGGTTAGTATACTTCCAACAACTTGACATACATTAAATAAAATCACACACATAACATACATTTCATGAATACCTTAAAAACATAGTTGCCATAAAGAACAATAACAAAAAGAACATAATAGAATGCTGATTGCGCCACACCGTATACACAAGCATATATTGCACAAATGCACATATCACCAATGCACAGATGGAACACAAAAGAGCCATCCAGCAAAACTTACTAAACACCTGAGGAATATGATGATAAAATATGCTACAGAAAGTATACATCCCAAACATTTCCGCTCACAGACTGAATAAACGAATGGAAAA
Source organism: Pelophylax lessonae (assembly GCF_965119305.1). Taxonomy (NCBI): domain Eukaryota; kingdom Metazoa; phylum Chordata; class Amphibia; order Anura; family Ranidae; genus Pelophylax; species Pelophylax lessonae. Next base: position 151,088,534 of record NC_138775.1, read on the forward strand.
ATCGTTTTGCGCTGCTTGTTAAACTGTATAGTCTCCGCTTATTCATAGTTACATAGTTACATAGTTACATAGTAGGTGAGGTTGAATAAAGACAATAGTCCATCTAGTTCAACCTGTGTAGGTATGTGTGGCTGTAATCATCTCCCATACCCCTGAATGTTCTGATCCTTGAGATGTAAGTCTAAGAGTCTTTTGAAAGCCACCATACTACCCGCAGAAACCACCTCTTGTGGTAGAGAATTCCACAATCTTGTTGCCCTAACAGTAAAGAACCCCCCGCGTTGCCTGAGGTTAAAACGCTTCTCCTCTAATCGCATTGTATGCCCTCGAGTCCTCATGCAATCCCTTCGAATGAACAGCTTTTTTTCTAAGCTGGGATCCCCATTAAGATATTTATAAATTGCTATCATGTCCCCCCTCAGACGTCTCTTCTCCAGGGAGAATAAATCGAGCGATTGTAGACGCTCTTCATAGTCAAGGTCCTCCAATCCCCTAATTAGTTTAGTTGCCCTTCTCTGGACTCTCTCCAGCTCCAACACATCCCTCCTGAGGACTGGCGACCAGAACTGGACGGAATACTCCAGATGCGGTCGGACCAGAGTTTTATAAAGTGGAAGGATTATAGTCTTATCTCTGGAATGCATCCCTCTACACATCCCTCAGCATGGCTGCCGAGGAGCACATGTATGGACCCAGTGTAGACGGTGGGGAGCTGGAGGAGGTGGGGGAGAAAGAAAGGTGCTAGAGAGAAAAGAAAGCTACAAACATGACCTCTCAGGAAATGGTGGATATTCTTCAGAAGAAAGATTGTGACAGCAAGCTGGAGGTGTACAAAAAGCCCAGTTTGAGGAAGAACCAAATAATGTAAAAGGTTGCTGAGAAAAAGGTATGGGGTACGCCGCACCAAAGATCAGTTGCGTAAGAGGTGGTCCGGTATGAATTTATGGGAGAGGTCTCAACTGAGGAAAAGCATTCAAGAAAAGTAAGTATTGCTTTCTGTGCTTGCCTTCATTTGCACGTCTCAAGCATTGTGATTGTAAAATGTACTGTACGTGCAACAAACTGTGTGTGTCATGTGGCTTATCTGACATGATAATCTAGTAAAATGCGAGTTCAATTGTTACTTGGAACAATAGCTTTTGACAATGATTCTTGTTTTGCTTTCCACGGAAGAAAAGAAAAAAAGCTTAATGCTGAGAAGTCTCAGGAGTCAAATGAACCAAGCAGTGGAATGCTCCAGAATCACAAGGCCCTACCATGCCTGTTGATGTAGAGGACATCAAGTATTTTCTGTTAGATGATACAAGTCAAGAGGTCTACGCCAACGTAACAAGTTCAGGTAAATGTTCTATATCACGTGATAAGAATGTCAAATGTATTTCTTCATTGTGTTCTGATTTTTTTTTTTTCAAAGGTGTTATACACTGCAGTGAAGATGCAACACATTTACTCTAAAAATTATTTGAGAGTTAAAGCAGAGTTCCACCCCATTTTTTTTAAATTTGGCCCCCCGCTGTTGCTTATCGCTGTCATTAATGTTTTGAAGTTTTATTTTTTGTTCTCTAAAGTGTTAGTACCTTATAGCAGTGGTCCTCAACCCTGGCCTACAGGGCCCACTAACAGGCCAGATTTTAGGTATTACCTTGGGGAGATGCAGACTAGAGTACTGCAATCACTGAGCAGCAAATGATATCACCTGGGATGTATTTCGGTCATCTTGCAAATCTGGCCTGTTAGTGGGCTCTGTAGGCCAGGGTTGAGGACCACTGCCTTATAGGACTCCACTTCAGTAACATCCTCCCACCCGTTATATATTGTTCATTTATTTTTTAATTATGTATTTCCATATTGTGAAATGGTCCTGTTGGATTCATTCCCATGGGATGGCTTTTTGTGATGTGATGACATGCTAACACATAATCTAATCATTGGAGGGTAAATAAATTAGTTGGTTGTCATTTGCTGGTAGTATAATCTAATTTAATAACTATTTGGGTGAAGTACCATTTTTTCCCACTGGGAGGCTTTTGATTATTTACTTAATTATACACCCTTATTTACACACATATAAGTACCCAACTAATATGTGACCTATTAAATAACAGCATATGTGGCCCAATGATCAGTGTATGACACATTGGTCAGATCCAACAATAATAACTAATATGTAGCATAATAATTAAAGCCATATATGGTAAGTCCATATATAGGGCTGCAACTAACGATTATTTTCATAATCGATTAGTTGGCCGATTATTGCTTCGATTAATCGACTAATCGGATAAAAACCTAAAAAAAAAAAAAAAAAAAAAAAAAAAAAGTATATATGTATTATTGGAGTATAAGAAAATAAGAGGGCCAGTGGGACTTTAGGTGAGATCAAGTGGACATAAAAATTTATTAATTACATAAAATATAACAAAATTACTGTGAAGGTATTGTTAGTGCCCACACACAGAAATAAACAATCAAACGATTGGACAATAAATATTGCATCAATACAGGCATCAACATTTATAGATCACAAGGGATCACTCAATACATTTCAAAGAAAGCAAAAAAATAACTAAATCTGTGTGTGTCAACGATCCTGCACAGTAACATAATTCATGATGAAATTCATAAAATTGAGGTAGATTTTGTATGCTCGACGCGTTTCATGGACCTCCGTCCACTCATCAGGAGCTTTTGATAAAATAGGAAATCTAAAAAATATGGATAGTCACATTATATGTTGAAAAAGGGGAAGGTAATGAGGGATGCAAAATGAAAACTCGTGGAAGAACATTACCTTAAGCAATGTCATAGATCCACGAACAATCCAATAATGGAATGGGAGACCAGAGCTGATCCTGATAAACCCCACCCGGGGCTTAGGCATGAACCATTCGACACACAGGAGCAACAGAAAGGAAAGGGCCAAAGATATAAAGTGATAAGATATTCAAAGGCATTGATCCAGGGATTAATATTCAAAGGCACCCAACGGGGCCAAAATGGTTTCTGAAAAATATATATAGATTGGCATTGGCATGCTATAGAAACAATGGTAAATAATAATATTAAATTAATATTAGAAGGATAAATAACCAAATATATCCAGGGAACCAACAAGGAAGAAAACACCAAGAAAGTGGTGAGAGGAACAAATGAAAAAACAATGTGTTGATAGTGCATAAGAGACTCAATAGAGTGACCAGGAGAGAGAGACCTCCATAGATGACTGTGAGAATGCCAGATTAGAACATGGAAAGAGTGAATGGATAAACAAGGTAGACAGTGGTATAGCCGAAGCTGGTGCAAAAGAAATAGGGAAAGTGCATGCTAAGTGGATGAAAAAATGAAAATCAGAGTTCCAAAGATACCGAGTTCAAATGCAAATGACGGGTGAAAAGCAGTGTAGATCCAGTCCAAACAGTGCATGGCCAGGTGTCAGAATGAATACACGCCAACGCCATGCTGAACGTCCGTATAAATAGGTCAGAGAACCTCCCACATCCGGTTCGAGATGGACCGGACGTTAGCAGGAACAGACCACAACTGGCGTCAGGTGGGAAGGTTGCCATGGTGCCGTGACGCCAAAGGGGCGTCGCGCATCAAGCACAACGGGCATGGCGCCGATGGGAGGGATCAAGCTCCGCCCGCAGCTTGGATGCCGGACGGCAGAGACAAGCCGGAGGGGGAGACGATTAACCAACCATCGCAGCCCCGGATGGGGAAAAAAGGACAGCTCGGATTCACCCCATTCCACATTGGATAAATAACAAAGATTATGGATATGAAAATAGCGACTGTAAAAAACCCATTGATTGAACAAGGGACATTATTAATAAAAGGAATGTGGAAAAAAAACTGAAAAAGAAAATCTACCTAGAATGTGGCCCAACATGGGGGAACGGGTGTCTTCCACCCAAAATTGCAGAGTAATAAATTATATGTTTTGCCACATTCGAGGTCCAAATGTCTCCATCCCATAAAAGGGTATAAGAAAATAAGAGGGCCAGTGGGACTTTAGGTGAGATCAAGTGGACATAAAAATTTATTAATTACATAAAATATAACAAAATTACTGTGAAGGTATTGTTAGTGCCCACACACAGAAATAAACAATCAAACGATTGGACAATAAATATTGCATCAATACAGGCATCAACATTTATAGATCACAAGGGATCACTCAATACATTTCAAAGAAAGCAAAAAAATGTATTATTAGAGGTTTAAATGTGGTACATATCAGACTCCGAGATCAATATTTTTAAAAGACCTAAAACACTGTTTTGCAAATTTTCAGACCGGATTTGTATATAATCATGATAGACTCCCTTATTAATAGGCAGGTCGTTTGATACAAGCTCCCTGTGCCTGCTGTCACTTATGCTGGTAATACACAAACTAAATTTTTTTTTAGAAAATTTTTAAAAACATTCATCCGATTTTTCTAACCATTAGTGTATTTGGTGTCCGGTGTCAACCACAGTGACAGGAAAATTTGAAGGAGCAGAAAAGAAAACTTCTCGATCAAACAAATCTTCAAATAGTGTATGTGGTTTTTGCTCAGATATTTTATTCATTTTAAAATTTATTGTTAAAAGCAAGTGGAATTTTCAAACAACACTCGTCCATTCAACAAATATACAAATCATTTTTGAACAAATATAGATGCAAATATTTTTGTCCAAAAATCCAATACATGTATGGGCAGCAGAAGACCTTTAGTAGCAGCAGCATGCTTTTTTTTTCATGTGTATGTATATAAAAAAAATATGCCCAGAAGTCGGATATGCAGGATAATTTAACTGGGAGTCAGACATGAAGGTATATGAAGGGTGGAGGGGGGAAAATAACCTTTATATATTAAAGTAGTACTAAAAGCTGAGACTTTTTTTTTTTTCATGGATATAATAATTTTAAATACAGTATAATGCACAATACTAATAAACTTTTACTTTAAATGTAATTGTAATGCCTTATATCACCTCTAGTCTATCGGCCTCCACCTTCTCTGGGTTCAGATACTGATCTTCCCAGCACAGAGCCCTTACAGTGATTGTAAACGTTGGATTCTTTTCTTTTTAACAACAATCTTGTCATACTTATCCTCTCTGTGTAATGATTTTTCACAGAGCAGCACTGATTCTACTCTTCTGCCCCCCCCCCCCCCCACCCATGGCACTTCCAGCCCCTTCTGCCTTCAAAGTGCCCCTATAGGAAGCAGCAAAGTATAGTACTGTACAGAGTGTCCCTATAGCAAGGTTAAAAAACCTCTGCCTTTAGAATCACTTGGTTCCTTCTCTTGCCCAGGACTACATTTCCCATGAGGCATTGCTCCTCACACATTCACAAGTTCTCTGTCAACTACTGACATGTATGGATGGTTTACTGAGCTGTATGTGTGTTGCACTGTATTTTCTGATATGTAAACAAATAATGCATTCTGTATGAAGGACAACTAATCTGACGATTAATCGATTACCAAAATAGTTGACAACTATTTTCATAATCGATTAGTTGATGATTATAATCGATTAATCGATTAGTTGTTTCAGCCCTACCCATATATCATATTTGCATATGTCATCGCTGATCGGACTAGAAGGATTGAATGGGATTGCACCATTGCAGTGCGGTTGTGTATAAAAACAATGCTGAAGTGACGTTGAAGTGACGTATACAATCATGTGACCCCTGATGACGTTAGATGCACACTGACAAAATGCGTAGGATTGAACAATAGAAAACCCCTGAGGAGTGGGACTTTAAACGGCAAGAACCAGGACTTGAGTATGAAAATAAATAAATTTTATTACAAATATTACAAAAAATAGATTGACAAAGACAAAAATAACATGTATCATAAAAACATGGTCATAACTACGTCTTGGAACCGAGATTGCACTGAAAATATTGTGCACTATCTCATGAACAATAGTCAAGTATAAAAACACAGAGAGCGAATATGGCGGGGAAGTGGGTATTTGCTACCCTAATAATTGGAAAAGATTAATTCGGAGTCTGTGTTTTAACCTGGAGTCTTGCCAGCATCCCTAATGAATATTGAACAATAGAAAACCCCTGAGGAGTGGGACTTTAAACGGCAAGAACCAGGACTTGAGTATGAAAATAAATAAATTTTATTACAAATATTACAAAAAATAGATTGACAAAGACAAAAATAACATGTATCATAAAAACATGGTCATAACTACGTCTTGGAACCGAGAGAGTCTGAGATGTCTGGACCGGACTAGACGCGTTTCGGTCAAATTGCCTTTCTCGATAGTCCAGGAAACACCAGAGCTCAGACTGGAAGCATGAAAGGTAACAATCAGTATGATAAACATAGTAAACAAGGAGTTAAATTTCAATAAGCTTAACAATAGAATAATTAATACATGCAATAGCAGATTTTACACAGTGTTTGTTGTATTTAGATGTAGAGAGGAACAAAGGTACCTCTATGGCTACATACCAGATATGCAGAAACTCTGTAGACTCCAGGACGGAGGACCAAGTGAATGGATCTTAACGGGTTAGGAAAAAACCTCAGGTATCCTTGACCACAAGTAATATATGCCAAATTGGCTGGGTCTATACATGGACCTGAGATGATGTATATGTACGGGCTTCAAAAGGGAAGTTAAATGGTTATAAACCAGATTCAAGTATAAATAAGTAGTAACTTCACAGGTGACAGTGAAAAAGCTCCCCGATCAGAAATTCCCACGAGGATCTCCAAAACGGGGTCAAAAACACAGGTCGTCTGGGGTGAATGAAAGAAAAAAGGGGAGAGAGAAGAAAACAAATTAAAAATAAAAATATGAGAATGTACTCATGGTGAGATATAAGATGAGAGATGAAGAAAGTATGTATAGTATAAATATAATAATGATAATAGCTACCTGTAGAGTTGGAATGGAGTGGGGATATCTCCAAATATGTATAGTGCTGGGCGTATCCAGCACTTGGTCCCTATTGGCACAAAATATGTCAAGAGTGAGGGAGGTTGGTGTGTTTTAAAATATCAGGTAGCAAATAATTTGAATGAAGAAAAAAGAAAGAAAACAGGAAGAAACACCAGAGGAAAAAGCACCATTCCCCAGCATGGATCCTGTGGTAAGTGAGAACCATATGTATCCAGATGGAAGAAAGAAAAGCGATTGTGGTGAGGAGGAATATTGGAGCAGGTACAAGGCAAGTAAAGGAAGGGCATCAGGTAAAAAAGGTAGTCGTACAGTTGTATGTCCCAAACGTCCCCAAATCTGGGAGCAGGTGATGGAAAGTATCCATAGCGAGTACGGGTGTCTCAAGATGGATAAAGGTGTCCGGTGGAAAGGAAGAAACTTACCTTTTCAGCCCTGTTCGGTTTGGATAATGGCGGTGCGCTCTGAATAGAGCGTCACATGCCATTAAGTACGCCGGCGCATGCGCCGGGGCCTGCGTCGCGGCTCCTCCCAGGGCCTGTGTGGACCAATGGAGGTCCCCCGTGTCTGGAACGCACAAGCGCCGCCCACGATGGGTTGGCCGCGATGTGCGTTCCGGGCACGCCGGCGCACAACATCCGGACCCGTTACTCCGCCCAGCGGCGGGATCAGGTGACCGGTAGTGGGGCGAATACCGCCCCTTTGTGCGCCGGGGGGAAGTGAGGTCGGGTGAGCGTCACTCTGTGAATAATGCGGAGCTGCACCTAAAGGGGCGGGGCAATGGGAGGACATCGAAACAAAGCAAACTCTGTGTTTACATGGAAGGAACAAATTCTGTAAATAAATAGAAGGCAATTTGTACAAAGTACCTGATGGATCGTACTATTAGACAAAGAGCAAAAGAGTACAGATCAAGGCAAAATTGGGCATGTAAACGATAACACATATATGATGTGGTACACAATGTGGATGACACGAAGAGGAGATAAAGGGGAAAAAATGCAAATAAGCTAAGAATAAACAAGCATCAAAAATGCATATATTCATCAAGTTTGTTAGATCTTAAGTTTCAGACAAAATGGGACCATGTAAGATTGTCAGGGGACTAACTGATTGTGTTGTCTACCATCAGATGGTGAGTATCATCAAATATTTATGGAGGCAAATGCTATATAGAGATGAAGGGGAAAAAGGAATTATGTCCCACAAAATGTGGATTAAATATAAAATTGGAAATTAGCATTAGAAATATTAACAATATAATATAGTAATTAATTTGATGTGTATTATATGGAAAATTTTATTGAAAACATATATTAAGGTGACTTTGGAATAAAGTGAGTATTCCATTTCAGTATGGTACCTCGTTCTTGTCACTGAGCTTAATGGTAGAGGACTTGTGTCATGGTTCCCAGCCCCCTGATGAAAAGCCTTCAAGGAAGGGCTTGAAACTGATGCTATCATTGAGTCCTGGTGGAATGGTGGCCCTGAGGTTATGGATCCATCTGGATTCCCTTTGTAAGAGGGTTTTATCCCAGTCGCCTCCTCTGCTGCTGGGGTGCACTCGGTCAAGGATGACAAAAGAGAAGCGTGGAAAAATACCACTATGTGTATTTAAGACATGTCTCCCTAAAGGGAGATCAGGGTTGCGTTGACGCATACATGTAACATGTCGTTGAGCTCTTTTATGAAATTCATTTTTTTTCTTCCCGACGTAGAAGCACCCACAGCAGCAGAGGAGGAGATAGACTACTCCTATCGTTTGACAATTGGAAAAATGTAGGGGTCTATAAGGTGCCCCATTTGGAAGGAGTATATTGGGGTCAGTGCAAATGTATTGGCATACATTGCACCCCCCACACTTAAATGTCCCTAAGCGTTTACAAGGATCTTGGCGAAATTCGCCAGTATATTCGCTTTTAACTAGCTTATCCTTGAGTGATCTAGCCTTGCGGTAAGTTATCGCAGGTTTGTCAGTAACAAAAGGGTTGAGATGTGGGTCACATGTGAGTAAGTGCCAGTATTTGTTAAGAATGTTGTAGACTCTATCATGTTGTTTCGTATAAGGTGTTATAATGCGTGCCTGATGCTGAATCTGATTGCTGTTACGTGAAGTTTTAATTGATTTTTTGAAAATGAGATCTTGTCTTTGTTGGGATCTGGCCCTACGATATGCCTTTTTGAGGCAGGTTTGTGTGTAGCCCCTGATAGTCAATCTTGTTCTAAGTTTGTCAGCTTCCGATTTAAAAATGGGGTCTTCAGAGCAATTGCGCCTGAGGCGCAAATATTGCCCATAAGGGATGGACCTTATAAGTGGAACTGGATGTGCGCTTGTAGCGTAGAGTACCGTATTAGCAGCGGTGGGTTTTCTGAATAGAGTAGTCGTGATGTTGCCTTGTTGATTTTTGTTGATTGTGATATCAAGGAAATCAATAGAATCACTATTGTAGTTTAGAGTAAAGGTGAGATTGAAATTATTCTTGTTCATGGAGTGAACACAGTCCAGAAGTAATTCCTTACTTCCTGTCCAGAAGATGAGGACATCGTCGATGTACCTATGCCATGCCAATATGTGCTGGGTATATTCCGAATAACGTTCCTCCAAGAGGAAAGAGCGTTCCCATTCCCCCAGGTACAGGTTGGCGTATGATGGGGCACAACATGTCCCCATCGCAACGCCCTGTACCTGGAGGAAATGGGAACCATCAAATGAGAATACATTACGAGTAAGGATGTATTCAAGTGATTGTAGAATGAATTTCTGTGTGGCTGGGGGATCCAAATTGGATTGTATAAGGGCATGTGCGACCGTACGGATGCCCTGCTGGTGGGGGATGGAGCTGTATAGTGCTTCTACATCGATGGCCACCAGCAGGGCATCCGCAGGAATCGACATGCCCTCCAAAAGCTTTAAAAGATGTATGGTGTCCTTTACGAAGGAAGGGAGAGTTTGTACAAATGGGTACAATTTGCTGTCCACATATCTACTTAAGTTCTCTGATATACTTCCCCTACCCGAGACGATGGGTCGTCCTGGGGGGTCGTTTCTGTTTTTGTGGACTTTGGGCAGGCTGTAGAACGTGGGAATGATAGGAAATTTGATTCTGAGATAATCCCAGGTAGTTTTATCTATACAGCCTGTTAGATATCCATCATCTACAATAGCATAGAATTCTGCAAAATATTTATCAATGGTAACTCGAGATATTTTTTGATACCAATTGGAGTTATTCAGAATCTTCCAGCATATATTGGCATATTGTTGATTATGCATAATGACAATATTGCCCCCCTTATCAGAGGGCTTGATGGTCAATTGTAGTTGTTTTATGAGAGCAGTAAGGGCCTGATTTTCTTCCGGGCTAAGGTTAGAGGCTCGGGTCTGTGGGAAAAGTTTGATTTTCTCAATTTGTTGAGATACCAACATGACAAAAGCTGCCAGGTTGGTATTGTTATTTAAAGCAGGGAATTTGTCCGACTTTTTTTGGAAACGAGTTGGTAAACCCGATTGGGGATGTTCATTTAGTAGTGAGTCCAAGTCAATCCTATCTATTAGGTCGAGTCCGTCTTGTTCCTCTAATAGGGCGATTAGTGTATCTAATGCTTCTACTTCTAATTTTTTTGTTTTTGGTTGTAATAGCTTAGGGTTATATTTCTGAGCATGTTGACTTTGTAAAAGAATTTTTCGGGCGAATAAGTTTAAATCTTTTTTAAAAGTGAATTTGTCAATGTCAGTGGTGGGGCAAAAAGAGAGACCTTTTCGCAGCAAAGATGTTTGGGCTGGTGAAAGTATGTAATCTGAAAGGTTGATGATATCACTATCATCTCTGGAGGATGTGTCAGTATGATGATTAGGCATGGCGGAGTTTCATGAGAGATCTTCAAACTCCGTGTTGTCCGCCGCCATGGCATGAGTAGTGTCTGTGATAGCTATGTGTTTGGTTTCTAGTGTGTTCTTAACTGGCAGGTTGATGTGGGCTAAACGTTGTGTATCAGATGTTAAATTAGATAAGGGTGGGGGCCCTGAGGGAGTTGGGGGGCGTTTGCTCGCATTTGTATTATCATTTTGGGCAAAGGATCTTTTGGTTTTGACTTGTTTGCCCCTGTTATGGGTTGGTAATGATGATGAAGAAAGTGAAGAATTTATAGATGAATTCGAACCTAAATTGTAGTCGGCTCTGGTTAGATCACGTCTTTTAGGGCGGGATTGTATTTGTCGTTGATGCCATTTATAAGCCTTTTTGTCACGAAAGGCTATTCTATCTCTACAGAGCTTCTGCTCCTTTTTATTAATGTTGAGTTTAATATTTTTGTCTAGTTGATTTTTAATATTGTTCTCTAGATTTATGAATTTGGGAGTATCTAAATGTGTTTCTAGTTGTTCATAAAGTTTCTCGATGACAAGGTCTAGTCCTTTGATCAGTTTATGATATTCTTCAATGAGAAGGCACATCATATTTTTTGAACATAGTTGTAGATTTGCCTCCCATTTGGATTTGAAGATTTCATCGAGATCCTCAATAGTTGGAAAGATTTGGACTCTTAGGCCCAAAGGGTTAAGATTTTCTCTATTATATGTTTCAAAGTTGTCGATGTGAAGGTATAGGTTGGTTTTCTTTTCTACCGCTTTTTTTAATTCAAAAATCAGAGATTCAATTTTAGTGTCCTGAGCTTCTTTTTTGCTGTGTTCTCTATAAGATAGGAGGAGATTGTCAAAACCTGTACCTCTAAACATGATGTATATCTAGAGGTCAAGTGAATGGTTAAAAAAACAAATTATTGCAAAGGTGTTTAGATATAGTGGACTGTGGGTCCAATATGTGGGTGGTGTCAATATTAAGAATCAAGAGGTACCCTAGAATGTGGGGGCAACTGTTGGTATATACCACTGGGGAAGTCTAATGTTGGACAAAATCGACTAATATGGAATAATAGGGAAGATTGCTTGTAACGATGTCTAACCCATTTATGATCACCCCCAACAATGGAGCTGCATAAACGAGATAAGGAACAGGAAAAGATAAGATGTGTGTTTGCTTAGAACTGAAGTGGAGGATGATAATTCGATAAGGGGAGGGGGAATGAAGGTTTTTATCACGTCACCCTAATAGACCCTGGGCCGTGGAGGTCCCCCCAGTGAAACCAGAGATGGAGGGGGGGGCGTCCAGGGCCCTGGGTACTTCGGATAGACGAGCACACGATAAGAAAAACTTATCAAATAGTAAGCAATGTCGTTTAAGATAGATAACTCTAATGATTGCACTGAAAATATTGTGCACTATCTCATGAACAATAGTCAAGTATAAAAACACAGAGAGCAAATATGGCGGGGAAGTGGGTATTTGCTACCCTAATAATTGGAAAAGATTAATTCGGAGTCTGTGTTTTAACCTGGAGTCTTGCCAGCATCCCTAATGAATATTGAACAATAGAAAACCCCTGAGGAGTGGGACTTTAAACGGCAAGAACCAGGACTTGAGTATGAAAATAAATACATTTTATTACAAATATTACAAAAAATAGATTGACAAAGACAAAAATAACATGTATCATAAAAACATGGTCATAACTACGTCTTGGAACCGAGAGAGTCTGAGATGTCTGGACCGGACTAGACGCGTTTCGGTCAAATTGCCTTTCTCGATAGTCCAGGAAACACCAGAGCTCAGACTGGAAGCATGAAAGGTAACAATCAGTATGATAAACATAGTAAACAAGGAGTTAAATTTCAATAAGCTTAACAATAGAATAATTAATACATGCAATAGCAGATTTTACACAGTGTTTGTTGTATTTAGATGTAGAGAGGAACAAAGGTACCTCTATGGCTACATACCAGATATGCAGAAACTCTGTAGACTCCAGGACGGAGGACCAAGTGAATGGATCTTAACGGGTTAGGAAAAAACCTTCAGGTATCCTTGACCACAAGTAATATATGCCAAATTGGCTGGGTCTATACATGGACCTGAGATGATGTACATGTACGGGCTTCAAAAGGGAAGTTGAATGGTTATAAACCAGATTCAAGTATAAATAAGTAGTAACTTCACAGGTGACAGTGAAAAAGCTCCCAGATCAGAAATTCCCACGAGGATCTCCAAAACGGGGTCAAAAACACAGGTCGTCTGGGGTGAATGAAAGAAAAAAGGGGAGAGAGAAGAAAACAAATTAAAAATAAAAATATGAGAATGTACTCATGGTGAGATATAAGATGAGAGATGAAGAAAGTATGTATAGTATAAATATAATAATGATAATAGCTACCTGTAGAGTTGGAATGGAGTGGGGATATCTCCAAATATGTATAGTGCTGGGCGTATCCAGCACTTGGTCCCTATTGGCACAAAATATGTCAAGAGTGAGGGAGGTTGGTGTGTTTTAAAATATCAGGTAGCAAATAATTTGAATGAAGAAAAAAGAAAGAAAACAGGAAGAAACACCAGAGGAAAAAGCACCATTCCCCAGCATGGATCCTGTGGTTAGTGAGAACCATACGTATCCAGATGGAAGAAAGAAAAGCGATTGTGGTGAGGAGGAATATTGGAGCAGGTACAAGGCAAGTAAAGGAAGGGCATCAGGTAAAAAAGGTAGTCGTACAGTTGTATGTTCCAAACGTCCCCAAATCTGGGAGCAGGTGATGGAAAGTATCCATAGCGCCGGGGGGAAGTGAGGTCGGGTGAGCGTCACTCTGTGAATAATGCGGAGCTGCACCTAAAGGGGAGGGGCAATGGGAGGACATCGAAACAAAGCAAACTCTGTGTTTACATGGAAGGAACAAATTCTGTAAATAAATAGAAGGCAATTTGTACAAAGTACCTGATGGATCGTACTATTAGACAAAGAGCAAAAGAGTACAGATCAAGGCAAAATTGGGCATGTAAACGATAACACATATATGATGTGGTACACAATGTGGATGACACGAAGAGGAGATAAAGGGGAAAAAATGCAAATAAGCTAAGAATAAACAAGCATCAAAAATGCATATATTCATCAAGTTTGTTAGATCTTAAGTTTCAGACAAAATGGGACCATGTAAGATTGTCAGGGGACTAACTGATTGTGTTGTCTACCATCAGATGGTGAGTATCATCAAATATTTATGGAGGCAAATGCTATATAGAGATGAAGGGGAAAAAGGAATTATGTCCCACAAAATGTGGATTAAATACAAAATTGGAAATTAGCATTAGAAATATTAACAATATAATATAGTAATTAATTTGATGTGTATTATATGGAAAATTTTATTGAAAACATATATTAAGGTGACTTTGGAATAAAGTGAGTATTCCATTTCAGTATGGTACCTCGTTCTTGTCACTGAGCTTAATGGTAGAGGACTTGTGTCATGGTTCCCAGCCCCCTGATGAAAAGCCTTCAAGGAAGGGCTTGAAACTGATGCTATCATTGAGTCCTGGTGGAATGGTGGCCCTGAGGTTATGGATCCATCTGGATTCCCTTTGTAAGAGGGTTTTATCCCAGTCGCCTCCTCTGCTGCTGGGGTGCACTCGGTCAAGGATGACAAAAGAGAAGCGTGGAAAAATACCACTATGTGTATTTAAGACATGTCTCCCTAAAGGGAGATCAGGGTTGCGTTGACGCATACATGTAACATGTCGTTGAGCTCTTTTATGAAATTCATTTTTTGTCTTCCCGACGTAGAAGCACCCACAGCAGCAGAGGAGGAGATAGACTACTCCTATCGTTTGACAATTGGAAAAATGTAGGGGTCTATAAGGTGCCCCATTTGGAAGGAGTATATTGGGGTCAGTGCAAATGTATTGGCATACATTGCACCCCCCACACTTAAATGTCCCTAAGCGTTTACAAGGATCTTGGCGAAATTCGCCAGTATATTCGCTTTTAACTAGCTTATCCTTGAGTGATCTAGCCTTGCGGTAAGTTATGCGTAGGAAGGGACTAGGAGCTGATACGTCACTTCCGCTTTCTGGAAACGCAGGTGGAGAGCAGGTGGAGAGCAGAGCGGCGTCCCCTGCTATTTTTAAATGCCTGTAAATGCCTGTAATTTTAATTTTAATTTCTTTAATAAATCTGTTGGATATACTATGCTATGAGAAGCATATCTTTTTCTTAATTTACACATTTCCTCGAGCTTCTGCATCCACACTGAAAGGATCTTCCTGGAGGTTTATGGAGCATTCATTTTGCTTTGATTGACTAACTGTAATGGGGGTCATAACTTCCTGTTGAGTGGCTTGTGCATATGAATGTCAGTGGAGAAGGACTCACGAGTAGAGATGGCTTTGCTCATTCGCTGATCATGTGAACATATGGCGATGTTCGCTGCCACCATATTCTTTTACATTGTAAAGAACTTTGACCCATGACACATCCATCAGGTGGAACAGGACAGCCAATTGAGACATTTAAGCACATGGACATACCCCCTACCTTATAAATAAACCTGATCTGGCGGCCATTTTACATTCTGCTTTTTGTCAGTGTAGGGAGAGGTTTGCTGTGTGCAGCAGGGACAGATTGTCAGTGACACAGATCGCTCTGTTATAGGTCCACAAAAGTCCTTTTAAGGACATTTATTTGGTATAGGTGTACTATCTATATTCTCTCTTTGTCAGTGTAGGGAAAGGTTTGCTGTGCGGAGCAGGGACAGATTGTCAGTGACACAGATCGCTCTGTTATAGGACCACAAAAGTCCTTTTAAGGACTGGTATTTGGTATAGGTGTACTATCTATATTCTCTCTTTTGTCAGTGTAAGAATTACATGCAATGTCTGTGCGGTGAAAATTCAGCCATACAGTTTGTATACTGTATGGTGTACTGGTGTACTATTGTTTTTATTTGCAGTATATAGGGGTGTAATACACTTATAATATACTTTCTAATATAGAAAGCATATTATAGTGTATTTGGGTACTGCAGAAATGTTGCCTCTTTCACTGCGTTAACCCTGCTACACACAGTGACAAAATTTACTAGAAAATATTTTTCATAACTGGTGAGATAAACCAGTGGCCCTCAAAACGACAGATTGAAGCGGGGTGTTATATACCTTCTTCCACATATGCTGCGCTTCTCTAGAGACTTTTGTCACAGGGTCTTTTTTAAAAGGACAGGCAGAGGAAGAGGCAGGCCCTTCCGCAGGGGTGGTAGGGGTAGGGCAGGAGCACCAGGCCAGAGCCAAAGTGGGAAGTTGCAGAAGGTGCATTTGATTACGTCAAAGGACGCACCAGACTTGGTTGAGTGGCTCACTCAGCCTTCCTCTTCTGCACCCTCCTCATCCTCTCTACAGTATCTGCACCCTCTTCACTCTCTGCTGTGTGCACCCCCAAAGACACCAACACCACCATATACCCTCCGCTTGAGTCACAGGAATTATTTTCCGATCCATCACAAGACATTTACTATGCACAGCCATTCTTGGCATTGGATCAGGAAGGGGAGGTAGCAGCAGCCGCCACTCAGCAGTCTGACAACAGTACCCAGATCAGACCAAGGAGGTTGGTTCCCGCTGTTGCTGCCTACTCCGAGATCTCTAATGTTAGTGGTGGGGAAGGTGACGTAGATGATGCAGAGGCAACATTTCTGCAGTACCCAAATACACTATTATGAAAGTATATTATTATATAACACCCCCACTTCAATCTGTCGTTTTGGGGGGCCACTGGTCTATCACACCAGTTATAATACTTTTTTCTAATTGCGTTTGTCACTCTTTGTAGTTGTAGTATCGCTGCAGAACCGCTCACCAGTCACAATGCTGCACAATACAAATCCACTATGATATGCTTTCTATATTCATCCAGCATTGCGACTTCCTCATCTTCCTGCTCCTGCTCCTCGACGGCTTGATCAATGACACAACGCAGTGCACACTCCAGAAAGAAGGCGTAAGGTACGATGTCACTGATGGCACCTTGGCTGCGACTGACCAGTTTGGTGATCTCATCAAATGGCCGCAGAAGTCTGCATGCGTCGCGCATGAGCAGCCACTGGCACAGTGAAAAAAACCCAAGCTCCCCAGAACCTGTCCTGCCACAGAGTTCTTACAGGTAGTCCTTAATTCTACGTTTCTGCTGGAGCAGCCTATCAAGCATATACAAGGTTGATTTCCATCGTGTTGGGCAGTCACAAATAAGACATATGACAGGCAGGTTGTGTCGCCGCTGAATGTCAGCAAGGCGAGCCATGGCTGTGTAAGATCTTCTGAAATGGGCCGAGATTTTCCTGGCCTGCCACAAGACGTCCTGGACCCCAGGGTATTTGATAACGAATCACTGCATGACCAAATTCAGGACGTATGCCATGCATGGCACGTGTGTAATTTTGCCCTGTTTCAGCGCGCTCAGCAGATTGGCACCGTTGTCGCACACCACTTTACCAACTGTCAAATTGAGCGGTGTTAGCCACTGATCTGCCTGTGAACGCAAAGCTGAAAGGAGTGCAGGACCAGTGTGGCTCCTGGCTTCCAAGCACAACTGACGCAGCACAGCATGGCAACGTCTCACCTGGCATGTCGAATAGGTTCTGGGGATCTTAGGCGGCGCAGCGGAAGAGACGGTAGCAGCGGAAAAGGAGGAGTCAGCCAAGTTGGAGAGGGAGGATGGAGTAGGAGGAGGAGAAGAAGAGGCAGGCCTGCATGCAATCCGTGGCGGTAAAACCAAATCTACACAGGTGCCAGGGGTTACATGCTTGACGGCCATCAGAAGGTTCACCCAGTGGGCAGTAAAAGTTATATACCTTCCCTGTCCGTGTTTGCTAGACCACGTGTCAGTGGTCAGATGTGTCTTGGCACCGTTTTTTTGCCACGTTTTTTGCCGCAAAGCAATGCCTATTACATTTTTCTGTTTGCGCCCCCCAAAAAAATTTGAGCACCAGCCACCACTGATGGCAGTCAGTTCCGACAAGCCAGTGGTCAACCGTTGGGCAACAGGGTTATTCGGCATCATAATTTTTTTACCCTCGAACATTTGGGCCATGGAAGCCTGCCTTTTTCTAGAAAAACGTGAGGACGGCATGATGGAAAGTGGAGTGGAGGACAATTGTGAGGAGAGAGGAGAAGGAGAAGAGGCTGGACGGTGAGAGCCTGGAGTGTGGCTTTGTGGGTTCTGACGGCGTTGCTCCCACTGGGCTCAGTGATGGGAATCCAGGTGCCTTCTTAGGCCCCTTTCACACAGGCGGACCGTTCAGATCCGCCTGTCCGTTTTTTTTGGCGGATCTGAACGGTCCCCCCATGCATGTCTATGGGGCATCGGATGTCAGCGGAGACATGTCTGCTGACATCTGATCTGATGCGATCCATCAGATCTGGATGAATGGAAACCCTATTTTCCATCCGTCCAGTGGATCGTCCCTAGGTGAGTGTTGGGCTTACCGCGACTTATGCGTTGACTGCAAAGGCTCCAGCATCAGGGAACGAATAGACCGACAGGTGTCCGACTACATCGGGTTAACGGCCGATGTGGACGCTCTGAGAAGTGATGAACTCCTGTACTACTGGGTGGGCAGCTTTGACCTCTGGCCAGAGCTTGCACAATTTGCAATGGAACTGTTGGCTTGCTCCTCGTCTAGTGTCCTGTCCAAAAGGACGTTCAGCGCAGCAGGGGGGATTATGACCGATAAGCTCACTCGCTTAGCTCACGACAGTGTTGACTACCTCACATTTCTGAAAATGAATGAGGCATGGATCTCAGAGGAATTCAACACATGTGACCAGTAGACCATGTTTGATTCAAATTCCTCAGCCCACAAATATCTGCCACCACCCATAACAATTCATGGTCCCTGTCTTAGGTAAATACAGCAGTATAAAAGGCTTTTTATGTCCGTTGAATGCCTAATTGCTACAGTCTGTCCCAGCTCCACACAGCAACCTCTCCCTACACTGACCAAAGACTTTTGTGGACCTATTAGCTAGAAACTTGTGTCACTATACAGTCTGTCCCTGCTCCACACGGCAACTTCCAGCCACAGAATACAAAGTTCTTTGCTGTCAGGTGAAAGCCTGTTGGCTAATTTTTGGGGCCTGTACTGGCCGACACTTACTTCTGTATCCTGTGAATGCCTAATGTACCTCCAGCCACCGAATACAAAGCTCTTTGCTGTCAGGTGAATGCCTGTGGGCAACTTTTTGGGGACTGTACTGGCCGACACTTACTTCTGTATCCTGTCAATGCCTAATGTATCTCCAGCAACAGAATACCAAGTTCTTTGCTGTCAGGTGAACGCCTGTGGGCTAATTTTTGGGGCCTGTACTGGTCGACACTTACTTCTTTATCCTGTGAATGCCAAATTTTTCAGACTGAAATTGAAAAGCAATGGGTCTGTAAAGGTTCGGACCCATTTTACAGAAGTGTGAATGGACCCTATATGCATTTGACATGTATTTACTGGCTGCTGTCAGTTCTGTCTGATTTAGAAAAAAATAATAAATTTTGCCTGGAAAAAAAAAATAAATACATTTTTATGGCAACTTTTCCAATAGCAATACTTCTGGTATGTCAGTGTCCATGTTGTGGGACTATGTGTGCACAGCTAGTAAGTATTTTGTGGCTGCAAATATGACCTGGAGGTTTTTAATGTTCGCCTGCCATTAAAGTGAATGGGGTCCGCCGCGAACTTGCGGTTCGCGAACATTTAAGAAAGTTTGCGGATGGCGTTCGTGAACCGCCCCATCTGATATTCGTCCATCACTACTCACGAGTTCACTGGTGATCGGTTAGCTGAAAAGATTCTGGCAGAGATCGAACACTTTTTTGTTTTTGTTTGCTGTGTTGTGTGTAACAAATTGGGACTGTTGAGCACTGCGGTTTCACTTTATACACTTTATAATTTTAATTGTGTTCTAATTGTATCATTCACTGTAAAGCACGGTCAATACCCCATGGTTTGATTTATTTGTTAATTTGGAAAGTTTTTATACCTAATGACGTGCTGCTATAATATATAAATTGAATCATTTGGGTTTAGATACAATCCCTGCGCAAGTGTAGGGGTGTTTATCACCTCACTCATTATTTTACCAGGATTAACCTCTTACCCTAACCCTTCTTACCCTAAAACAAAAAAATAGACATCCTGTTTCTTTATAGCAGGTTAAACAGCACAGTGCTTGTTCTATCTAACCTGCCCCTCTGGAAACTGTAAAAAACCTGGCTGATCCTGCCAGTTTCTGCCCTCTTTTCTGTGTGTCGACCACGATAATCATGGCTGCTGAGCCCTGACTACCATGGTCTGCCTGCGTGCCTCCATCATCCACAGCTCTCATCTCTGCTCTCCCCCCTCCCCTCCCTGCCTGTCAGCTCAGGAGTCTGTGTCTCTGCCCCCCCTCCCATCTGCTGTTAATAAAAAGTACAATGTCACTACCAGCCCCTCTCTTTCAAGCTCCCATTCTGCACTGTATAAGTGTTTGTAGGAAAAAAAAAGGCTCTAAATACCTTTTTGTGAAGTAGCTTCAGGTCCGTCATGTGACTCCCGGCCGCTCTGATAACACAATGTAGGGCTACAGCAGGGGGAGCTGAGCGGCAGCTCGGCGGTCATGTGACTCCTGGCTGACGTCAGAGGGAGAGCTCATTTCCACCTGTTGTAGCCCTGAATAGTAGTAGCAGAGCGGCCTGGAGTCACATGATCAGTCTGAAGACACTTCTCTAAAAAGGTATTACGTTTGAAAGAGAGGGGCTGGCAGCAAAGCAAAACATAGAGTTAGAAGCCCTGTAAATTAGTATATATGGTGTGAAAGCACCTCTATATGCAGGCACTCCCTTATACCAAATTATGTACTAACACTCTCTGTTAGAGTTATGCTTTAAGTTAAGGTTATCCTGACATGTATTTTTTTAGTTGTATAGACAAGTTGCTGTGAAAGAATGTGGGAAGTTTCCTCCTATTGTTATCTGAATCCTGAGATTAATATTATTTTGCATGCCACTTTGCTATAAAGTTTGTTTCCTGAGTTTGTTTTCCTGTTGTATATACATCTGTTTCCTTTACATAAAGGTATATATTTTTTTTCAAATTCTTTATTGAACATAAGAGAAATACAAAATGCGTATAAACAAAGTTTATGTTCATCAAGAAAAGGTGTGATAAGATACAGTAACGAAATTAGAATAACATAGTAACTCAGTACATATAACAAGTGCATACTCATGATAAATAAAATACAGAACACAGGGTATAAGCAGTAGGGGAGCGGATAGTGGGAGGGGGAGGAACAGAAAGAGCGGAAAGAGATAGGGGGTGGGTCCATCCCGTGCAAGTGAGCTCTCACCCAGCCATACATTAAGTTATGCAAGGGGATTGCTCCGAGCCTCCGAGCCTGTCCCGCATCTGAGAGTATGAACGCGTGCGTTCCAACATGCCCATGTTTTAGAGTACTGTTCAATCGAATGATGTTGCGTCTTTGAGGCAACGTCCTGTGGAGTTCCCCTTCCCACTTGAGAATACCCGGCAGGGTGAAGTCTTCGGGTGGTAGAGAGAGGAGAGCGTATAGTTGAGAAAGAGTATGAGGTAAGGGTCCCTGGGCCACTAAAAGATGTTCGAAAGGCGTCAAGTCTCTCACAAATAGTGAGGAGGGGCCTAGTTCTCGCAAGAAGTGGATGAGCTGCAGTGCTTGCCATCGGGATAGACGAAACTGGCCTGTTGGTGCGGTCAAGTGAGATAGAGACAGCCAGTCGTTCTTCGTAATAAAATGTGACACCGGGAATGATCCCTCTCGCAGAAGATCCCCAAATCTATCCCTAGCACAGCCCAGAGGAAATTTCGGGTTTCCCAGGATCAGGAATAGCGGGGATTGTCTATCTGAGAGTCCCTTGCTAATGACGACCAATGAGCATGAACGAATCGTCGGGCCAACAGTAGGGTGCAGTTTTACAGCCCAAACAAAGTTCGTGAAGGTGGATTCGACCTTCTTGAAGAAAGTCGCCGGAATGGAGACAGGTAGTGTTTGGAACAGAAATAGAAGCTTGGGCAGGATCGACAACTTCAGAATGTTGCAGCGTCCGAACCAGGAGTGAAGCCCCGAGGACCATTTATCAAGTAAAGTGCAGATAACTGTGAGAAGGGGTGGGAAGTTCAGGCGAAACAAGTCCAGGGGATTTGGAGAAAGCAAGGTACCCAGGTATCTTAGGCCTACTGTTGCCCTTTTAAAGGGAAAGTTGTGAGTCAGTAGATCTCGCAGTGCCAGTGACAACGCCACCCCCATGATCTCCGACTTAGAGTAGTTGATCTTCAGGTTGGATAGAACGCCAAATAATTCAAATTCCTTCAGAAGACAGGGCAGGGATATCAGGGGTTGCGAGAGGGAGAAGAGAAGGTCATCGGCATATGCCGAGATCTTATATGTGACTGCTCCCACGGAAATCCCAGAAATGTCTGGGTTTGAACGGACCTTAGTCAAGAAGGATTCCAGAGACAGCGCAAATAGTAGCAGTAAAAGGGGGCAACCCTGACGTGTGCCATTGGAAATACGAATCGGGTCCGAGAGGACCCCATTCACTTTCACTCTTGCTCCGGGGTTGGTATAGATGCTCAATATCCAGTTCATCATCTGTTGGTCAAGTCCAAAGCGGCACAGCACCTCGAACATATACGGCCAGCTGACCCTATCGAACGCCTTCTCGGCGTCGGTGCTCAGGAAGACTGTTGGTGTGTCGAAGCATCTGGCAAGATGGATCAGGTTGATGACCTTGGTTGTGTTGTCTCTGGATTCTCGCGTGGGGACAAAGCCTACCTGATCCAAATGTACCAGGTCGTGGAGGTGGGATTGGAAACGTAGGGCTAGAAGTTTGGTGAAGAACTTGAGATCTGCGTTGAGCAGCGATATCGGGCGGTAGCTACCGCACAACGAGGGATCCTTTCCTTCCCTGGGAATAACAGAAATGTGGACACTTAAGGTTTCTTCTCGGAACGAAGAGGTAAGGCCCACAGCGTTAAAGAGCTGCAACATAGGAGGCACCAGTAGGGTGTGGAGCGTTTTGAAATATAAAACCGTGAAGCCGTCTGGTCCGGGCGCCTTACCCTTCTTTGCCGAGGCGATTACCGCGGAAAGCTCTTCTTGGGTAAAGGGAGATTCTAGTTTTTCCCGGTCTGGGGACAAGAGGCGCAGTAGGTTAATAGAGTCAAGATATGATGCTAGAGTCGTTGTCTGGGTCACTATCCTGGGTGGCATTGAGCTGAAAGTACGTTTGTATATGTTGGGTAACATCCGCCAACACCCCAGGGTCCTGAAGGAGGCTCTCATTCAGCTTCCTGTGCCAATCAGAGTCCCTGCGCGTACCACTGAGGTTAACTGTCAGCATGACCGGGGCATGATCCAACCACGTGATAGGGCCAATTTCCACCTCCACTGTGGTCGGGAGAAGGCGGTGGGGGACTAGGAACACGTCAATGTGGGAATACACCTGATGTGGGTTAGAGAAGAACGTGTAGTCCCGCTCACCTGCATGTAGTATACGCCACGCATCCATGAGTTGAAGTTCATGGAGGAGTGCCTGAACTTGATGACCTGTGCCTCGGGGGACCGATGAGGTGCCCGTGGAGGTGTCCAGAGATGTGTCAAGAGGGAGGTTGCAATCGCCGCCCAGTAGAAGATTGCCCCCAGCGAAGTCTAGCAGTTAGGTCAATGATTTCCGGAGAAAGACCTCCTGATGAACATTAGGGGCATAAACTGTGGCAAGGGTAACTTTAACATCCCCTATACGGCCTTTGAGAAATAGATATCTGCCCTACGGATCCTCCTGGCGATCCGAAATCAGGATAGACACTCCTCTAGATTTGGTCTCAGAGTTGGCAGCATGTTACACGCACGGATAGAATCTGTTCTGAAGGAGGGGAAGACCCCCCCCCCACTCGAAAGTGGATCTCTTTAATGAAGGCGACATCCATATGTAGGCGTCGCAACTCACCCAGCAGCATACGTCTTTTCTCGGGAACATTCGGGCCCCTTGGCATTTAGGGAAGTCACCCGCACGGGATCCATGAGGAGTAGAAGTACGGGGTTAGTGCGGGGAAAGAGAAAGAAAGAGGTAGAGGAGGCAAGGAAGGAGAAGGAAGTAGGGATAAAGCAGCAAAGAGCAGTGGGGAGGGGGGGGAGAAGGCGGTAGGAAAGGACTAGGTGCTGGACAAAGCCCCCCAAATATCCAAGGAGGAGGAATATAAGATGTAAGGAAGGAAAATGGAGGATCAGGAGATACCAGAGAGGGGAGGGGAGGGGAGGGGAGGAAGGGATGTCAAGGGTAGGGAGGGGGGAAGTAACCTAAGAGAACCAAGAAAGAAAAAACACCCCGGGGTTCTCTCTAGGAGAGACAAAACCTGTGTCGGGGTGCAGGCCTAATGGGGGGTAAGACCTTAAAACAAAAACCACCCAGGGAAAGCTGAGCATTGCGGTCAGAGCTCCCCCTTTCCAAAAAGCACATCAATCTTAAGTAATTCGGAGAAATAAAAAAACTGCCATGAACATAATAGCAAAAACAAAGGCACTTGCGGCAGGATCCCCCGTCTTTGGGACACCTCAGATAAAAGGTGGAGGGAGAGGTGTCCCCGGGACATGGGGGTCCCAATTATAAAGCATTGTGCGTCCTGAGCTACATAAGAGTAGTAATCAGTCAAACAGTCCCCTGCATGTACCCGTGCCCCCAGAGGGAGCTATCCCCCATCCCATCAGCTTCAAAGAGGTAACACCGGAGAGTAAGCAGTATTCCCCTGTATCCTCCATGTAAAGATGCAATAAATCGTGTGCACTAAAACCACCTCCAACCAGCAGTCACCCTCTGGGTAGCACATCCCATGCTCCGCCCATGGGTCCAGGGTACCACTAGCCAGCGTGAGCCGACAGCCTCACCTCGCCGACCCGCGGCACCCCGCACCCACACCGAGCAGCGCACACATGGAACTCAGGGAGCTTCCTGCAAGCTACGTGGTCATTCCCCAACTGATCCCCATAATCCAACCTGTGTCTCATCTATATCAGTGTGACATATTACATAAACCGGGTCATCCGCATCCATATCGCCCCCCCAGCAGGGGGTATCTGCTGTGGAGACAGGGCGGTAGAAGGGCGGGCACAAGCCAGGTTGGGTGCAGGACTATCCCCCGCCCCCCCCCCCCCGCTGTGAGGACTGATCCGTTCGCAGCACAATCTATGAGCTGGGTCCCATCCCCCCCCCCCCTCCTGCCACTACGCCATATGCCCACATGTATACATGATCCGGTATTACCCTCAACATAGAGCGAGCATTGAGAAGTTGGCATAAGCATAACTCTATAGTGAGATCAATCCACAACAGAAGAAATATAAAAATAAAATAAGATAAAATAAAAGAAATAAAAAATAAAAGAAATACAAAAAAACCACAAAAAAACAATCTTATGGAACTTCTCACAAGTAGCAGCGTAGGACGGGTAGACACCCAAGTTCTCCAGGTGGAAGTAGCGGTGGGCGGGTAGGTTGAGGCGGTGAGTGTCCCGGAGAAATCACGGTAATCAAAGGGCCCAGGAAAAATGTTGGGTCTCCGTTACATTGGAAGCACGTGCGGCTGTGGTAAGCGTTCACCTGGGGTAAAAGTGCAGGCGGTGGTCATGCGACAGTCACATCAGTCGGGAAAGAAAAAAATAAAATAAGGATCTGGTGACCAGGATGGGGAGCACAGAGTACTGACTCCGGGAAGGGACCTGGAGCTTCACATACGGGGAAGGTATGCGAGCGTGCAAGTGTCAAATCCTCAACTGGGGAGTAGGCTCAGGAACAAAACCGAAAGGCCGGTCAGTGCTCCCACACTGCCATCGCCGGTTCTGGTTGCAGCTGTTGGCGGCTTCTAGGAGTGAGAGGCGGGAAGCTCCTCTCCCGGCCGGCAGTGGATGGGTGCCTTCGGCCAGGTCCGGGAGGTGTTGCAGAAAGTTGGGAACCGAGATCGGTTCCATGTCAAGAATGGTGTAGAGAGCAGGGAGGTCATCCGGATGATGCACAGAGAACGAGGAGGACCCCTTACGGACTGTAAGGGAGATAGGGAATCCCCACCGGCATGTGCAGCCCAGTTGGTGAATCCGCTCCAGTAATGGTCGCATCAGGGCCCTGCGCTGTAGGGTAGCCCGGGACAGATCTCGTAAGACCCAGACTCTGGCCCCATCGAAGTCCACTTCACCGGCCCCCCACGCTTGTCTAATAATTGCATCCTTGTGGGCATAACGGTGGAGCCGGCAGATGAAATCTCGGGGCCGTTTTGTATTGAGGAGCAGGGGCCCAGTGCTCTATGCACCCGGTCAAATTCCAAGGAAGTGGGCAGAATGTCCGGGGCCAGACGTTGACAGATGGCCAGGACTGTGGGCTGCAGCGATTTCTGTCCTGTGGCCTCCGGTATCCCCCGCAGTCGCAGATTGTTCCTGCGGCTGCGGTCCTCCATCTCTTTCAGGTGCAGCTGCAGAATGTTGACACAGTCAGCCTACACAGCTTGGGCATTCTCCAGCCGTGACACTCTTGCCTCCAGGGAGGCAACGGAAGATTCCCCAGCGGACACCCTGTCGGTGAGGAGTTGGACATCCGAGCGCACCGCTTGTATGTCCTTGACATGGGCTTCCTCCAAGTGCAGGGCCAAGGCCTCAAAGTCTCGCTTCGTAGGCAAGGCCTGCATCAGGGCCCGAAGGTCCTCTGCACCCTCCTGAGTAGCAGCCGCTGTGAAGAAGTCCATCAAGGGAGCTGCAGGTGACAGGGACTGAGACCCGGGTTCCAGGAGGAGAGGAGCGGTCGGGGATGCCGGTGCAGACGACATGGGCGAGGATGAGGCCACACGTGTCCGAGGTTGACCAGCGCAGGCTGAAGAGGAGCGGGTTCCAGGGAAGTACCGATGCAGTACCGATCTGGGCGAGGTGCGGAGAGGTTTCCTCCTGCGTCCGGTGCTCATTCCGGTGTAGATATTGGCAGTTAAACCGTGAAGGACAGGGTGAGATAGCCGGAGCTCAGACAATGTGCTTCCTTATGCCGCCATGTTCAGGACACGCCCCCATAAAGGTATATTTTTAATTGCCTCTTGTTGACGATTAGGGTAAAGGACTGTTATGCATGGTTCTGTTTTTATTATATGTAGAATATGACGTGTATAGAATGGAAATGGGTCCTTGTCATATCCTGTTGTGTATACTGTATTTAAGACCCCAAATACTGGAATTAAAACTACGTAACCCATTCACTATGCTCTTGGGTGTGAGTGTGTTGTTTCCAGGGCCCTGAAGTGTGGATGTGTGGAATGGAAATATATGCTGGCAAAATTTAGTAGAGATTACATAGACAGATAATATAGAAAGGGATAAATCCCTCAGGTAGATAGGTACAGTTAACTTGTTGCAGTTCTGGTATAATCTTTTAGTTAGAATAAAGTAATATATAAAGGAATATGGATATGTACCATTAACTTGTTATATATTAGGTATAGTATTCCTTTAGCTGGTATCAGAAGTTTTGGGTTGGGGTGTGGCCATTGAGTGCTGGGTTGCTTGGGTACATCCCATTGGGCACGGCTGGCTGCTTAGGTGCATACTGTAATTCCCGATTGCCCCCCCATTTTGGACAGAAGCCTCGATCACTTAGGTAGCACCAGAGACGCAGTAGAGCTGTAGGAGCTTGTGCTGATATTGTTTACCCTAGGCAGTAAAGGTAGGAATTAGGTAGGGACTAGAAATGTTTCCTTTAAGTTGAGAAATTTTTCCCTTCCACACGCTCAGACATCTTTAAGGTAATCATTTTAACATGATAATTAATTATGTACGCTTGCATATGGAATATTGCTAAATAGATGTCTTAATTGGTCTTTTGAAAGATTATAACACTCCCTGCCCTTTGCGTATTTTGGAGTGCTAATTTAAATGAGTCAGCATTGGGGTATTTCCTGATTGTGCAACTTTTCTGCCTTGACGCGCATGCAAAGCAATGAACAGATTAGCGGGCGATATTTCAGTGCCAGCAGAATTTCCTGCTCCTAGAATAGTTGCACATTCAAAGGTACATATGTCTGCTCGCATAATTTGCTCTTTTTGTTTACAGGATTAGTAAGGAAAAAATCCTGCATTTATTATCACTTAAAGTGTTAAGATTTACTAAGCCACGGCGTAAAATGTCAAGAAAGCATAGATTGTTTCAGACTTTACATACAAATGGGTTTTTCACAGTGGAAACTAGCCTTAACGCATATGCTAGAATGAAACTGCAGAAATCCAACAGCCTAAGGAGAAAAACTAGGAGCATTACTATACTGCACACAAAGACACATAAGCCTCCGCTCTCAGCACTCTCTTCTGCCCTAACATTAATTAACTCTCTCCTTGCTGATTTGGAAGCATCACAATGAGATACTAAAAAACGTTCAGTTTCTAGAAAAGGTTTGGAGAGTTCAGCAGGTGTTTACCTACATACATTTAATGGCCAGACTACAAGTTGTCATAAGTAATGCAATCAGGGAATCCCTTGCCCGGTGTGCAGAAAACTTTGCAATATTCACACCTACCGCTTTTGTACATGTACCCCAGGCTGATCCACCCTTTACCCCAGGTATAGGGGATTTTGTTGCAATTATGCTGCACAGGCTCTGGCATGGTTAGCTGTTGAGGGATATATGCAGTATTCCCAAACTCAAAAGTATATAAATTTAGATCCACCAAGTCCTGGTGTGCAAGGGAGAAGGGTGCATGTCTGCACGGTATGAGTACATGGTGAGCCTTTGGGCTGGAACAGCAAGGAAGCTGGAGAAAGTGTGCTAACTGAGGTACAGTGTTTGTACAGGAACTGTTAGATGGCCAAGAGGGTCAAGGCTTAAAGCCTGAGCAGCGGTGCTGCTAGAGAGCCAGGTGGCTTTGCATTTTTCATTTACATTATTGCTGTGGAAAGCTGAAACCCCTGCACGGGCAACTGTTATGTTATTGGACTTGTGTTTTTTTATATTTTCCTTTAATAAAAGTGGGCCAACAAGCCCTTAAAGGGCACAACTGCGTGGACTAAGCTCACTGGTAGGCTCTGCACTCAAGCTAAACACCCCCAAATATCACAGTTGTTATTGAGTAATTCAAGTAGAAACTCATTCAGCCCCCATAATTGGAAAATTGCAATCTAGAAAGTGTGCGATTGCTGCTAGGCCCCATGGATGGGGTATAGATGTATGCAAAGTTTCTACATCTATACCAACCAATATGGCATCTGATGGTACCTCCACATTGTTGATTTTTGCTAGTACATCTCTAGTATTCTGAATGTAGGAAGGTAATCTGAAACCATCTCTTTTAAAAATGTGTCTAAATATCTCCCCACACGTTCAAGGGGACCTTTTATTCCCAAGATAATCGGCCTGCCCGGTGGATTTTGAAGTGACTTATGAACTTTGGGAAAATGTAGATAGTAGGTGTATTATATTCTATCACCCTTAGATATTCAAGTTCTTTTTTGGAGATAAGATTTACTTCATGGGTCAGGAGTAGCTTGAAGTTTAGTTCATCAACAAGGGTAGGAAAGGGTTTTTTTCGCAAGTTTCTCATAGGTTGACTGGTCATTTAATTGCCTCCTTTTTTCTTTTTCATAGTACTCTTCTGATAGCAGAACCACATTACCCCCTCTATCGCTTTTCTTAATGATAACCTTAGATGCTTCCTTCAATTCCCGAAAGGCCTGCCGCATATCAGGGCCAAGGTTATCACTACCCATGTGTCCAGTTCAGATGAGATAGATCCTCCTGTACTAGATCTAAGAAGACCCCAAGCCATGTGCCCTGTGTCCTGCTGTGTGCCCCTTAATGTGCCCCATGCCCTGCTATGAGCCTCATAATGTGCCCTGTGTCCTGCTGTAAACCCCGTAATGTGCCCTGTGTCCTGCTGTGTTCCCCATGTTCTGCTGTGTGCCTCATGATGTGCCCCATGTTCTGCCTTGTGCCCCACGATGTGCCCCATTTTATGTTGTGTGCCCTTTTTTGCTGTGTGTCCCATGATGTTCCTCATTTTCTGATTTAGGCCCCTACCTTTATATAGGCCCCAGGTTTGCCATATTCACTGTTACCGATCTTCTGTCACTTGTAAACACAGAAGTCTGGCTTCTATGCTCGCTTCCCCAGGCAGCTCCCTCAGAACCTCCCCACACAGCACGAAGGCCGGACAAGGAGGGACAGTTGCCGATGCATGGATGTGTTTATGGGCTTCAGAGACAGCATCCCATGTGGAATTAGGCATGCATGGCTGCACCCTTCCTCCTCTGGGTGCATGCCAAGGCACGGCCCTTAAGGCCCTTCAAAATCCTCAGCACCAAGCCCATGATGCTCTTAATCCGGCCCTGTGTGTGCCCCTAATGTGCCCCATGTTCTGCTGTGAGACTCATGTTTTGCTGTGTGTCCCTTAATGTGCCCAATGCCCTGCTGTGAGCCCTGTAATGTGTCATGTGCCCTGCTGTGTGTCCCTTGATGTGCCCCATGCTCAGCAGTGTGCCCCATAATGTGCCATGTGCCCTTCTGTATGCCCCTTGTGCTTCATTGTGACATGAGTCACTTTGGTTGGGGGGCTTGTGGAACCCAGATTGCTTTAGGGAGGTTGGGAGACTCCTTGTGCAGCTTCCCCAGCCCCTCTTATGTGTAAGTCCCCTGTGTCTATTAGGGGCACAGGGTAACCGAGAACCCCAGTTGGGTCTGCACTAGTCAGACTGTACAACCACACTGGACTCAGTCTTCTATGTTACCCCAGTTTTCCTGGGTTCTATATGTGTGATTTGTGTTGAAAGAGTGAGGGGCTCTTTCACTTGGGACAATAATATTTCTGAACAGTGTGTCCCTCAGGAAATATATGAGGATGAACGGTTTGACTTTTCAGATTGCTAGAATATTGCAGGAGTGTCTCATAGACCCTTGCTAGATATCGAGGTAGGGTGGAGTTTGTTATTAAGTACCTGTATCCTATTGTTCTATTGTTTCTGTCTGCCTTAAGATCAACCTATTATGGGATGTATATGTGTATGTGGATTGGCTGCTAAGGGGGAGGGGGGGTTATCTCTTCGTGCCTGTGTTTGAATAAACAGTTGATTCTGGTTGACTCCAAAACTTGTACTGTTGAGTTCTTGGGGTAACTATAGCCAGATTCACAGGTCTCATGTTCCAGAGCTTGGGAAGCAGTTTCTTGGCGGAGATACCCAGTCGGGGTGTCCAGAGTCCGTCACACCCATGTTCTGCTGTATGTCCTATGATGTTCCCTGTGTCCTGCTGTGTGTCCCTTAACCACTTTAGCCCCGGAGGATTTTCCTGCTTAACGTCTAGGCCACTTTTCAACTTGGCACTGCGCAAATTTAACTGACAATTGCGCCGTCATGCAATGCTGTACCCAAACGAAATTTACGTCCTTTTTTCCCACAAACAGAGCTTTCTTTTGGTGGTATTTAATCACCTCTGTGCTTTTCATTTTTTGCAATATTAATAAAAAAAAGAGCGAAAATTTTGCAAAAAAATTTACATTTTCTACTTTGACAGTTAAAAAATATCCAATATATTAAATTTTTTTCATATTTTTAGGCCAGAATGTATTAAGCTAAATGTCTTTGACAAAAAAATTCTCGTTAAGCGTAATTTTAACCACTTTAAGACCGGAAGATTTTACCCCCTTCCTGACCAGGCCATATTTTGCGATTCGGCACTGCGTTACTCTAATGGATAATTGCGCTGTCGTGCAATGCTGTACCCAAATTAAATTTATGTCCTTTTTTTCCCACAAATATAGCTTTCTTTTGGTGGTATTTGATCACCTGTGCGATTTTTAATTTTTGAGAAAAGAGCGACAATTTTGAAAAAAAAATATTTTTCACATTCTGCTATATAACATTTCCCCCAAAAAAATTACAAATCAAATTTTTTTACATTTTAGGCCAATTTGTTTTCTGCTACATATTTTTGGTAAAAAAATCACAATAAGCGAATTTTGATTGGTTTGCGCAAAAGTTATCACGTTTACTAAGTATGGGAAAGATGTTTGTTATTTTTATTGTTTATTTTTTTTTTACTAGTAATGGCGGCAATCTGCGATTTTTTTTTTTTTAATTTTATTTTTTTTATTTATTTTTTTTTGCGGGACTGCGACATTGTGGCAGACAGATCGGACCCCTAACTGACATTTTTGACACTTTTGGGGGGACCAGTGACATTACTACAATAATCAGTGCTATAAATATGCACTGTTACTGCAATAATGACACTGGCAGGGAAGGGGTTAACACTGTTGGTGATCAAGGGGTTAAATGTGGCCCTCATGCTTACTGACGTGTGTGGGGGGGAAGGGGGTTGTGTGACACAGACACAGATCACAGGTTCAGCTATGCTGAATCCTGTGATCTGTCACTGCCTGTCACAGAGGAGATCCGTCCACTTTGTTTACACAAGCGGGCGGATTTCCTCACTCTTTCCCCGACGATTGGGGAAGAGCGGCGGTGATCACCGCCTCTCCTCCCCTGGCCTGACTCCCGCTGTTTCTGAATACAGCGGGAGAGAGCCTCCGGCGGCGCGCGCGCCGCTGAGAGAGGGAGGAGTCCAGCGACGTAGGTCTACGTCGCTGGACCCAGTCGAGCCGCTCTGCTGCAGTAGCAGCAACGTGAGCGGTCGGCTAGTGGTTAATGTGCCCCATGTCCTACTCTGTGCCCCTTAACTTGCCCAATGCCCTGCTGTGAGCCCTGTAATGTGCTATGTGCCCTGCTGTGTGTCCCTTGATGTGCCCCATGTTCTGCTGTGTGCCCCATGATGTGCCCCATTTTCTGCTGTGTGTCCCATAATGTTGCCCATTTTCTGCTTTGTGCCCTTATTATGTGCCCCATGTTCTGCTGTGAGCCCCATGGTGTGCCCAATGCCCTGCTGTGTGACCTATTTTCCTCTGCGTCCCCTGATGTTCCACATTTTCTGCTGTGTGCCCCATTTTCTGCTGTATGCCTCATAATGTTCCCCATTTTCTGCTGTGTGCCCCATGTTCTGTTGTGTGCCCTGTGTCCTGCTGTGAGCCCCCTAATGTGCCCTGTGTCCTGCTGTGTGCCCCATGTTTTGCTGTGAGCCCCATGTCTTGCTGTGTGTCCCTTAATGTGCCCAATGCCCTGCTGTGAGCCCTGTAATGTGTCATGTGCCCTGCTGTGTGTCCCTTGATGTGCCCCAAGTTCTGCAGTGTGCCCCATTTTCTGTTGTGTGCTCCAT
Organism: Pelophylax lessonae; assembly: GCF_965119305.1. Lineage (NCBI taxonomy): Eukaryota > Metazoa > Chordata > Amphibia > Anura > Ranidae > Pelophylax > Pelophylax lessonae. The sequence goes on from NC_138775.1 coordinate 151,121,617, forward strand.
AATGTGCCATGTGCCCTGCTATATTCCCCTTGTGCCCCATGTTCTGCTGTAAGCTGTATGATGTGCCCTGTGTCCTGCTGCGTGCCCTTTAATGTGCCCCATGTCCTGCTGTGTGTCCCTTAATTTGCCCAATGCCCTGCTTTGAGCCCTGTAATGTGCCATGTGCCCTGCTGTGTGTCCCTTGATTTGCCCCATGTTCTGCTGTGTGCCCCATGTTCTGCTGTGTGCCCCATTTTCTGCTGTGTGTCCCATGATGTTACCCATTTTCTGCTGTGTGCCCTTATTACTGAATGTGCCCCATGTTCTGATGGTGTGCCCAATGCCCTGCTGGGAGTCCCTTAATGTTCCCTGTGCCCTACTGTATGCACCTTGTGCCCCATGTTCTGCTGTATGCCCCATGATGGGCCCCATGTTCTGCCTTGTGTCCTTCAATGTGCCCCATGTTCTGCTGTGTGCTGCTTGATATGCCCCATGTTCTCCTGGGTGCCCTTTGATGTGCCCCATGTTTTGCTGTGTGCACCACAATGTGCACTGCTGCCCCCATGTAATGTGTCCTATTGTGCCCTCTGATGTGCCCTGCTGTCCACCCTGCATTGTGTCCTTCTGACCTCCTGTGCTCTGCCCTGCTGCCCCCTGTACACTGCTTATCTCCAGTTAAACCCAGAATTAAGCATCTGTACAGAAAAAAAAAACAGTACAAGTTTCACAAAAAATAGGTAAGGTATAATATTTTTTCTATCATTAAATGCTATTTCCTAAAATAATTGCTATATCACAGCTCGCTGATCACACCGATGTTCCGTGAGCTGTAGATCTTAGCCCTTTTTCAGGATTACCCCTAGATCTCAGACTTTTTGTCAGGGGTTCCCTCAATGTAAAAAGGTTGAGAAACACTGGTCTAATGGCTAAGGAGGCATTGAATCCAGATGCCCTGAGCACTAATGGCCATGCATTGCCAGAGATGTCGTCTATACACCTGCAGGTGCCAACCCCCTGTGGATATTGTTAGTCTATTATCAGGTGAGTGAAGTTATTGTCCGCTAATGGCACCAGTGCAGTGTATGTGAAACAAGCATCCAGTCGCTGTTTAACCACTTGCTCTCTGGGCACTTATACCCCCTTCCTGCCCAGGCCAATTTTCAGCTTTCAGCGCTCTCATCCAATGAAAATTGTGCGATCATGCAACACTGTACCCATATGATATTTTTAACATTTTTTTTTCACACAAATAGAGCTTTCTTTTGCTGTATTTATTCACCACTACATTTTTTTTTTTGCTAAACAAACAAAAAAAGACTGACAATTAAAAAAAAAAAAAAAAATCCTATTTTGTTATAAATTTAGCAAACAGGTAATTTTTCTCTTTCACTGATGAGCACTTATGAGGTGCCACTGATAGGCTGCACTGATAGGTGGCTCTGATGGCCACTGATGAGGTGGCACTGATCAGGAGGGACTAATGAGAATGGGTGGCACTGATAGGTGGCACTAATAGGCGGTACTGGTGGGCACTGGTTAGCAGTACTGATGGGCACTGATAGATGGCACTGGTGGGCACTGATTAGCAGCACTGGAGGGCACTAATTAGCAGCACTGGTGGGCACCAAGGGGACCAATGTCCCTCTGACAGTTAATGATTTTCTTCTTTTCTTCATGCTGATATGGTGAGGGAAATAAAAAGCTGATAACCGGCTTCTGTTTACTGACAGCTGATCACACAGTAATGGGCCCGCTGTGATTGTCCCTTTACTCAGATCAGTGATGATCCAAGTCCCAAAGACTTGGCGATCACAGAGCGCGCTACCCGCACACCCCAGGGGGCATGCAGGCAGCGTGAGAACGGGAGGATGTCCATGTACTCCCTCCTGGCATTTTAAGCATGCGCTGTAGCAGTCTTTCGGCTATAGAGCGGACGCCAAGTAGTTAATTAGGATGTTGGGCATGAGTACATTATGCCTCTGCAGCTCTGTAACATCTATCATCAGTGTATAGCAATGGTTAGGCTTATCCCAATAGAGCAATCAGCTCGCCGGGGGGTACTCGCAGTTACTTGCACAGGTTTATATCTCCAGATAGTGCCAGGCCTTTCCCAGTCTATCAACTGGGTATACGCTGTAGCAAGCCGGCTTCACAACCCAGCTGATTATGATGTAAACATGTGTACCTTCAATCCATCCTGCACACCTTCACTGTAGGCTCTCGGTGATGAGCCGTCCTCTCAGCCGGGTGGGCAGATTACCAAAGGGGGAGTGGTGGAAGTATGTGAGTTGTATATATAAAAAACATATTTATATAAATAAACATGGGTATAGGTCCACTGGATCATCAGGACCTCAAATCACTCAATCAAACTTGCATTTTAACAAGGTGAAGATTAGTCTGATGGTGTCCCCTATGGTGTGAGGAACACCTGGAGATTAAGTTCAGTATTTAAACCCTTTGGGGGCTAAGGTCCCCAAATGAACGGGTGCATTAGTACATAAGCTGTCAAAACATTTAAAAGATAATGCATACAAATTTGTGTACTCCCCTCTACCAGTGTTGCCAAACGCCAGTATTTTTACTGGCAGCCAGTAAAAAATGGGCACTTTTCTCCTGCCAGTAAATGCCAGTGACAGGAAAAGGTTGCCAGTAGAAAATATGGCTGTGGCGCTGGGCTTGGAAGTGCGCATGCGCAGGTCCAGTTCAGAGCGTGTTGTAAAGTGTGTTCTTGTGGGTCTGGCGGAGGCAGTGCGTGAGCGTATTGTGTGTTGTCACAGTGCAAGGGAGCTGAGCGGAGTGGCTGGAGCTTTGCGTACTCTTTAGACTGGAGTGGATTGAAGGTACCATCTGGTGTGGAGAGAGACTGTTACTGTAACTCAGGAGAGGACGTAACTCAGGAGAGGACGTGTCGTGTCGGTGAGGTGTCATCAACATCTGTGCTGCTGCACACTGCTGTCAGTGTCATTGTGAGAGTCCATTTCGTATGTGTGCGCCTCTCCATTCTAAAATCTATCTTACATCACATTGCTAATTGCATATTGTACTTGGTTTGTAGCCTAAATACTGAAATGTGAACTTAAAATTGTAATTTTGTAACTTTTGGAAATGCCAGTAAAAACTGGCTGTGCCAGTAAATGTTGGCTGTGATGTCAGTAAATTTCAATCTGGTAGGTTGGCAACACTGCCCTCTACAAGCAGACATTTCCCTATAGCACATTATGTACCAATACATAAACTGCGCCATGGAGGCCCTTTCTAAGTGCTGCTATTATGTGTTTTAATGAAAAATTGCCTCATTAACCACTTAAGCCCCGGAGGATTTGGCTGCTAAAGGACCAGGGGTTTTTTTGCGATTTTTTACTGCGTGACTTTAACGGACAATTGCGCGGTCGTGCGTTGCTGTACCTAAACGAATTTGACGTCCTTTTTTTTCCCACAAACAGAGCTTTCTTTTGGTGGTATTTGATCACCTGTGCGATTTTTTGATCACACGCTATAAACAAAAAAAGAGCGTAAATTTTGCAAAAATAACAATATTTTTCACATTTTTTTATATGAAATTCCCCAAAAAAAAAAGTAAAAATCAAAATTTTTTAACATTTTTCGGCCAATTTGTTTTATGCTACCTATGTTTGGTAAAAAAAATCGCAAAAAGCGTATTTTGATTGGTTTGCGCAAAAGTTATCGCGTTTACTAACAAAGGGAAAGATTTTTGTCATTTTTGGTGTTTTTTTTTTTAACGCGTAATGGCGGCGATCTGCGATTTTTTTTTCGGTACTGCGACATTGCGGCGGACAGATCGGACCCTTGACTGACATTTTTGACACTTTTGGGGTTACCAGTGACATTACTGCAGTAATCAGTGCTATACATATGCACTGTTACTGCAAAAATGACACTGGCAGGGAAGGGGTTAACTTTATTGGACAGGGAGGGGTTAAGTGTGTCCTAGGGGCGTGATTCTAACTGTGTAGGGACATTCCTATTGGTGTAAAAGCAAAGATCCACCGTTCTACATAGTAGAACGGACAGATCTTCACTTTTACACAGGGAGAACTGACAGGCAGCTTGTTTACACAAGCTGCTCTGTCTTTCTCCCTTCACAGGAGCGATCGCAGTGTGACTGGCGGACATCGAGTCCGCCGGTCACACGCACTGACTTGCCTGTGAACGAGCCGCGGCGGGCGCGCGCCTCGGCGGGCGCGCGCCCGCCTGCGATAGGCTCGCAAGTCAGTGACAGGCGAGTGACGTACCGATACGTCACTCTGCCTGGCCGGGGCTGACCGCCGCAGTATATAGTCGTGCGGCGGTCGGCAACCGGTTAAAGGAGAAGTACGGCAAACACTTTTTTTAACCCTACCTCTCCTGTGAAATGTGAAAGAGAGTTTGCTCTCAACTGAATCTCTGATATGTGGTGCCATATTCCTGGATGCAATATAGGAAAAAATTGACCCCTGGGTTTGGGACTTTTCAGCCACACAAAAAAACAATATATAGTAAAACAAAACGTAATTTTATTGTACGCAAATGTATAACAAAGCTCATAAAATGCGAACAGTGTTAACTCTGATACACACGGCACAAATGAATGTCAGACTGATGCAGCAAAGAGATACCCAACGCGTTTGGAAGTAGGGAATGCGCTTCTTCAGGGGTATAGTTCTGAAAGCTGCAAAAAATTTTCTACAGTAAGATAATACAAAACTCATAATTAATACATAATTTTAACAACATAATATGATACATAAGTAGTGCCACTATCAAAACACATCAGCTGTGTTTTGTGTGTAGGTTCCTGTTTGCTGGATAAAAACAACAAGTCTCAGGTGCCTGCCTGGCCTGTTCAGATATCATCAATCAATATTAGTGGATGTTGTTTCCCATTAAGGCTGCCAGAGGTCTGTTAAGCGTCTGAAGCCCACAAAAAGATGGAGACCCTGGTGAAGAATGGTATAAAATATACCCTTTATAGTGAATAAGGTAGCTAGGTTGCAAAAAGATATGGCCTTCTATAGTAAGAAAAATTGGAAAAATTTAGGGGTATATATCTGAATGAGTAAAGAACATTTGCAATTTGCATTCCTGATCAGTGAGTGGCCAAAATTTTTCATAGAGAACTGTGTCAATATGGTGAAAAAGGGCCTATAAAAATAAGAGGATTTCAGAATAGGGCAAACAACCAGGAATACTCAGATGGTAACTTAGCAGGCCTTGTTCAGACATGCAGAGGATACAGGATCCATAGGTGATAAAAATAGGTAGATAGGTGTTAAAGTATTGCCTTTAGAGCCACAGAGAGTGTAGTCAGAGAGTAAAAGAGTTTGAATGGAGAGGATCTCACCTTTAATGGCTAAACCGCTGGCAACAAAAGTGAGTACACCCTTAAGTGAAAAATTTCTAAATTGGACCCAATTAGCCACTTTCCCTCCCCGGTGTCATGTGACTCATTAGTATTACAAGGTCTAGGGTAAGAATCGGGAGCAGGTGTGTTAAATTTGGTGTTATCGCTCTCACTCTCATACTGATGACTGAAAGTTAACATGGCACCTCATGGCAAAGAACTCACTGAGGACCTGAAAAAAAGAATTGTTGCTCTACATAAAGATGGCCTAGGCTATAAGAAGATTACGAGGACCCTGAAACTGAGCTGCAGCACAGTGGCCAAGACCATACAGCGGTTTAACAAGACAGGTTCCACTCAAAACAGGCCTTGCCATGGACGACCAAAGAAGTTGAGTGCACGTTTTCAGCGTCATATCAAGAGGTTGTCTTTGGGAAATAGACATATAGACATATGAGTGCTGCCAGCATTGCTGCAGAGGTTAAAGGGGATGGGGTCAGTCTGTCAGTGCTCAGACCATACGCTGCACATTGCATCAAATTGGTCTGCATGGTTGTCATTCCAAATGGAAGCCTCTTCTAAAGATGATGCACAAGAAAGCCCGCAAACAGTTTGCTAAAGACAAGCAGACTAAGGACATGGAATACTGGAACCATGTCCTGTGGTCTGATGAGAGCAAGTTAAACTTATTTGGTTCAGATGGTGTCAAGCGTGTGTGGCGGCAACCAGGTTAGGAGTACAAAGACAAGTGTGTCTTGCCTACAGTCAAACATGGTGGTGGGAGTGTTATGGTCTAGGGCTGCATGAGTGCTGCTGGCACTGGGGAGCTACAGTTAATTGAGGGAACAATGAATGCCAACATGTACTATGACATACTGAAGCAGAACATGATCCCCTCCCTTCGGAGACTGGGCCGCAGGGCAGTATTCCAACTTTATAATGACCCCAAACACAACTCCAAGATGATCACTGCCTTGCTAATGAAGCTGAGGGTAAACCCTAATGAGCATCTGTGGGGCATCCTCAAACGGAAGGTGGAGGAGCCCAAGGTCTCTACCATCCACCAGCTCGGTGATGTCCTCATGGAGGAGTGGAAGAGGATTCCAGTGGCAACCTGTGAAGCTCTGGTGAACTCCATGCCCAAGAGGGTTGAGGCAGTGCTGGAAAATAATGGTGGCCACACAAAATACTGAAACTTTGGGCCCAATTTGGACATTTTCACTTAGAGGTATACTCACTTTTGTTGCCAGTGGTTTAGACATTAATGGCTGTGTGTTGAGTTATTTTAAGGGGATAGCAAATTTACACTGTTAGGCCCCGTTCACACTGGGGCGATCCGACCTGCCGGGGCGACCTCCCAGGTCACGGCGCGCAGCTCGCACCGCGACCTCGGAGCTGCCGGCACGGACTTCATAACATTGAAGTCAATGCAGATCGCTCCAGGTCGCCCCAAAGAAGCTCCGGACCCTTTTTCTAAGTCGGAGCGACTTGTGTCTCTCCTATTAGAACGGGTCCACAGCTTCTGTATGGCAGGCGACCTACGGCGACCTGTCAGGCGACCAGGTCGCCCCAGTGTAAACGGGGTCTTATACAAGCTATACACTGCAAGCTTTACATTGTAGCAAAGTGTCATTTCTTCAGTCTTGTCACATGAAAAGATATAATAAAATGTTTACAAAAATGGGAGGGGTGTACCAGGCTTCAAGTCCTGCGGGAACGGCGTTCCTTGACTTTTTCTACAGCAGGAACGCCGTTCCCGTTAGTCCGCCCAACACGAACCCAGCACCACATCTTGCTCTGGGATGGGGGGTCAGTAAACCCAGATTGCGAGTTCAAGATCCGCCCTCCCCGAGCATGGTGTGTGAGGAAGGGAGCCGCACTAGAGAAAGCAGAGCCGATGCTTCCTGTATAGCTCCGGCTCCTGTCAAAGGCAGGGCAGACCGGGCACATAGGAGATACAGGAAGCATCAGCTCTGCCGATGAGAGAGGGAGATAGAGAGAGAGAAAGATAGAGAGGAGGGAAGGAGAGAGACATGGGAAGAGAGAAAGAGATGAGAGATAGATATAAAAGATATTCTATATATATATATATATATATATATATATATATATATATATATATATATATATATATATAGCACTATTTCGATCACTCTTGGCGGCTACTGGGGTATGATGACGCCACCTGTGTAGTATTTAGGAGCAGAGTCTATATAATCTGTGTGATCAGGACAGGATTTATAGTAAGCGCCAGTGCCTCCACTCAATCAGGGCTTGTGATTAGCAAGTGAAATCCCAATTGAGAAAACATATCCATATAGACAATAATCCACACAGCAGAGTGTTTAAATGTCCATGTATTGAAGAAATAACATTCAGTGACCCATATAACATAAGATATTCTCCTCTCAGGAACATGAAATCATTAGCAGTGTCTCTGTGTGTCTCAGTGAGGGGATGTTGCAGCACTTACAGTCTCTGTTCTCTAAGCAGGAAATTCCTGTGTGTCCTCATGTCTCTTATTTCTCCAGTCTTACCCAGCAATCCTTGCTCTGCCCTTTTTGATGACCTCATCCTTCTTGCAGAGAGAGAGAGAAAGCACCGCAGCCATATTGACAAAGGGCAAAACAAACACTGCATAACAGGAATACACACTTGAAAGATGGACAAAGAAATTATCACATCCCTACATATATATAATGTAGTGATATATATATAGTGATATCGCTCTATTTCCATCTTTATACAACTATATATATATAGTTGTATAAAGATGGAAATAGAGCGATATAAAAAGACAGATGGAAAGAGATAGAGGGGTGGGGGAGAAAAAAAGAACAAGTGAGAGAGAGAAGAAAGAAAGAATAGAGAGGGGAGAGAGAGATAGAGGAGAAATAAAGAAGGAGAAAGAGGGACAATATAAAATGAGAGACAGAGGAGAAAGAAACAGGGGGACCAAAAGATATATATATAGATATAAATCAAGTCTATTTTTCAAAAAAAATATGTGACAGATCCAGGTTTTTAATGATGTTGTGTCCAACTGATATAAATCACACCCGTACTGCAAATTTGCAACTCAAGGTATACGTAACCCACCATAGTACCCACCAACAGTTCCAGCCAGCAGTACCCACTAGCAGTAACTGCCAGCAGTACCCACCAGATGTACCCGTTAGCAGTACCCACCAGCATTACCCGCCAGCATTACCCGCCAGCAGTACCCACCAGCAGTACCCGCCAGCAGTACCAGGCAGCAATACCCACCAACAGTACCAATCAGCCGTAACCACCACCAGTACCAGCCAGCAGTACCCACTAGAAGTACCCGCCAGCAGTACCAGTCAGCAGTACCCACCAGCATTTCCAGCCAGTAGTACCCACCAGTAGTACCAGCCAGCAGTATCCATCAGCAGTACCCACCAGCAGTACCAGCCTTGGAGGACAGTCCATTAGCCATACCTGCCTGGGGGACAGCAGCAGTCAGCAATACCTGCAGGAACCCAAGTCAATCCACTTGACAAAGCAGAAGGGGATCTGTCCCCTTCTGTCTAGGCAGATCATATTGGAGGGGCCATAGAGTAGAGCAGGCTGCTCTGCATATGTTGACACGGATCTGTCATCTGATCTGCCCGCTCCGTTCATTGTGGCCAACGACCAGTTACCAAGTCGCTAAAGTGGCCCTTGCTCCTCAAGAGGTATATATACATGAACACACACTTTTTTTTTTTTTAGGTCGGGGGTGGTAATCTTGGGTGAGTTCCTACACTTTTTTCCCAGGACTTGACCCCTGGGGTGTACTCACTTTTGTGAGATACTGTATAATGTTTTTTATTTCTATACACAAATGTTTTGCCCTTTATTTCAATTTTAAACTGAATGGGTTGTTTTACTAGTTGATCATTTACAATCACTTTAATTTTTCAGTTGGTTTAACCACTTAAGCCCCGGAAGATTTTACCCCCTTCCTGACCAGGGGGTATTTTGCGATTCGGTACTGCGTGACTTTAACGGACAATTGCATGCGATGCTGTACCTAAACGAATTTGACGTCCTTTTTTTCCCACAAACAGAGCTTTCTTTTGGTGGTATTTGATCACCTGTGCGATTTTTTTTTTTTTTTATCATGCGCTATAAACAAAAAAAGAGCGTCAATTTTGCAAAAATAACAATATTTTTCACATTTTTTTATATGAAATTCCCCAAAAAAAATGTAAAAATCAAAATTTTTTTAACATTTTCGGCCAATTTGTTGCTACATATGTTTGTTAAAAAAAATCGCAAAAAGCGTATTTTGATTGGTTTGCGCAAAAGTTATCGCGTTTACTAACAAAGGGAAAGATTTTTGTTGTTTTTTTTAACGCGTAATGGCGGCGATATGCGATTTTTTTTTTTTTGCGGTACTGCAACATTGGGGCGGACAGATCGGACCCTTGACTGACATTTTTGACACTTTTGGGGTTACCAGGGACATTACTGCAGTAATCAGTGCTATACATGTGCACTGTTACTGTAAAATGACACTGGAATGAAGGGGTTAACTTTATTTGAGAGGGAGGGGCTATGTGTGTCCCTAGGGGCGTGATTCTAACTGTGATTGGCTGTGGCTTGAGGTGTGGGAACAATGATCAACGGTCCTACATAGTAGAACCGTATGATCACTGTTCCTACACAGGGGAGAATGACAGGCGGCTTGTTTACACTAGTCTGTTTTTGCCCCTGACTCTAGCCGTAGCATTGGATTGCTAGGTTACTGGTATTCATTTGATGTTTGGATATTGTTTTAGCTGCCCTATGATTGCTTACTATTGGCTTTTTTGCGGGGTTCCTGGCCTCCTCAAACATTTGCTTCTTATTTTACTGATGTACTATTTGCTTTTCTGAATATACAAATTATCCTGCTTTAGAATTGTGCTGAGAAAAAAACAGGTTTTCCCATATTTACTGTATTTGCATGTGTATCTGTTTCAAGCCTATAGTACACCTTTTATTAAATATCACAATAGGATTCTGAATAAAAGGTGGAAGAATTGTGTGCTTTTATTCCAGCAAGTACTTGTATTTATTCTTTCCTTCTCAATAGCATTTTAAACCTCTCTCTCTTCGTAATAGTGGGGAATTTTAGACTTGTTGAAGCTGTACTTTCGCTGGATTTGTAGCTACAAAACTCTATAACCTGTTATAATAATCCGTGTGCAAATTCTTATTTTTATGTAACAAAATTGCGCTGCGCTTATACTAATCCAACTGCTGGAAAAATTATAGACATACAGCTAAAAGCATATTTGAGGATTCCCCTTGGGGTGGGACTTTGGAGGTCACTCAAAAGATATACAAAAAATTGTATTAAATATATATTGGTTTTAGACATACAGCTAAAATGTATATATCCAATATGTCGATGTGATTAATTAACCAGAAAATAAATTAATAAATAAATAAATCTAAACATCAATTTATGTCACTCTTCTGTGCACACCACTCTGTAGTACAGTTATGCCCTGTCCACTCAGTTTAAGGGCCTTCCATATACAGTGGGTACGGAAAGTATTCAGACCCCCTTAAATTTTTCACTCTTTGTTATATTGCAGCCATTTGCTAAAATCATTTAAGTTCATTCTTCTTCCTCATGAATGTACACATAGCACCCCATACTGACAGAAAAACACAGAAATGTTGACATTGTTGCAGATTTATTAAAAAAGAAAAACTGAAATATCACATGGTCCTAAGTATTCAGACCCTTTGCTGTGACACTCATATATTTAACTCAGGTGCTTTCCATTTCTTCTGATCATCCTTGAGACGGTTCTACACCTTCATTTGAGTCCAGCTGTGTTTGATTATACTGATTGGACTTGATTAGGAAAGCCACACACCTGTCTATATAAGACCTTCCAGATCACAATGCATGTCAGAGCAAATGAGAATCATGAGGTCAAAGGAACTGCCTGAAGAGCTCAGAGACAGAATTGTGGCAAGGCACAGATCTGGCCAAGGTTACAAAAAGATTTCTGCTGCACTTAAGGTTCCTAAGAGCACAGTGGCCTCCATAATCCTCAAATGGAAGACGTTTGGGACGACCAGAACCCTTCCTAGAGCTGGCCGGCCGGCCAAACTGAGCTATTGGGGGAGAAGAGCCTTGGTGAGAGAGGTAAAGAAGAACCCAAAGATCACTGTGGCTGAGCTCCAGAGATGCAGTCAGGAGATGGGAGAAAGTTGTAGAAAGTCAACCATCACTGCAGCCCTCCACCAGTTGGGGCTTTATGGCAGAGTGGCCCGACGGAAGCCTCTCCTCAGTGTAAGACACATGAAAGTCCGCATGGAGTTTGCTAAAAAACACCTGAAGGACTCCAAGATGGTGAGAAATAAGATTCTCTGGTCTGATGAGACCAAAATAGAACTTTTTGGCCTTAATTCTAAGCGGTATGTGTGGAGAAAACCAGGCACTGCTCATCACCTGTCCAATACAGTCCCAACAGTGAAGCATGGTGGTGGCAGCATCATGCTGTGGGGGTGTTTTTCAGCTGCAGGGACAGGACGACTGGTTGCAATTGAGGGAAAGATGAGTGCGGCCAAGTACAGGGATATCCTGGACAAAAACCTTCTCCAGAGTGCTCTGGACCTCAGACTGGGCCAAAGGTTTACCTTCCAACAAGACAATGACCCTAAGCACACAGCTAAAATAACAAAGGAGTGGCTTCACAACAACTCCGTGACTGTTCTTGAATGGCCCAGCCAGAGCCCTGGCTTAAACCCAATTGAGCATCTCTGGAGAGACCTAAAAATGGCTGTCCACCAACGTTTACCATCCAACCTGACAGAACTGGAGAGGATCTGCAAGGAGGAATGGCAGAGGATCCCCAAATCCAGGTGTGAAAGACTTGTTGCATCTTTCCCAAAAAGACTCCTGGCTGTATTAGATCAAAAGGGGGCTTCTACTAAATACTGAGCAAAGGGTCTGAATACTTAGGACCATGTGATATTTCAGTTTTTCTTTTTTAATAAATCTGCAACAATGTCAACAATTCTGTGTTTTTCTGTCAGTATGGGGTGCTATGTGTACATTCATGAGGAAGAAGAATGAACTTAAATGATTTTAGCAAATGGCTGCAATATAACACAGAGTGAAAAATTTAAGGGGGTCTGAATACTTTCCGTACCCACTGTATGTAAGAAAGTGTACTCCCACGCAGAAAACCTCCACTGTCCCCTCAAAGGTGTCTGGTCACCATAGGCATGTGCACAGGGTGTGCTGGATGTGCCTGTGCGGTGCAGATTCCCCCTGCTTTCTGGTACTCTCTGTACTCTCTGCAGCGCTGCCAGCTTCCTTCCTCTCCTGCCTGCTGCCACAGGGGATGATTCAGAATGGATGAATGAATAAACAAAGCGAGTGATCTGTACCAATCACTCCTGTGTTCATTCTTAACTGAAGCACAGTAAACTATGCTTACTATGCTTCAGTTTGTGAATGAACAGAAAGCTGCTCAGCACAGAGCCCTTTCCATTCGTTCACTGTCGAGTACAGCTGAGGCTGCAGAGAAAGGGACTGGGGAAGCTGTCCTCAGTCCCTTTCTCTCTGTTTAGACCCTAAATGGGGCCCCAAAAATAAAGAAGTTAAAAAATGTAAAAAAAATTGTAGAAATGAAAACTACTGACAACGCCCACTACCCTACTGAAACCGTCCACTGCTCTGCTGATATACATGCATGTGTGTTTTGTGCTCTGGGGTGCACACCCCAATGCAATAGGTTGCGCACACCAGTGCTGCTCACCTCCAATGTACACCTACAAAGGTTAGATATGCATGTTACAAACAGCAGGACTTAGGTAAGTATCAATATTTCTTCAGATCCTTGGAATCTCCAGCCCGGATCAATTATCTCCCAAACATTGGCCTCATAAGCCCTTGTTCACATTAGTGCAATTGCGGAGATCGCATGTAATTCAGAGCGCACTGCTCCTAAATTACATGCAATCTCATGTGCGGTGCAAATTTCAGCCATACACTTTGTATGGCTGAATTGGCATCGCATCCACACTAAACTCGCACATGAGGCTTTTTTTTATCTGCAGCAGAATTGGATCGCATAGTGGTTCACACTTGTGCGATCCGATTCTGTGCGTACTTGCAGATGTTTAGTAGTTTTTTGAAACTATCGATGTTCCCTGCTGATACCACTGCTTGTGGAAGAGAATTCCACATACTTACTGCTCTGACAGTAAAGAACCCCCTACGTATTTTAAGGTTAAACCATTTTTCCTTTAGTTTTAGTGAGTGGCCACGTGTCTTATTGTATTCCCTTTCTTTGAAAAGTTTGTTCCTTATGCTAGGGTCATCACCAGTACAGTATTTGTACATTGATATCATATCCCCCCTCAAGCGTCTCTTCTCCAGAGAGAATAAGTTCAGTGCTTGTAGTCTTTTCTCATAGCTGATATCCTCCATACCCTTAATAATTTTTGTTGCTCTTCTATGGACTCTGGATATATATATATATATATATATATATATATATATATATATATTCTTTCTTTTTTTTCGAGTACCTTTCTGAAGCACTATAGCACTTTACCCCCTGCAGTCATCCCAGGAGACATTCCTGACTTGCATGCCCTTTACACCAAGGCTATGTGTGTTGGGGGGAGTGTTCTGAATTGGCTGAGGGTGTTCCTCAACATGGGTGATTCACTCTGTGGAGCTGGTTTTAGAAAATATGAATATCTGTAATAATCAACAATTTCTTTATTTATTATAGAGCATATAGGATATTTTCATTCATCGTTTGCCCCTAAAGAAGCAAAAAGCGAAACATGTCGGGCAGTTGTTTATAGGTGGTAGCCAATCAGCCCACCTGGTACAATGCAACAATGGCAATATCTGTATAATAGTCATCTCATTACTTTTTATTAATTGTATCTGTCTATGTCGATGCCTTTTTTCATATAGTTTATGTATAATAAAATTTTGTTAAATTTTATAATCAGTGTCATAATTTGGGAGTACGATACCATTAAAGTCCCTTTCTAGCCCTCACTCCAATTTTGCATTTGGACTCGTGACCATTAGCAAATATCTTTAACTTCTTGGCTTGGGACGAAGGTATCTGCTAATTACACATTATACCCAACACACATTTCAGTCTAGTAATTTAAACTGTTGCATAGAATTTTTTTCTAAACTCCTATTTTCGTCAAACATCTTAGTCACTGTTAAATATGTGATGCGTTGATATTGAGCAATCACCAATCATGGGATCTTTAACAAACCAATATTATTGGGCCTCCTTCCTCTGCTACACTGCTCATTTTTACAAGAAACACAGGGTGCGGGAAGGTTATACCAAAAAAGCATTAGGGCTCTTTCACACGGGCAGTCCGATCAGATCCGCTTGTCAGTTTTTTAGGCGGATCTGATCGGATCCCTCATTCAGCCCTATGGAGCAGCGGATGTCAGCGCTGACACCCGCTGCCATCCGCATCCGATCCTGTCCGTGAAATCCGGACGGATGGAAACCCTATTTTCCATCCGTCCTGGGGATCGATCGGATGAGAGTGGACAGGTGGTCCGCTCTCATCCGATTCCCCATAGAGAGCAGCAGGGGCTGTGACACCTCCCTTTCCGCACTGCAAGCGGAGACGGAGCTGTCATCCGCCGGCTCAGCGGGGATCAGGGATCGATCCCCGCTGAGCAGCACGGATGCGCCTACGGAGGCGGACTGTGTGAAAGAGCCCTTACTTTTATTTGCTATACTGTACATGTACTTATGGCAGTCAAGCAGATGCTAGACTGGAAATTCCCAGCCTTTTTTTTTTCCAGAGCTGATAAAATTACTATATATTATTATTATTATCATACAGGATTTATATAGTGCCGACAGTTTGCGCAGCGCTTTACAATACAGTATATGTAAGAGCTGAAGGTCCATAAGCACTGGCCTAGGTTCATTAAGAAATTGTCAGCCCAGCTAAATGCATCATTCCCATCACTGCTAAAAATTTCATAATACATATGTAGAATTTAAGAATATCTAGTCCTGTGTTTAAAAGCAAAAAATAAGACACTAGCCAGTAGGCTATTTCATATATTACCATTCTTGATGCAGTCTAATCAAGTAGGATTTATTGATCGATCCTGATGTACTGATGGCCTCTCATTTCTTGAGGCCATAAAATGCCAGGACAGTACATATATCCCCCAAATCACCATTTTTTGTAAAGTAGACAGTCCAAGGTATTAAGTAAGAGGCATAGTGACTTTTTTTAAATTGCAATTTTTTTGTCACATTTTTTTGGAAAATGAAGATATTAAATAAAAATTGTTTGTTTTTTTTTTTTTTCACACAATTTTTTTTCAACATACTGGCACCAGTGCAGTACAACATCATCCTATGACTGCTGTGGTGTTTATCAGGGATACTGAAACTAAATTGACGTCCTTTTTTTCCCATAAACAGACCTTTCTTTTGGTGGTATTTGATCACATGTGCGATTTTCTATTTTTTGTGCTATAAACAAAAAAAGAGTGACAATTTTGAAAAAATAACAATATTTCCTGGTGCCTCCATGGCAGCATACTAGTGATAGAGCCCCGCCTCTACTCCTCCCTCAGGACTAGTGAGTAGCATAAAAGAAAGGCCCAGCCCCCTGTCCCATCATTCTCCTTTTTTTCCTCATACCTTCCTGACTGGTGAAGAATAAGCAGTATGTCCATACCTCTGCCTCCAGGCAGCTTTCCGCCGGGTTCAGCCTCTCCTGTGCGCAGTCCCGGTTCTTGGGTCGCTCAAAGCACTAATAAGGCCGGGAACCCCCTTCTGTGGATCTTTGGGGTACAATTTGCAGTGTTTCCTCATAGGAACGCATACTGCCACTGTCTCTTTAAAAAATCTTTAAATGTTTGGCTTTGCAGGATTTTGCACAAGGACCGTCTTTTTTTTTTGGATTCCCCTTTAGGTTTTCCAGTACTTGTTTGGTTGTTTGTGTGTTTGTGTTCGTTTTCATTTTTGTCTTCCCCTTTTCTTTCCCTCTTTTTCTTTCCCTTCTTGCCTTTGTCTTACCTTGTCAGCCTGTCCCTTTAAGTTTTCTGTGAAGACATCCGATCCTGTGTAGATGGCTCCCAGTCCTGGGATTCCCCCTGCAGCGCCATGCAGATCGAGGCCGCCCCTTACTCCACAGAGTCTCTGCATCTCTGCGGACCGCCTCGCAGGGCGGGGAGTAGGGCCGTGCACGAGGAACGCTCTGCGCATGCGCAGTGCGTTTGAGGCTCGGGCGGCCATCTTGGTTGTGGGAACCAGGTGTAATTTTGCCCTGAGTTCCCACAGAAGCTAAGGGGAGGGGTTTGGTGCTCTCTTAGGCTGCTCTGCCTATTAAAGGGCCATTCCACCTGCTGTCCACCTGAAAGACAGCATCTTTCCCTGCTCCTACAGACTTGTTAAAGCCCTTGGTAGGTAGCACTTTGTAATACTTTTTTTTTTTTCTCCCTCCGCCCTCATTCCCAGTTATTCAGTTTTTATTTGTCTTCAATAAAACTTTTTTTTTTTTTTTTTATTCCTTCTTTTCTTCTCCCTTTTTCTATTTTCCTTCTTGCGTTTTCCTCTCACAGCCGGTCCTTCTGCAACGCCCTACGATGAGCCACTCATCACGTAACCAAGATCCTCACAATAGGTATGGGACCACCTTTCTGTAAGTATTGAAGAAAGAAGGAAAAGAGTGCTTGTATGGACTAACAAGTGTCCTTTGTTCCAGCCCAACACACTCCAAAAGATCCGGGAAGTCTTCGAGGCACCGCGACCATGACAGTCCAGATCGCAGATCAAGATCTTCCCACTATAGATCCTCAGAAAGATCTAGGTCAAGATACCGTCACTCTCCCTCTCCGCCATCACATTCATCAAGGAAGAAGTGCTGGTCTTGTGGCGCGGTACCCTTACCTAGAAAACTAGTTTGCCAGGACTGTTTTCGGGACTACGCAGCCAACCGGGAGTTGGAAAACCAACAAGTGGTGGATCTGCTAAAGCAGACAATGAAGGATTCCCTTTCGGAGTTGACATCTCTAGTACCCGCTCAGGCGGCTCCCTCTGCAGCTCAAGTTCCGGACAGGGATGATAGCGCTCCAGGCCCCTCGGGGCTAAACCCTTCACGCGCTGCGGCTCCATTACTGGGAGAGGCGTCTTCAGGTCACCCTTCGGAAGAATCCACAGAGGAGTCGGACCCGTCAGGCTTTAACTATGCCTTAATCCCACCTTTTATTCAGGCAGTAAAAACAGCAATTGCCTGGGAGGATCCTGAAGAACCCACTCCTAAGTCGAAAACATATTTTCCCTTCCTTAAGAGGAAACAAGTATTCTTTCCTCTTATGGGCGAGATAAGAGAAATTATCGAAGAGGAATGGAAGAAGACGGATAAAATGTTTTCATTGGGCCGTCTTAATAAACTCTACCCTCTAGCCGAGGCTGAAGCGCAATCATTGAATTCCATGCCGGTGGTGGATGCTGCAGTCATACGACTCGCCAAAAACGTGACACTACCTATGGAAGATGCAGCTTCCTTCAAAGATCCGCTAGATCGGAAAATAGATCTGGACCTAAATAGGAGCTACCTGGCCTCGGGCGCAGACTGTAAACCGGCTATTACACTTACATCTGTCTCCAATGCCATCAGGGCATGGACGGAAAATGTCGAGACAGCGCTACGCCAAAATGTCCCTAGAGAAGACATTGTCAAGGCACTGGAGGAACTGAAAATATCGGCCGATTTCATCGGAGAGGCCGCTATTGATGCCATACGCTGTTCCGCACAATCAATGCTCCACACAGTAATGGCCAAAAGGGCCCTCTGGCTAAAACCATGGATAGCTGACCTTGCGTCCAAACAGAGTTGGTGCAAGATTCCGTTCGACGGCAAATCCCTCTTCGGAGAAAAGATGGACAAGGCAATTTCCAGGGTAACTGGAGGCAAGTCTGGTCTCCTGCCCCAAGACAGGAAAGTCAAAAGGACAAGAGTCTATTCGTCTAGATTCCGGCCCTCAAATTACAGGGATTATAGGCAAGCCAGACAGAACAGGGATAACAGAAGACCCTGGAGAGGCACCCAGGCCTCTTTTTTGAACACACGCAAAACCAAGGCTTTCACCACTCCCCAGGAGGCAACGAAGCCTTTTTGACGCCAGAAGATCACAATCCCTCCCAGTCGGAGCCAGGCTACAGGCCTTTTTCCCAATTTGGGCTTCGCGTTGTCAGGACCCCTGGGTTCTGTCAACAATCCATCTGGGTCACCGGTGGGTGTTTGCTCATCATCCTCCTCATGCATAGTTTCAGGAGTCAAGAATACCAGCCTCGCCATCAAAAGCATTGGCACTATCCCAATTCCTGACAGATCTTCAGCTTCAAGGTGCAGCCATACCGGTTCCATTGGCGGAGCGTTACACCGGTTTCTATTCTCCACTCTTCTTAGTGCAAAAAAGGACGGGAGGTTGGAGACCGGTGATAGACCTCAAGAGGCTCAACCGATATATAGAGCTCGAGAGCTTCTAAATGGAATCCTTGCAAACTATAATCCAGGTCATTCAACCAGGAGATTGGTTGATATCTCTCGATCTACAAGATGCTTACCTGCACATCCCAATCTTCCCAACTTATCAGAGATTTCTGAGGTTCGCCGTAGGCGAGATACACCTTCAGTTCAAGGCCCTTCCATTCGGGCTCTGCACGTCTCCGCGAGTGTTCACCAAGACCTTGATAACTGTCCTAGCCCCCCTCAGGGAGAGAGGGTTGAGAGTGTACCACTATCTGGACGACATTCTCCTGTTGGCAAGCAATCCAGATCAACTCAGATCCCACAGGGAAATTCTCCTTCAGACTTTGCAGGAGTTCGGCTGGCTCATAAATTTTCAAAAAAGCAACTTGTCCCCGACACAACAGATGGTTTACCTGGGAGCCATGTTCAACACCCAAGTGGGGACAGTGTCCTTACCCAGCCAGAAGATGGATATTATCATATGGAGGATGTTCACTGTAATTTGGAGTACTCATCTGACGGCCTCTCAGTGTCTGAGTCTAGTCGGCACAATGTCCTCTTGTATTCCCATGGTGCCATGGTCACACTGGCTCCTGAGGTTCTTCCAAACAGGTTTTCTGTCACAATGGAGGAAACTACACCTCTCCCAGAAAATCCGAGTGACCACCTTAATGCGCAGAAGCTTGTTTTGGTGGACGAAGAAGGAAAATCTTACCAACCCCCGTCACCTAGGCTCATTCAACTGGACCATCCTTACGTCCGATGCGAGTGGGCACGGATGGGGCGCCCATTGCGGGGAGATCAAGCTTCAGGGAAGATGGTCCCACTCAACCAAAGGAGTGGTATCCAACGTGCTGGAACTAAGAGCGGCATTTCTAGCTCTGATTTCTTTGGCACCCCTCCTCCAAGGCCACAGAGTCCTCCTGAGATTAGACAACAAGTCAGCAGTGACATACCTGCTGAGACAAGGAGGTACTCGCAGCAGGACCCTCCTCCGGGAGGTCGAACCCATTATGCTGTGGGCAGAAAGGAACCTACGAGATCTCAGGGCCGTTTACATTCCAGGCCGGCTGAACACAGTGGCAGACGCTTTATCCAGGAGGTTCGCAGACAACAACGAGTGGTCGCTACATCCACAAGTTTTTCTCCAAATTACCAACCTCTGGTACCCTCCTCAAGTAGACATGTTTGCAACTCCGGACAACTCGAAACTCCCCAGGTTCTACTCTCGCCTCCCCTACTCTCAGTCGGAAGCAGTCGATGCCCTGACATGCCCATGGAATTTCTCGACAGCTTATGCTTTTCCTCCCCGCCCACTGATTCTGAAGTTTCTCCGGAGGCTTCTCACAGAATCAGTACAAGTCCTGGCAATACTCCCTTTCTGGCCGAAGAGACCGTGGTTCCCTCTAGCCATCCATCTCAGTGTGGAACCCCCCATCAGGATTCCACATTTTCCCAACCTACTGTCCCAGCAGGGACTGTATCATCCGAACCCGCAGAGATTAGATCTGCGGGTTTGGAAACTGAAAGGCAAAGGTTTCAGGCCTTAGGGTGTACTCCTGAAGTCATCTCAACACTTTTGAAGGCCAGGAAGCCCTCTACCAACGCGGTCTATTCAAAAGTGTGGAACAAATTCCTAGCGTTTGCCGCGGGGCAGGACTTCAACCCCGTCCTCCCCTCTACCTCTCAAGTTTTAGCCTTCTTACAGACAGGATTGGACTTAGGATTGGGACTAAGCTCCCTCAAAGTACAGGTAGCAGCAATCTCGGCTGCGACCAACAAGAGATGGGCCGAAGATCCTCTAGTGGTTACCTTTTTAAGAGGAGTGTTGAAAATTCGTCCTCCCGTTAGACGTTCTTTTCCACAGTGGGATCTTTCCCTGGTCTTGGAAGTTCTTTGTAACCCCCCCTATTTTCTCCAGTGGAACAGGCCTCTCTTTGGAACTTGTCATTGCAAACTGCCTTCCTCTTGGCCATCACCTCCGGCAGACGAGTCTCCGAGCTACATGCCCTAGGAATAAGTGAGGATCACATCACCTTTTTTCCGGACAGGGTCGAACTTCGCCCTAGGCAGGGGTTCATCCCCAAGGTCTCCTCCTCTTCTCATCTTCTAGAACCTTGGGCCCTTCCGGTTTTCCAAAACACAGATGCAACTCAGCACGACCTAGACATCTCTAGAGTTCTTCGAGCCTATCTGGAAATCACAAGATCATTCAGACAGTCTGACAGTCTGTTTGTCATCCCCTTTGGGAAAAACAGGGGCAAAGAGTCCACCAAGAGGACTCTATCATCATGGATCATCAAGCTCATCCAGAAAACCTATAAAGTCAAGGGGCTATCTCCACCTTCACAAGTAAGAGCTCATTCTACTAGGGCAGTCTCGGCTTCCTGGGCGGCAAGGGCCAACGTTTCTTTAGAGACGGTTTGCAGGGCCGCCTCATGGTCATCACGTCATACATTCTTCAAACATTATCGTATCGACCCAGGGTCGCTTACAACTGTGGAGTTCGGCAGAAGGACTATTCAGTCGGCCATGTCTTTGTCCAATTAAAGATTTGCATATTTAGCATTACCCACCCATTTGTCTTGCTAGTTATTTATCACTAGTATGCTGCCATGGAGGCACCAGGAAAACGGAAAATTGTTTCATACTTACCGTAATTTTCCTTTCCTGGTGCCTATCCATGGCAGCATATGCTCCCACCCCTGGTATTCTATATGACAGAGAATGATGGGACAGGGGGCTGGGCCTTTCTTTTATGCTACTCACTAGTCCTGAGGGAGGAGTAGAGGCGGGGCTCTATCACTAGTATGCTGCCATGGATAGGCACCAGGAAAGGAAAATTACGGTAAGTATGAAACAATTTTCCGTTTTTTCACATTTTTTTATATGAAATTCCCCAAAAATAAAAATGTAAAAATCTAAATTTTTTAACATTTTAGGCCAATTTGTTTTTTGCTACATATTTTTGGTAAAAAAAATTGCAATAAGCATATCTTGATTTGGTTTGCGCAAAAGTTATTGTATTTACTAACTACGGGAAAGATTTATGTCGTTTTTATTGGGTTTTTTTTACTAGTAATGGCGGCGATCTGCGATTTTTTTTTTTTTTTTTTGCGGGACTGCGACATTGCGGCGGACACATTGAAACCCTAACTGACATTTTAGACACTTTTGGGGGTACCAGTGACATTACTACAGTAATCAGTGCTAAAAATATGCACTGTTACTGTAAAAATTACACTGGCAGGGAAGGGGTTAACTGTACTGGGGATCAAGGAGTTAAATGTGTCCCTAGGGGCATGATTCTAACTGTCAGGGGGCGTGGCTTGTGAAGTAATCACAGAGACATGCGATCCTATATAGCAGGATCACATAGCCTCTGTGATTACTTCAGTGAGAATGACAGACGGCTGTGTTTACATCAGCCGTCTGTCCTTCTCTCACGGCTGCAGGAGAGTGGCCGGCAAGTGGTTAAATTCAATTTTTATAAAGATTTTTTTATTTTATAATTTTTTTACATACTGTCATCAGAGTAGTTCAGTGTCAGCATAGTGGCACTGCACCACTCGGGGGGGGGGGGGGGGGGGGGGCGCCAATCGGGGATTTTTTTTTACACTGTTTTTGCTTATAACAGTGATGATCACTGTTATAAGCAATAGTTGTAACTGTCATAATTTGCTTTCATTAATGACAGCTTGTTTGCTATTGTGATGCTGTGATTGGCTACATCTAATCATATGGTGCAGGGTGCATGTTCTGAGCGTACTGCCGCTCACCTGCAGTAAATGTACTCTGGGTGGGCGGCAAGTGGGTAACAATTTCCAGATTTATCCAAAACTAAAAAAACGTGTTTTGGCTTTGGAGTTTTTAAATAATAAAAATCGCAGATGTATATGTTGTATTTTTACATTCAGAAAGTTGGTGAAGCTCCAGGCTCTTTTTCAAATATGATTCATCATAATTGTTGCATACAAAGCTCAGTAGATCAAACACCAATTAAAACACACAGCTGAATTGGATTGATTTACTAAAGGCAAATAGGCTGTTCACTTTCCAGAGGAAGTTGCACTTTGTAAGAGTAATTTCTCCAGAGCTTAGTGATTGTGGTGAAATTTCACTTTGCAAAGAATACCCAATCACATGCCAGAAAAAAAAAAAAAAAAACGTTTTGCTTGTACATGATTGGATGATGGAAGTCAACAGAGCTTCACTTCATTTACTAAGTTCCGGGGAAAATTATCTTGCAATGCGTAGCTTCTCATACAAAGTGAAAAGTCTATATGCCTTTAGTATTCAACTCCAAAGAGTCAGAGGATTGTCTTATCCCCCCCCCCCCCCCCATTCTCTCTACCTGTTAAAGCGTATAAATGTGTATTTCTATTTTTTATGAATAACATGTATCTACTATTCAAAACATATTTAGTGTTTTTAAATATTTCAGACTTTGTACTGCCCTGAGAAACGAGCGATCTCCTCCTGACTTATTTGCATACTATTTGTATATATCAGTATCTATTGGGAAGTTACATCAACAGTATAGAGATTCATTTTGGAATAGAATTTAGAACGCTTTTTGAACAACAGTGTTTTTCTTGGAACAATTTTTTTCTTGGAATATGAAAGTAGTTGGAAAGCTTAAAAATGACATTAGTTTGCTAAAGCATGTGTATTGCAAACAATTTGCTACTTTTTTTTTCTTCTTTTAGAAACTATTTTTTTTTTTTTCCAAATATTTTATTTTAGAAAAGGAACAACAGCTGAGAGACAATCTGTAAAACATTATGCACACGTATCCAAAGCAGGATCAACATAATATAGAAACTTTAAACCATAACATCACATTGAACAAAAAAGACGGACCTGGCCTAGGCCAAGAATCCAGCCCCAGAGTCGGGTAAAGTGCGAACACCTCTGCCCAAAGTCACGGATAACCAGGCCCCATGTAAACAGGTAGAGGAGCTGGAACGTATAGGAGGGAAAGATTTTTCCCGACCGTTGCTCCCAAATTTTTTCACAGAAAGAGAAAAGGGAATTGAAAGCAGAGCCCTAGACAGGGCGACAAACAAGAACAACAAGAAGGGATGACGGAAAGGATGGGACAGGAGGGGGGAGGGGGGGGGGAAAGAACCAGATGGGGCAGATCCCGGCATGGACAGACCCACGGGCACACCCGGTGTAGTAATCAGCCACACATCAGAGACTTGCCCTTATCGGATAATACAAAGACATTCCAGTAACCCCAAATCCTATCGTATCGTTCCTTGCGATGCTGCCTCGTGAGGGTGAGGTTCTCCATTCTGTTAATGTCTTCCATCCTGCGCATACAGTCCCCAATAGACGGTACTCTAGTTGTCTTCCAGAGCACTGGGATGCAAGCCCTCGCAGCGCTCAAAACGTGAGGGACAATTGACTTTTTACATCGTGAGACAGGTACTGAGGAAACCTGGAGCAAAAAGAACTCCGGGGTATCCGGGATTTCCTGGTCCGATAATTCCCCCAAAAGGGCCCGGACGTCACGCCAGAAGGGTCGTATCCGAGGACAGGACCAGAAGACATGGAGTATCGTACCCACGTCACCCTGACACCTCCAGCATCGGTCCGTCGTACCGGGGAAGAACTTACTTAAAAGAGAAGGAACCCTATACCATCGGGTGAGGATTTTGTAGTTCAACTCCTGCAATTTTGCGCAGGTTGGAGTCTTCAAGGCCAGGGTGTATATTTTCATCCGCTGCGCCGGTGTGAGATGCAGCTGAAGGTCTCTTTCCCACTTACCCAACCCGGGCAGGACATAGTCCTCCCCCGGAGTAATCAGTAAACTGTAGGACTTGGACAGTGTGCCCGGCAGGTTTCCAGCTCCCACGCAATAATCCTCAAATGGGGTAAGGTCTCTGGAAAAAGACGAAGGGTCCGGCAAAGAGTGAAGGTAGTGGTGTATCTGAGCAGCGTGCCAGAACCCCAACATATAGGGGCCACTAGCCGACATCAATTCCTCTATCGTCGGCCATCGAGACCCCCTGAGGAAGTGGGTGGCTTGGGAGACGCCCCGGGACATTAGTCCACGGAACGCTGCCTCCTTCAGTCCCGGAGTGAACTCCGGATTACCCAGAACTGGGTATAGCGGGGATGTCTGCGTGGAAATAGAGGGGTGGGACAGGGCGCGACGAGTTGTCGCAATCGTTACCCCTATCGTGGGGTGTTCCCGAAGGCCACGCGGCAGGTCCCCCGCAACCCACGGCAGCCCCTCCAATGAAGCAACGGACTGTCCCCTCTCCAATTGTACCCACAATTTTCCCGCACTGTGCCTCCTCCAGTCAATCAGTCGGCCCAGATGAACCGCTTGATGGTATTTGGCTACATCAGGGAGAGCAAGGCCCCCCGAATGTTTCGGTAGAGTCAGCTGAGCCCGAGACAGCCTGGGCCTCCCATGAGCCCAGATAAATTTCAAAAAGATGCTGTGGGTTTGAGTAAAGAAGGAGGTCGGGATCTTCACAGGCAATGCCTGCAACAGGTACAAGATCCTAGGGAGGATCGACATCTTGACCAAATTGCACCGACCGAACCAGGAGTGTAGGCCGGTATTCCAATTCTGTAGCAGGCCTCGAATATGGGCCAGGAGGGGAGGGAAATTCAATTCGTATATCTTAGACAAGTCCGCGGGGATCTGGGTCCCGAGGTATGTCAGGGCACCCCGAGTCCACTTGAAGGGTAGCGTGGAAGACAAGTGCGCCAAGAGGGGGGCCGGGACGCCCACTCCCAGAGCCTCGGACTTATGAAAGTTCACTTTCATATTAGAGCACAGGCCGTATTGTTCCAGCTCTTTCATCAGGTTGGGTGCCGAGATTGCCGGGTTAGAGATAGTGAAGAGCATATCGTCGGCATATGCCGACACCTTACACTCCAATTCCCCAATCTTAATCCCCGAGATGTCGGGGTTGGCCCGCACCCTGCCCAGAAGCGGTTCCAGAGATAGCGCAAACAGCAGTGGGGAGAGGGGGCAGCCCTGCCGCGTGCCGTTGGAAATGCAGAAAGTGTCAGAGAGAACACCATTACATTTCACTTGTGCCGACGGGCAGGAGTAGATATGCCCTATCCAGGACATTAACGTGTCCCCGAAACCCATCGCCCGCAACGTGGAAAGAATGAACCGCCAGTTAACGCGGTCAAATGCCTTCTCCGCATCCGTATTGAGTAGCACGCAGGGTGTGCTCGTCGACCGGGCCACGTGGATAAGGTTCAGTACCTTAGAGGTATTGTCCCTCGCCTCCCGACAGGGAATAAATCCCACCTGATCCAAATGGACCAAGTCCGGCATATGGTGGCTGAGGCGATTGGCTAGGATCTTAGTAAACACCTTCAGGTCTATGTTCAGTAGGGATATAGGCCTGTAGCTGCCGCAGCCAGTAGGGTCCTTACCTTCCTTGGGGAGGACCGAGATATGAGCCCAAAGCGTGTCCGGGGGGAAAGACGATTCCCCCTTCCCCAACGAATTGAGCCAGGTCACCCAGTGAGGCCCAAGCACGTCCAGGTAAGTGGAATAATAAGGCAATGTAAAGCCGTCAGGACCCGGTGCCTTCCCCGCCTGCAGAGCTCCCACCGCCGCCTGGAGTTCCAGTATGGTAATGGGGGCCTCCAACTCCTCCCTGGCCCCCGCCCCCAGGGACGGGAGTTCCACTGAAGCCAGGTAGTCCCCTACAGCAGGCGACGCTCCCCCGGGGTCCGGGAGATTGTAAAGGGACGCGTAGAAGTTCCGGAATTCACCCGCGATCCGTTCGGGCAAGGTAGCCGAACCCCCCAACGGGGTCGTGATACGGGGAACATAGGTCGCCAATCTTTGCGCCTTGACCGAAGCCGCCAGTAGTCTTCCGCACTTGTTCCCCTCCATGTAAAACGCATGGCGGGCCCTCTGGAGGTCCGCCTTAGCCTTGGAGAACATAAGGTCCTGCACCTGACGACGGAGCGCAAACAGCTCCCGTTCGTCTGATTTGTCCAAATGCTTCTTATGGGAGGCCTCCAGTTTGTGGATGTCTTCCAGAAGGCGCTGTAGCTGTTGAGACCTCTGCTTCTTGAGTCGGGCCCCATGCTTCATGAACACTCCACGGATGACCGCCTTATGGGCCTCCCATATGATCCCCCGATCGCAGTCATCCGCTGTGTTATTGCGGAAGAACTCAGTGAGTTCCTTTAGGACGTCCGCCCGAACCTCCTCGTTGTTGAGGAGGGAGTCACTCAGACGCCAGAACCTCGTCCGTCCCCGCGTCCCCTCCGATAGTCTATAGACAAGCGAAATCGGGGCGTGGTCGGAAAAGGTCATTGAGTCAATCGTGGATTTCAGTACTGCATGAAGCTGCCCGTGCGGGATCAGAAAGTAGTCGATTCTCGAATATAGTCTATGAGACGGCGAGAAAAAAGAGTAGTCCCGCTCCCCATTGTGCTGCATCCTCCACACGTCTATGAGTTGTGCTTCGTGCAAAGCACGAAGAATCCGCTTCCGGGCAGCGTGGGTCACCGAAGAGCTGCCGGAAGAAGTATCCAGCCCCGGGGACAGCGGGACGTTGAAGTCGCCGCCCAAAATCAGCTGTCCCCTCTGAAAGGAGGCTAGTCGTTTCAGGACGCGGGCGACGAACACATCCTGTCCATCGTTCGGCGCATAGATGCTTGCTAGCGTCACCACAGTCTCTCCAATAGTACCTCTGAGAAACACGAAGCCGCCATTGGGGTCCAGCATGGAATCCTGGCACGTCCAGGGCACCCTGGCAGCCACAAGAATGGACACCCCCCTAGACTTGGCAGCAGAGTGTGTGGAGTGATAGGAATTAGGGTAGTATCTATTAGTTAGTCTCTGAATGCGATCCGAACGAAAATGCGTCTCCTGGAGAAACGCGACATCAGCCCGCCGGCGATGCAGATCGTTAAGAAGGGCCTTGCGTTTCTCCGGGACGTTAAGCCCCTTGGCATTAAGGGAGACCACCGTGAGCTCGTCCATGGCGGGGGGGAGAGGGAAGGAGAGAGCAACAATACAACAACAAAGGGGGAAGGGTTCAGGGGAAAGAAGGAGCCAACAGTAGGAAAGACGGCAGGAGAGAGAGAAAAAAGAAAAAAAACAGACAAGGAAAAGAAGCAGGGTAACACCACCCTGCGTCAACTACAGGCAGCTAAGCCACCAGGCACGTAGAGTCCCGTAAGGGCACTCCAGTGCAGGCCTACGTGGGGAAGTGGGTAGAGCAGGCACAGCTCGAGCCGCCGTCTCCGGCCCCCACCCAGTCCAGCACCAGGGGAGGACAACGTAAGGAATGAGACAGAGGCAGCAAGACATCCAGGGGGACAGCATGGAAAACATTGGTAGAACCCCCCAAGGTAGGAGGTCCAAGGGGACCAGGAGGGAGAAAGCAGAGAAGAGCACACAAACATCTGGAGATGGCCCCGAGGCAAGGAGCCCCGGTGGGCCACTCCAGGCTGGCAGACATCACGAACCGTAACAAATAAATTTAACTCAACCTTCAAGTGCAACATGTAACAGCATCCCCGGAGGGGGGGGGGGATCCGAGCGACCATTTCCCTGAGCCCAAAGGTATGCCAATCCAACTCCCTCGCAGAAGAGGGGGGGTGTCCCCGCAAGGGGGGCCACTCCCCTATCCCTGCCCCGTCTGCCACCCCCCACAGCCTATATCGTGAGGTCACTCAGATCCCCCCCCAAAACAGTAAGGCACAAAGTCCCCATCCAGAGGTCCGTAGTAGTCCCTGAAGAGCAACTGTGACCCCCCTCCCCCCCCCCCCCCGCAATCCACAGAAGGACAGAAAAACCCCACTCCCGGTGATGTCCATCAACTCAACCCATCCACCACCCCCACCACCCGCCCCAACCAATCGGGAGCAATAGTCCGCATCCCCCTTCATCGTCCATGTCCACAAGCCCTGAATATGGGGCCGCAAAATGCGGCCGCCAGGCGGACCCCGGTCTCCATCTCCACTCACACAGCTCCCCCGCCCGCCTCCCCCCCATGTCCAGCAAGATCATTATCCACAGCGGAGGCAGGGGATCCGGGTCCCCTTGGGAGTCTCTCAACCGGGGCCCCCGGCCGCGGGTCCCGTAGAAGCAGGAGGGTAGGGGCGGGCATCAAAAAAAAAAAAAAAAAAACAGTCCATGCAAAGGGAACCGGGATCCACAGGGTCCCCGGCCTAACCCGCCATCCACATGTCTCGGGGCATGGAGAGTCCCACCAGTCCAAGGCAAAGGGGCGGGGGGGGGGGGGTCAGTCCACGGTGTCACACAGAGCTCGGGAAACCCAGGCATACCGGGCAGCGGCAACACGTGGGGGGAACGGGGGGGGGCAGAGACAGGGTCGGGGGGGCCAATTGTCCAGAGAACTCACGGTACCTCGGATGATGCAGTTCAGTCCTCTCTGGGAGCCTCTGAAGCACTCGATCGCTGCCGTTGCCGCTGGCGCTGCGGTCTAGGAGCAAGAGGAGCGTCTCCGCCGGCGGGGCTCCGGCCCCGGCGGTCCGTGGGGCGCGGGAGGAGCACTAGCCAGTCCGGGACTTGTACCGGCTGCACCCCCAAGTAGGCGAAAAGGGCAGGCAAGTCCGAAGGGGATCGGAGAGTAAAAGAGGAGTTGTTTTTCCGGACAGTGAGCGCTAGAGGGTATCCCCAGCGATAGGTGGCACCTTCCCTGCGAGTCAAATCCAGGACAGGGCGAAGCAGCGCCCTGCGGTATAACGTGGCCCTCGAGAGGTCCGGCAGAATCCGGATCTGCGCCCCATCAAAGTCCACTGTGCGTGCCTCCCAGGCTTTCCGTATAACCATCTCCCGGTGCGAGTAGCGGTGGAAGCGGCACACCACATCTCGAGGGCGGTCCGGGTCCGGGGACCGAGGACCCAGGGCCCTATGGATCCGATCGAACTCCAAGTTCGGGGGGATAGAGTCACCCAGAAGGATACCCAGGATCGCAGTTACGGAGGCCGCCAAGTCTTCCAATCCTGTAGCCTCCGGGAGTCCTTTGAGGCGGACATTGTTCCTCCGACTGCGGTCCTCCATGTCCTCCATGTGGAGCTGCATGGCCATGGTGGTGTCCCTGTGTTCCGCCTGAGACCGCTCCACAGCCAGCAGTCGGGCATCCATAGCGGACAGTGCTGCCTCTCCGGAGGACACCCTGTCAGCAACCTGCTTCACCTCCTTCCGGACCTGCTGCACCTCCCGCCTGTGCGCTGCCTCCAGGCGGCCGACTATAGTCTCAATGTCCCGGGTGCTAGGCAGAGAGCGCAGGATATTCCTCAGTTCCTCATCCATGCCCACCGACGGAGTAGCGCCGGTCGGCAGCGGGCGGAAGGCTGCCGGAGTAGTCAGTCCCGTGTCTGTAGAGGACGCAGGAGAGGTCGCCCCGTCGTTCCCGCCAGAAGGCCCGGGGCTCTCCACCGCCGCCATATTGCCCGCGGGGGAAGAGGGCTGGGACGCCACAAAGAAACGTTGAATTTCTCCCGAGGGACGAGATTTAGTCGATGTCCCCACACTTCCAGGGGATCCTTTAGTCTTCCTCTTCCTGGATGTCCGCATATCTCACGGCCAAGACTGAAATTAGTCGGGCTGGGGATGAAAGGCACGGAGCACAGCAAAAAGACGTCCTTAGCCGGCCATGTCCAGACCACGCCCTTCTAGAAACTATTTTTATCCTGTTTTCTTATATCCTTTTTTTTGCATCTCAGTACTGGTGATGTCCTCCAGCTTCTTTGCTGCTGCTTCCTGTCTTCGTACTTTAGCGGTGGCTGCTTGTTGCTCAGGTGGGCACCTTAATTGGCTGTAAACCTAAAAACAAACATTGCATATATAGTAGTTTACCAACCCTTACATTTGGTGGCTGCATTCCTTTTCTTTTTTTTCAGCTTTTTTTTTTCATGTGGATGGGGGAATCCTCCCCTCTCAGTTATTGTATTCTGACAGCGGGGAGACTTCTCTTTGTCAGAATACACTGATCAGCGTTGTAAGTTTTTGCCGGCAGTGAAGATCTAGTAGAGAAAAATCTGACAAGACAGTTGTATAGATGTTGATTGATAGACTGACTTCTGTACAACCACAGTGCCCATACTTAGACCAAAATTTGGCTGGTCCCTGCTGAACCGGCCAAATTGCAATCCATGCATGGCCAGCTTTTGTAGGATTCAATTCTAGATACACGGAGAGCCATGTAGACAAACTTTTGTTTTCTTTTAAATTAATAGAAAATCCACACTGGAAATTGACCAGCTTCAAAGAATTATCAGATGTTGCTACCCTAGTTTTCTAACATTTATAGCCCAAAAATACAGTTGTAGATCAGATTGCCTTCTAAGGCTAAAACTTGGGAAAGGGAATTGGAATGGAAACCTGGGGAAAAGAAAATGTATCTCCAGTAAACATCAAGAAACTTTAAAATATAGCTAAAGGCAAAACAGTTTTTTTTAGTTTTGTATAGAGTGGAGAGGGATTAGAACACCTAGGTTAGGTTTCTATTGCTGTCTGTGCCCCCACCCCCGTTAGGGAGAGTCATCCTCTTTCTTTGTCCTGTTTAACATTATTAACGTTATAGTGAAAGTAAAAGAAATCCCAAATTCTATGTTGTTTCCAGAAAAGTATTAGAGGGAAAATCTTCCAATGGGGATCCTACTTCTGGTGGCCCCAAGGAATCACCTTTAGTTTGAAGGAATTTCCTCTCACTTCCTGTTTTGGTTATGAAGAAGTGAAGGTAAATCTCCCCAAAGGGATACAAATGGCAAAAAAAGTCAAGGGTTATAACCATCCCTTACTCTATTGAAAATGAAGAAAGTTTTGCCTATAATTCTACTTTAAGCTAATTGTACATTGGTATTTATCTTTCCAGGAGCTGCACTGGAGCAAAGGTTACATAGGCAATACTTACGACTAGGCCCCTGTTCCTGATGTCTACGCTCCAATATTTTCCCTTATTAAAGCAAAACTTTTTTCTAGTAATGAGAAAAATATAGTACGCTCTTCTTTTGATAGCTGTTAACCACTTAAGCCCCGGAAGATTTTACCCCCATTCCGACCAGGGGGTATTTTGTGATTCGGCACTGCGTGACTTTAACGGACAATTGCGCGGTCGTGCGACGCTGTACCTAAACGAATTTGGCGTCCTTTTTTTCCCACAAACAGAGCTTTCTTTTGGTGGTATTTGATCACCTGTGCGATTTTTTGATCACGCGCTATAAACAAAAAAAGAGCGTCAATTTTGCAAAAATAACAATATTTTTCACATTTTTTTATATGAAATTCACCCCAAAAAAAATGTAAAAATCAAAATTTTTTAACATTTTCGGCCAATTTGTTTTATGCTACCTATGTTTGGTAAAAAAAATCGCAAAAAGCGTATTTTGATTGGTTTGCGCAAAAGTTATCGCGTTTACTAATAAAGGGAAAGATTTTTGTCATTTTTGTTGTTTTTTTTTTTAACGCGTAATGGCGGCGATCTGCGATTTTTTTTTTGCGGTACTGCGACATTGCGGCGGACAGATCGGACCCTTGACTGACATTTTTGACACTTTTGGGGTTACCAGTGACATTTCTACAGTAATCAGTGCTATATATATGCACTGTTACTGTAAAAATACACTGGTAGTGAAGGGGTTAACTTTATTTGGGAGGGAGGGGCTGTGTGTGTCCCTAGGGGCGTGCTTTCTACTGTGATTGGCTGTGGCTTCAGCTGTAAGGACACTGATCAACGGATCTACATAGTAGATCCATGTGATCAGTGTCTTTGCAGCGAGGAGAATGACAGGCAGCTTGTTTACACAAGCTGCCTGCCTTTCTCCTTCTCCCCCGCCGATCGCCGAGTGACCGGCGGACATCGGGTCCGCTGGTCACACGCGCGGGGGGGTCCGTGACCCTCACAAGCAAGCAACGTAGCCCTACGTTAGTTTGCCTGTGAGGGGCTGACCGCCGACGTAGATAGTCGTGCGGCGGTCGGCAAGTGGTTAAACTAGGCATGTCAAAAACATATGGAAAATCTGGTCAGGCATCACTCGGGTAAAAGCACTTTCCCAAAATATCGGCAATATCAGTAACCTCCGGGGGCGATTCCGATATATCAGGGAAAATGCATATCGGCCCTCGATATATCGGCTTTGCCCGATAATCGATCGATCCGTAATTTGATTCATGACATCTGCAACATTGATCAGAAGTGGATCTATCCATTTTGTGTAGTATAGAGGGTCTGCGATACCACCAGGATAGAATTTTATAGTTGTTTCCCTGTATGGAAACAATAATGGACACTTTGTAAACATTATGGTAGATTTTCTCCCACTGATCATTGGAGATTTCTAAGGGTAGGTCCTGGGTCCATTCATTACAGGATTTCCCTTCACTGGCTTTATATTATTCCAGAGCAGTGGTGGCTGGTGCTCCATGGGTCGGGGGGGGGGGGGGGCACAGATGGACCTGACCACGGACCACACCAGCTTGCACGGCACACCATACCTCCCCCCCCGGTCACCGGCCTACTCACCCTGTGCTGCCCCTGGACTGACATGTGGAGGCGGCGGCTTCTCCCTCAGTCTCCTCCTTCGTTGGTCGGGCTGGCTTCCCCTGCGTCTCCTCCCTCCTCCTCCTTCACCAATAGGATGGCTTCTCCTTTCGGCCAATCGGGAAACGGGTCTCAGGACCCGCTTCCGGAATGGCCAGGAGGAGAATCCGTGTGACAATAGTGAATATTCAAGCAGCACTAGAGCAGTGCAATGGCTGGGTTTAAATAGTCCCTTTGGCGCCAATGTCTAACGCACGTTCGCGTACTTGCGAACGTGCATGCGCGGTTGCGCGAACTCGCGCATGCGCATTGGCCATTGTCAGGTTTCTGACAGGAACACATCTTTGCACAGCAAATGTTCTCTTACATTGCCCCCTCCCAATGGGCAGCCTCCGGATGCCCAACCGGGCCAACCTCTCTGGGTGATTACGCTTGAAAGCCTGGATTAAGTCTTTTGCATGGATATTGTCCACTGACTCCCAAGAGTTCTCCTCAGGTCCATAACCCTTCCATTTAATCAAATATTGAATTTGATTACCCCTTCTTTGCAATAAACAATTGCTTCAACCTCAAACTCCTCTTCACCGTTGACTACCACAGGTTCAGGGGGACCATTGTCCCTTTCAGGAAAGGGGTTCGGTAATGCAGGTTTTAACAGAGATACGTGGAAAACAGGGTGGATTTTGAAAGAATCAGGTAGTACCAGTTCATAAGAGATGTCATTGATTCTTCTTTTAATAGGAAAGGGACCCACAAATTTAGGTCCAAGTTTTCTTGAGGGACAGGTAAGTTTCAAATTGGTTGTGGCCAACCAT
Source organism: Pelophylax lessonae (assembly GCF_965119305.1). Taxonomy (NCBI): domain Eukaryota; kingdom Metazoa; phylum Chordata; class Amphibia; order Anura; family Ranidae; genus Pelophylax; species Pelophylax lessonae. Next base: position 151,155,786 of record NC_138775.1, read on the forward strand.
ACCTGATCACCAGGTTCCAATATCAGTTCTCCCTTTCTTTTCCTGTCAAATTATTTTTTATTATTTTCCTGAGCTTTAGCCATGGTTTTCCGAAGTAACTCAGTGTTGGATGCAAAAAAATTCACTGTATCCTGGACAGCAGGGACAGGGCATTCAGGTACTGTGGTGATCAAAAAGGAAGGGTGGTAACCATAATTGGCAAAAAATGGAGTCTGCTTGGTAGCGGAATGTTCAGAGTTGTTGTATGCGAACTCCGCTAGTGGCAATAGCGTCACCCAATCATCCTGGGAAAAGGACGAGAAACAGCGTAGATACTGTTCCAGTGTCTGATTGGTCCTTTCCGTTTGACCATTGGTCTGTGGGTGGTACGCTGAAGAAAAGGACCGTTCAATATACAATTTCTCACAAAGGGATTTCCAAAATCTGGAGGTGAACTGAACTCCACGGTCGGATACTATGTTGGCAGGAACTCCATGCAGTCTCACAATCTCTTTGATGAACTTCGCTGTATCCATGGCCGAGGGAGTGCCCTTCATGGGCAAAAAATGCGCCATCTTGGATAGCCGGTCTACTACCACGAAGATGGTAGTGTAGCCTTCAGATGGCGGGAGTTCAACGATGAAGTCCATCAAAATCATTTTTCATGCTCTGTCAGGGACTGGTAAGGCCAAAGTCGGTGCAGGTGGAGAGAAGAGAATCGTCAGGACAAGCCGGGTCTGGAACTAGGAACAAGATGCAGGTAAACAGGTAACAGGTATCCAAGGCTGAAGACAAAGCAGCACTAGAGCAGTGCAATGGCTGGGTTTAAATAGTCCCTTTGGCACCAATGTCTAACGCACGTTCGCGTACTCCATTAGTTCCAGCACGGCTGGAGGGAGCTGCTCAGCTTCCAAGTTAACTTTTAGTAACTTCACCCATTCAGAAAGGCTCCGTTCACATGTAGGCGTTTTGGGGCGTTTTTGGGGAGTTTTTCTGCTCTAGGATCAGCTCTCAAAATGCCCAACAAGACAAATCCTATTCATTTCAACGGCCCCTGTTCACATCTGAGCGTTTTGACGCTGTGAGCAAAACGCCCACCGCTCAAAAAAGTACATGTGCTTCTTTTTGGGCAGATTACAGGCGTTTTCCATTGGTCTCTATTCAATCTAAAAACGCCTGCACAAAAAACGCCTGTAAATCGCGGTAAAAAACGCTACGCTCAGGTGTGAATGTAGCCTAACCGTCTGTGATACCATAACATTCACAAATATTGGTTTCAATATGGAACCCACTAGCACATATAGATGGTGGGACAGAGACTTCACTCGTCTATCCACAGGGTCCGCAAAGGCTGGGGGATTCTTCCACCGGAACCACAGTAGACTTATTCAGCCTGGAAACTGGGTGATCAACCTTTGGTGGCACGGTCCACCTAGGGGAAACTGCATCTGCAAAAGGATAACGGCGTTTAAAGCGCTTAGGCACCACTAGCATGTGCTTGATGTGCCGCCATTGTTCATTGACAATATCATTAAAAAACTCCGGACAAGGAAACACCTTGCCCGATTTTCTGGATTTTTGGGATCCAAAAGAGACCTGCGAACCCGACGGTGTAGATTCATCTGCCAATTTTAAAGTTTCCCGCACTGAAACTATAAGTGCTTCCACCAATGCACATTCCCGCACGGCGGCAGATGAGGACAGGTCCTCTTCACCATCAGAATGCGAAGACACCGACCCCCTCAGGATGGGGTGCGTCTGCGGCAGCCATATCTGCCTCAAAATCTGAAGAAACTGCCGAAGGAGGTGAAGGCAGAGGACGTTTACGGCTAGCAACACTTTTACATACAAAATCTACCTTTGACACCAGGCTTTCCAGACTGCTGTAAGCGCAGACAGGGGCTGCGACCCAGAAGGTTCCGCAGCCGCACCTAGGGGTCTGTAGGTAAATAGTACCCTGGGACTCCATATTAAACTGAAATAAAAATAATGCAGTACCACTTTAAAAGTTGCTAAATCGCGATCCCACCGCTAACTTAGCGTTATACCTAGTCCCAATCCAATACAATATGATAGCAGAGTGGGTGAGGAAAACCTACAGGGGACCCAAGAAAACGTTACCAGGAGACTGCCAGCACGTTCTGTGAAACAGAAAGTAAAACGTTCTGACACAGGAAATAGAAGCACAGCCTGGGTCATTGCTAGAATTTTGTGTCATGCCGTTTGCCTGGCATATCTACTATCTAGACTTGTGTTTAAAGGCAAAAAATAAGATGCTAGCCTACAGGTTGTTGCAAATATACGATTCTTGATACAGTCCAATCAAGTAGGATTTATTGATCACTGATGGCTTATCTAATTTCTTGAGGCCCTAAAAGGCCAGGACAGTACACATACCCCCCAAATTTCCTCTTTTTGGAAAGTAGACAGTCAGTGGTATTTAGTAAGAGGCATGGTGAGTTTTATGAAGTTGTAATTTTTTGTCACTTTTTTTGGAAAATTAAGAGATTAAATACATTTTTTTTCCCACAATTATTTTTTAACATACTGTCACCAGTGCAGTACATCGTCATCATATGACTGCTATGGAGGTAATCGGCAATACTGACTTGTGACAGTATGTAAAAAAAAAATATATATATTTTTTTATTCAAATGTTGTAAACATTTTTTCCTTTCTTAAAGTGGAGTTCCGGCCTCAAATACCTTTTTAACTAAAAATACCCCTATAATACTAATCCATTGCCCTTTACAGAACCGCTATTCTCATACTTACAAGGTGTACAGTATTGGATTTTAGTCAAAATCTTACTTTTAAAAATGCTGTCTGAGCGTGGCCATCTTGGATGTGGGCATCTGAAGCCGCAGTGTAATCTGTTGTGTCCTTCCTGATTCCAGGCAGTGTTCTGGGAATACTTCCTGATTCCAGCCTCTTGGGAGTGATGACAAACAGCTCCCAGGATGCAATGCAAAGGTGGAAGTGATGTCGGTGGTCGTGGCCACAGAGGGGGGAGAAGGAGGAAGTATAATCAAAAATTCCCTGAAAATAAGGTAAGGGAACCCCGAAAAAAATTGAAAATGCCCAATTGTTGATCAGCATAGCGAGCACTCCAGGAATCACTAAAGTTGCAAAATAGGCCAGAACTCTGCTTTAACATTGTTTTTCATTTTTTTACTATTCTTTTTAGTACTGTCTTCATTCTTGTTGTGCAGGTGGGCAGCTTACTTGGCTGTAATCCCAAAAATAAAAACATTCCAAACCAATCCTTAAATTTGATGGCTTCATTAGTTTTCTTTTTTTTTCTTTTTCTTTATTCTACCGAGTGATCCTGCCAGTAACACACTTCCTGTCTTTAGGGTATCTCTATTCCAGTGGAGGAACAACAGAGACACATTTGAGCAGAGGCATAGTCAATCAAGTTTTTTTCGTTCAAAAATACCATTCTGTGTACCAGGCTTTAGGCAGCCCATAGATGAGTCAGTTTTTTTCATTTAATCAATGGGTTAAATGAATAAATGGACCAATTCCCCCATCCAGACACTCGATGTGGATGGGGGAATCCTCCCCACCGAGCTATTGTTTTTCTTACAGTTGGGGGAAACTACTCTTTATCAGAATGCACTGCTCAGCGTTGCAGGTTATTGCTGGCAGTGATAATCAAGTGGGGAAAAATCTGACAAGGCAGTTGTACAGATGATGATTGATATAGATTGATTTCTGTACAACCACAGTGCCCATACTAATGCCTCGTACACACGATCAGATAATCATACGAAAAAAGTCGCTTTCTAATTGATCGCACGATAATCTGATCGTTAGTACACAGCTTTTGACAGCCGATCACGACATTTCGTCCAACAAAATCCGAAGGGACAAACACGAAAAATTATGTCGTACAATAGCCTAGCGAATGACAATCGTTTAAACAGTACAGTATGCGTCCGCTAAAAATCGATAGACAAAGACCACGCATGATCAGAAACACAAAAATAACCCGGAAAAAGCCTGGCTGCCATTATTTTTGTTTTGCACTATCCGATACGTAGCTACGCAACCAGGAAGCTTTTCCAGAATCGTACGAAAAAAAATCATACGTTTAGTACACATTGTTGAATTTGATACTAGTATCATGCAACAAAATGCGAACGATAAGTCGTCCAATTATCTGATCGTGTGTACGAGGCATTAGCCTGAAATATGGCTGGTCCCTGCTGAACCAGCCAAACTGTGATTCATATATGGCTGCCTTTAGTGGGATACAATTCTAGATACACGGAGAGCCATGAAGACAGAATTTTTATATTATTTATTAAATTAATAGAACATCCACACTGATGAAATTGACCAGCTTCAAAGAATTATCAGATGTTGCTACCCTAGTTTTCTAACATTTATAACCCGTAAATACAGTTGTAGATCAGATTGCCTTCTAAGGTAAAATTTGGGAAAGAGATTTGGAATGGAAATCTGGGGAAGAAAAGTTATCTCCAGTAAACATCGAGAAACTTTAAAATATAACTAAAGGAAAAACATTTTTTTTAAGTTTTGTATAGCGTGGACAGGGATTAGAACACCTATTAGGTTTTTATTACTGTCTGTGCAAGAGTCATCCTCTCTTTTTGTCCTGTTTACCATTATCAGTGAAAGTGAAAGTAATCCCAAATTCTGTGTTGTCTCCAGAGAAGTATTAGAGGGGAAATCTTCAATGGTGATACTAGTTCTGGTGACCTGAGGTCCCCAAGGGATTTCCTTAACCACTTCTGGAGCGGAAGGTTTTACCCCCTTAATAACCAGTGCATTTTTTTTTAAATTTGGCACTGCGTGAATTTATGTCCTTTTTTCCCCATAAATAGAGCTTTCTTTTGGTGGTATTTTATCACCTCTGCGGTTTTTATTTTTTGTGATATATAAATGAAAAAAGACCGAAAAGTTTGAGAAACAAAATTACATTTTCTACTTTTTCTTGTAAAAAATATCCAATAAACTAAATGTTTGTCATACATTTAGGCCAAAATGTATTTATCTACATGTCTTTGATAAAAAAAAAAAATCTCCATAAGCGTATATTTATTGGTTTGCACAAAAGCACAAAGCCCCCCCAAATTACCCAGTTTTGGAAAGTAGACACCCCAAAGAATTTCCTGAGAGGCATGGTGAACCCATTAAATATAAAAAAATTTTGTCACAGGTGTTTAAAAAATGACAAAAAAATTTAATTTTGTTTTTTATACACAAAGTACTGAAGTGATGTAGTGAAATGATATATCGCTCACGCATGCCATGGGTATATGTGGAAATACACCCCCAAAATACATTCTGCTGCTTCTCCTGAGTATGGGGATACCACATCTGTGAGACTTTTTGGCAGTCTAGCCACGTACAGGACTCCGAAAACCAATCACTGCCTTCAGGCTTTCTAAAGGCGTAAATTGTTGATTTCACTCCTCTATCACCTATCACAGTTTAGGAGGTCATGAAATGTCAAGACAGCACAACCCCGCCCCCCACCCCAACCCCCCCCACACACACACACAAATGACCACTTTTTGGAAAGTAGACACCCTAAGCTATTTGCTGAGAGGCATTTTGAGCATTTTGCAGATCTCAGTTTTTGCCACAAAGTTTTGAAAATTGTAAAAACAAAAGAGAGCTGCAAAATACTCACCGTGCTTCTTAGCAAATACCTTGGGGTGTCTACTTTCTGAAAAGGGGTCATTTGGAGGGGGGGGGGGGGGTTGTGCTATCTTACCATTTCATGGCCTCCGAAACTGTGATAGGTAGTGAGGAGTGAAGTCAACAATTTACGCCCTTAGAAAGCCTGAAGGCAGTGATTGGTTTTCAGGGTCCTGTACACAGCTAGATTGCCAAAAAGTCTAGGCAGAAGCATCAGAATGTATTTTGGGGTGTAATTTCACATATAGCTATGGCATGTTTGAGCAATATATCATTTAAGTGACAACTTTGTGTAAAAAAAAAACAAAAAAAAAAAAACATTTCTGTAATTTTCCTGAAACTTTTGGCAAAATATAAAATATTCCATGAACTCAACATGCCTCTCAGCAAACAGCTCGAAGTGTCTACTTTCCAAAATGGGGTTATTTGGGGGGGGGGGGTTGTGCTATCTTGACATTTCAGGGCCTCCGAAACTGTGATAGGTAGTGAGGAAGTAAAATAAGCAATTTACGCCCTTAGAAAACCTGAAGGCGGTGATTGGTTTTCGGGGTCCTGTGCACAGTTAGGCTCCCAAAAAGTCTCACACGTGGTATCCCTTTACTCAGGAGAGGCAGTAATGCACAAATACACTATATATTGCCTAATTGTTTGGTTAAATATAAAATATGATCTTATGCCGAGTACATAGATACCAAACATAACATGCTTTAAAACTGCACACGCCCGTGCAGCAGCAACAGGCTACGTATATTTTTTACAGAGGAGGTCTACTGCAAGACTTACTGCGCACGATCTGAAGTTCGCGGAGATACGGAACCACCAGCTGTAGTCTTGGGTTACCCGGTGGGACAGGAGAGCCAGAGAAAACCATGGAAGGCAGTGGGAGGGGGGGAGTCCCCTCCAACTGCTTGTAAAAGCAGTCTAGCAGCTAATTATCTGCTAGGATTGCTTTTACATGAAAGCCGACCACTGGCTGTAAAAAACAATATCAGAAAGTGTGTGGTATGCCAACCATTAGACCTCCCAGCATCCACCCACTTCTAATGATGGGCATACATGCAATGTTCTTCAGATTCCTCCATTTACATAGATCGATGTGGATAAAGAAATCTCTGCCAAAAAAAGTGTTAGAAAATATATGGCGAAGCATAGGGGAGATCCACCCTCTGTGTCCACCCTATCTCCTATGCTTCACCATATATGCTCTTTTTTTTAACTGCGGTGGTGAAATCATCTCCTACAAGTGCTTCAATAATCAAGTATATGCTGAGAGCAAACACTGTTGCTGTCAGAAAAAAGTAATCAGTGCTGCAGCTGATGGGCGTACCTGCAAAGCAAACAATGGTTAACAATAAAACACAGCAACAATAAAACATTACAATATAATAGTATACAGTGCAGTAAAACAGTAGAATGGTGGTATCTGCAAAGAAAACTATGGTTAACAATGAAAAACACAGCAACAATAAAACATTACATTCCTCCGCGATAATGCAATGCTTGTGATTGGCCAAAGCATTCACCTTGACCTGTATGCTTTGGCCAATCACAGCACAATGTCCTGTCAGAGCCCTGATTGGTCATAGGCAGGGTGCCTTTAGCCAATCATGGCTCAGGGGCTAAGTCCACGCCCCACACCACCCCACACTATATAAGGCTGCTCACACGGCAGCCATGTGTAGTGTGTTAGGAGTGGAGATTAGGCAGGGTAGTTAGTGGAGCGTTCGGTTTATATATTAATAGATCAGCCAGTGTAATAGATGTATATATTCATCAGCTATTGCAGGAGATAGTGCTGTATATATTTTTATCAGTTATTGTAGGATATATATCCACCAGTGCAGTATATATATCATCCAAGTCCAGTGTAAATATCCGCCAGAGCAATATATATCAGCCATTGCAGTGTAGTGTATGGCTGATTCTTATGTTACACAGTGTACTGCAGTCAGTTTCGTGCTGTGCTGTGATTGTAGTGGGGCCACTGAAGTGTATTGTATGCAACACGTCTGTGTCACCCCACTGATACCATTTTCATTTCATTGAAATATATATATATATATATCTTTTCTTTTCAATTTATTTTATTTTTTAGCAGCATCAGATTCTGTTGCTGCAATATTAGTACTCCCCCTTCTTTGTTGCAGGTGCTAGTGCATCCAGTGCATCAATTGTTTTTTTTTTTTTTTGTGTGCGGCAGCACTAATAATATTAAGGGCATAATTGCTGCTCCCCTTGTGCATTTCAGGCACTATTCCTTCAGCTCCAGAAGTAGGTGTTTTTTTTGGTGGTGAACCAGCACTAATAATATTAGGGGCATAATTGCTGTACCCCTTGTGCATCTCAGACGCTCTTCCTTCTGCTCCAGACGTGGGTGTTTTTTTGGGTGGTGAACCAGCACCAAAAATATTAGGGGCATAATTGCTGTACCCCCTTGTGCATCTCAGACGCTCTTCCATCTGCTTCAGACGTGGGAGTTTTTTTGGTGGTGAACCAGCACTAATAATATTAGGGGCATAATTTCTGTACCCCCTTGTGCATCTCAGACGCTCTTCCTTCTGCTCCAGACGTGGGTGTTTTTTTGGGTGGTGAACCAGCACCAAAAATATTAGGGGCATAATTGCTGTACCCCCTTGTGCATCTCAGACGCTCTTCCATCTGCTTCAGGCGTGGGAGTTTTTTTGGTGGTGAACCAGCACTAATAATATTAGGGGCATAATTGCTGTACCCCCTTGTGCATCTCAGACGCTCTTCCTTCTGCTCCAGACGTGGGTGTTTTTTTGGGTGGTGAACCAGCACCAATAATACTAGGGGCATAATTACTGTACCCCCTTGTGCATCTCAGACGCTCTTCCTTCTGCTCCAGACGTGGGTGTTTTTTTGGGTGGTGAACCTGCACCAATAATATTAGGGGCATAATTGCTGTACCCCCTTGTGCATCTCAAACGCTCTTCCTTCTGCCCCAGACATGGGTGTTTTTGTTGTTGGTGCACCAGCACTAATAATATTAAGGGCAAAATTTGCTGTACCCCATTGTGCATCTCAGGCGCTCTTCCTTCTGCCTCAGCAGGGGTTTTCTTTTTTTTTGGCTTTATTAATTTTTTCTTTATTAATAAAAAAATATAATAAAACGGTTTATAGTGCATCAAGCTTAAAAGTATTGCACCGAAGTAGATAACTAAGCCGGCTACACAGGCTAATACTAGATTGGGCGTAAGTATCTGTGGCACTCATTGCTATACCATCATCCCTCTCAGTGCAGGTTTTTGAGAAGACCTAAGGTATAGTAGGGGTAGAGATCCCAGATGAGGAGCAAGGTGAAGTATGATTTTTTTTTATGATGTTGGTTTTTCTGGTGCTGTTGCCAATGGATTGCATGGCAGGTTGTCATATGTCTTGTCAAGCATGAGGTGCCCAAGCGGATGGTTTTCTGGCCACGCTTGATCCGCTTCAGACCGAGACTGCAAACAGCAATGCTGCGGTCTACTGCACATGTGTTGAAAAAAGCTCACACCAAAGAACTTTTGGAAGTCAGCAGAAAGTTAGCAGTGCCCTGCACTTGTGGAGCTCTGTGGTGTGTTGCGATAGGGTGGCTGCCCTTAAGACAGCCCCTGGAGCACATCCTGCCTCGTTGGAGTTGTTCCACCTCTTCCTGCTCCTCCTCCTCACTTTCCTCTTCTGTTCTCTCATGCACCCAAGTACAGTCAGTGACCTCATCATCCTCTCCCTCCTCGTCATTAGAGCAAACTAGGCAGCATACTGCAGCTGTGGCAACATGACTGCTAGTTTCCTGTCCATCATTGTCACCCCCTCTCTCTAGGCTCACATTTTTCCCTTCCTCGAACCTGGGAACCAACATCCGAGCATTCAAATTGCTGCACATCTTCCAGCATCATGTAACTGACACTATGATCGAATAATTCAGATGACTTCCTATGCATGATGGTGACGCTACGGAAGGAGTAGCTGTAGACAAGGAGCCTGTGGAACAGGCCATAAAAGTCTATGGCCATTTGCGGCGGTCATACAATGCCAGTGCTCTGCTAGCTGACATTAAACAGGAATTCAACCTGTCCACCAACCGCCTCATTTGTAACATGCCCACCAGGTGGAACTCAACATTGGCATTGCTGCAGCGGCTGCAAATGCAGCAGAGGACCATCAATGGGTACCTGTGTGAGTATGGCACAAGGACAGGCTCAGGGGAGCTTGGCGAATTTTCGACACGCCAGTGGCTGCTGATAAAGGATGCATGCACTGTCCTGTCAACATTTGAGGAGGCCACAAGGATGGTGAGTCATGACAATGCAATGCATGCCTCAGTGACACTATCCCTTTAGTCTTCCTGCTGGAGCACATGTGTCAGGGAATCATGGACAGGGCACTTAAAGGCAGAACAGCGGGAGGAAGAGGAGGACTTCCTTTCCTCACAAGGCCCCCTTTATGCAGTTATTATTCCTGCGGGGCCACAAAACACATAGGAGCAAGAGGAGGAAGAGGAGGAGGATTGTGGCAGTATGGATGTAGCGGATAACATACAGCAGTCTTAATAGGATGGTTGTCATTCCTCAGAAACCCCAGGAGTTGTACGTGGCTGGGGAGAGGTTGCTCCTCTGACTATGTCATCTTTCGTGACCCAGAGGATTCAAAATCTCATGCCTCCTCAAACTTACGGTGCATGGGCTCCCTGATTCTGCAAAGCCTGTGAAAGTACCAGAGGATTTGTAGTATCAAGGAGACTGATTATTACTGGTTGGTAACCCTTCTTGATCCACGTTACAAGGGTAAAGTTGCAGAGCTCATCCTGCCTTCACAGAGGTAGCAGAGGATGAAACATCTTGGGGACGCCTTGAAGAAAAATGTGTGTAACACCTTTCCAGACACTGGGAGGTTAACGTTCTCTGGACGTGTTTCTGAGGCATCATTCAGCCAAAGGAGGAAAGGTGGAGAAGGCAGCCAGCTCACCGATGCCTTTAACCAATTCTTTAGTCCTTAGCACCCAGGGCTGTTAGGTTTAGGCAACCACCGGCAGCATCTCCATCATATGGTGCAGGATTATCTAGGGGCAAGAGCAGACCTGGAGACCTTTCCAACTGAGCATCCACTGGGTGTAAGATTCTGGTACCTCTGGTACCCTTAATAATTTATTTCCTTCCAAATATGCATCCCACCTTTCTTACTAGGTGGTATGCATACACCTTTAAGACAGATGATGTCATCGCTGAGCGCCGCAGAGCGGCTATTTCAACCGCCGGCGTTCTCACTCACATCGTTCGTTCAACCTGCCTTGTGTATCCACATGCTTTCAAGCCTGTCTTGCTGTCGGAACCTCCAGCTGGTTGCTTCTACCTGGAGCAGACCGGAACCTCGCTACTGATCCCTGTATCTCGCTACCGGATCTTCCCCTCTCTACTGGACCCCTCTACTACTAACATTTACTAGTGATAAGTACCCCACAGGGGAATCCTCCATAACCTACTTACACTATCTATCATCTGCACTGTTGCATAGATTGCTAGCTCTTGAGCCTACTACCATCTACTATCTGCATTGTTACATAGATTGCTAGCTCTTGAGTCTACTACCATCTATCATCTACACTGTTACATAGATTGCTTGCTCTTAAGTCTACTACCATCTATCATCTGCACTGCTACATAGATTGCTAGCTCTTGAGTCTACTACCATCTATCCTTGCACTGGGTTAGTCTATCCTGTAATTGTCATCTGCTGTCCTTACCACCTGTCACCATACTCGATTACTAACCTATCTGCACTCTACCTAAAACCATCTAGTACTCTCCTGAACGAACCTATCAAGTACTTACCATCTCTATCACTGTTCACACCTGTCCCTTCAGCACAACACCTTCATACTGTCATATACATTCTACCACTCCAGGAACATCTTATTGAGTGTGTATATATCTGTATGTTGAAGCTGACAGGCCCACAGTGATGAGTCTGGAGAGTTGGATCTGGTTATTCAACACATCTCTACATGACTACTGAGTGGAGATTTTGCAGCTGCATATCCAGCCTATTACAAAAACGCAGGAGCGTTACACTGGGTTACTGGGTCTTGAGGATGGACCACTGGCCAGAACTTGCTCAATATGCAATGGAGCTACTGGCCTGTCCTACTTCCAGCGTGCTTTTCGAACAGACATTCAGTGCTGCTGGAGGTTTTGGGACAGACAAAAGAGTGCATCTGTCCACAGACTCCGTTGACCAGCTGACATTTATTAAAATTAATCAGTCCTGGATCAACAGCAGCTATCAAGCCCCTGCCCCTGATGCTGATGTAACTGGTTGAAATTTCTAGGGGCCTGCCATCTCTTGAAGACTGCATATGCTGCCTATCCTATTCCTCAATCTTCATAATGCTAGCTTCCAACAATGTTTTGTGGTTTAGGGCACCAACAACACCCAAGGCTTAATTTTTCTGCACTTCTATGACAGGTGAATGCAATTTCAATTTCATATCTAATTTTTTACAGCAGTGCTCATTCCTGCGCCCGGCGAGAGTAACTGCAAGGGTTTGTTCAAGGACCACCAAAAGACAAGGCCTAATTTTTCTGCACCTGTATGAAACGTACATGCGATTTCAAATCTAATTTGTAACAGCAGGGACCGTTCCTGCACCCAGCATGAGTAACTGCATGGGGTTACGGTGTTCAGGCACCACCAAAACCCAAGGTCCAATTTTTCTGCACCTGTATGGCAAGTACATGCGATTTTCAATTTTGTATTGAATTTTTAACAGCAGGGCCCGTTCCTGAGCCCAGCAAGGGTAACTGCGAGGGGTTACGGTGTTCAGGCACCACAAACACCCAATTCCCAATTTCTTTGCAACTGTATGACAAGTATATGCGATTTCAAATATGTATCAAATTTTAACAGCAGGGCCCGTTCCTGCGCTCAGCAAGAGTAACTGCTAAGTTGCTGTGTTCAGGCACCACCAACAACCAAGGCCCAATTTTTCTGCAGCTGTATGACAAGTCCATGCGATTTCAATTTTCCATCTAATTTTTAAAAGCAGGATCCGTTCCTGCACCCAGCAAGAGTAAGTGCGAGGGGTTGTGGTGTTTAGGCACCACCAACAACCAAGGCCCAATTTTTCTGCACCTGTATGAAAAGTCCATGCGACTTCAATTTTGCATCAAATTTTTAACAGCAGGGCCCGTTCCTGCACCCAGCAAGAGTAACTGCGAGGTGTTAAAGTGTTCAGGCAACACCAACACCCAAGGCCTAATTTTTCTGCCCCTGTATGACAAGTACATGCGAATTCAAATTTGTATCGAATTTTTAACAGCAGGGCCCGTTCCTGCACCCAGCAAGAGTAACTGCAAGGGGTTGCGTCATTCAGGCACCACCAACAACCAAGGCCCAATTTTTCTGCACCTGTATGACAAGTCCATGTGATTTCAATTTTCCATCTAATTTTTAAAAGCAGGACCCTTTCCTGCACCCAGCAAGATTAAGTGCGAGGGGTTGCGGTGTTTAGGCACCACCAACAACCGAGGCCCAATTTTTCTGCACCTGTATGAAAAGTCCATGCTACTTAAATTTTGCATCAAATTTTTAACAGCAGGGCCCGTTTCTGCACCCAGCAAGAGTAACTACGAGGGGTTGCAGTGTTCAGGCACCACCAACACCCAAGGCCTAATTTTTCTGCCCCTGTATGACAAGTACATGCGAATTCAAATTTGTATCCAATTTTTAACAGCAGGCCTCATTCCTGCACCCAGCGCGTTTTGTTTTTTTTTTTAAATTTTGGTGTACCAGATCCAAATTCATACCAAAATTCATACCAGACCTGAAAGGAATGGGGGGGACCCTACGCCGTTTTTTTTTTTTTCTTATCTGTATTGCGGGGAGCCAGCCGTGAGCAAGTTTAAATTACATTTTTTCCATTAGAAATTTCAGTATTGCTGTAGCAAGATCTATCATCGTTCAAATGCGCCACTTTGCAGGCACATTAAGGGGACCCCCCAGGCATGATATTTAAAGGAATTTTCATTTTTATTGTTTTATTTTAAACATCATTAAAATCACTTCTCCTTTAAAAATGATCGTTTTAAAAAAAAATGTTTGCATTGGTACATGTCCCCCAGGTCAGTACCCGGGCCCCCATACACTTTTTTTGGGCAATAACTTGCATTTAAACCTTTACAATGAGGACTTTTGATTTTTCAGGTTTGAGTCCCATAGATTTTAATGGAGTTTGAATGTTTGAACAAACTTTTCCCCCGTTCGCGGTTTTCTGGTGCGAACTGACCAGGGGGGTGTTTGGCCCATCCCTAATTATAATAGCATACAGTACAGTAGAATGGTGGTATCTGCAAAGAAAACTATGGTTAACAATGAAAAACAGTAACAATAAAACATTACAGTATAACAGTATATTATAAAGTACAGTAAAAGTAGAAAGAGTAGAAAAGTAGAGTAAGAACAGAAAATTAACTCAATAAAATGACAATTATTTTGGGATTTTTTATTTTTACATTTCTTTGTTTTTTTTTTTTACTTTTTTTTTTAACTGCAAAAAAAACGTTTCAGGCTAGGGTCTCTCAAAATGCAATAGCCAACATCTTTCAAAACCCTGTGTGAAAGTGTGCCCTAGAGTGTGCCGTGCTGTTCCCTATACTAATACTCTACCAGTGTGTGGTAGCGACTGAAACAGTCCCCAAAGCAGAGACAAGGTTGGCCAGGACAGGAGGGACAAAAAAAGCGGGTGCTCTTTGAGTAGAGGTACTAGAGAGGACGTCCGGAAAATGCCTCTCATGTACCCGGCTCACTGCATCTGGATTGTGAATTTGGGCCACAGCGCCTTCTGGATACAAAAGGGCTGTGATGATCTCTTCCTGAAATTTTAGGAAGGATCCACTTCTTCCTGACGCTTTGTATAGCACATAAGCATTCAGCAGAGCCAATTGGAATAAGTATACAGACACTTTCTTGTACCAGCATCTGGCTTTACGGGCAATTAAGTACGTCGCCATCGTCTGGTCATTGAAGTCCACCCCTACCATGTTAAGGTTGTATTCGTGGACACAGAGGAGCTTCTCAACAACACCAGTCGCCGTTGCAATTTGGACTGTCGTAGCTGCGTGAATGGAGAACAGAAGGAAAACATTCCATGTGTCCCTCTTCTTCGCTGCAAGCAATTTATTACACTTCAAGCAGGCTCTCTCCCCCATCTAAGTCGGGAATTTACAAGCCGTTGGGGGTAGCCCCGGTGATTAGATTGCACGGTTCCACATGTGCCAATTCCAAAATCAAAAAGGTGACTAAAAAGTGGCACACTTGTGTAATAATTGTCCACGTATAAATGGTACCCTTTTCCAAATAAGGGTGACACCAAATAATTTTGCCACTGCTCCCTATGTAGTCTGGGCAGTTGGGGGGCTCCACAGTGCTATCTTTGCCCTCATAAATCCAGAAACTACATGTATAGCCTGTTGCCCTGTCGCAGAGCTTATACATCTTGACCCCATATCTGGCACGCTTGCTGGGGAGAAACTGTTTGAAAGCAAGGCGACCACAAATTTAATCAGGGACTCATCAACGCAGACAGCTTGTTGGGGCATATACAAGGCTGCAAATGCTGGTTGAAGTGATTTAGGAGGGGCTGAATTTTGTGGAGCCGATCCTATCCATGGTCACCCCAAGGACGACAGAGTTCATTGTCACTGAAGTGCATGAACCGCAAGATTTGCTCGTATCTAGTCCTGGCCATGGCAGCATAGAACACAGGCATATGATGGATCAGTGGACCAATATGACCACAACTCACTCTTTTTAGTAATGCCCATGAGGAGGGATAGGCCTAGAAAAGTTTTACATTTGGAAACAGTGATACATTTCTATGCAAATTCGCTGGCAATGGTCAAATTTGGATTTGCGGCGATTAATTGATCTACATATAAATTGCTTTGGTCCACAATATATCTGTAATGATCTTCCATGAAAAACAGCTCATAAAAACCAAGGGGAGTAAAATTGGCAGTTTCCACCTGAATTTCGGTTTGGCCAGTGAATGGGGGAATTACAGGCGCTGCAATAGTGGTGGGCTTCCAATCAGGATTTGCAAGTGCATCAGGAAGGACACTATGGGCTCTACGGGTCTGTCTTCGGATTATTGGTGGCTGCGGGACACTACTTGTGCTAGCCACCAGCTTGAACTGCACTTATGGGACTCGCCACGTCATCAAGTGTTACTGCAGTGCTGGTTTGACTATGACTAGGATGTAGTAGGCCGCTGGTGCTTGCCAGTTCACCAGAAGGTTGAGCGGCATTAGTACTGACACTCTGCTGCATACGAGAACCCTGCGATTGTTGCACCTCAGCAACAGAATGGGGTCGGGTACGCCTGACCTTAGCAGGGACCACTACTCCGTCGTCAGAGCTATCTGTCAGGGTGCCGCTGCTCTTTACAGGTTTGAATACTGAGCCTGATTCTCACAGTGAGGCTTCCCCATCACTCTCATCTGTCATGCACAGCATCGTGTAGGCCTCTTCACTAGTGTTTGGACATTTTGGCCAATAATAAAATTAAATAAGTCAAGCCTGACTCTGCTAACGCTGCGGCTTAGTGTGCTGTGTATTGAAAGTGTCAGTAATCTTCTGATTCTGCACTTCTTGGGGGGGGGGGCTGAACGCAGGTGCTGGCAGGTGTTGGGGCTGATCCTGCTAACACTGCATTTTGGGAACACTATACTAAACTACTAGGGATACTAGTATATTTCTGATCAGATCAAAGATATTGATCCGTTCAGACACTATACTAGTAATGTATAGTGAAAAAATATACCTGCGCTGCTTACAAAGCAAACTAATAAATAAATCTCAATAAATATTGTGTATAAATAATGTATATAAAGTGCTAGTGCTCAACTTAAAATACACAATTCCTATGTCATAAATACCAATCAATATACATAAATATACATTAATACATAGATCATAAACGTGAGGATAATAAATGTGAATAAAATCCTTCAATTAATCGCGTGCTCAAATTGTGACAGTCTTTGTGCAAAACATAAGTCCAAAGTGCTGCGTGCTCATATAACAAGTGCCAGTGCTCTCTGTACACGAGTAGGTGCTCCCCTCCTGGTCCCCTACTCACCAGAAGCCAAATAATACACCGCTTTCAGAATATCCTTAGATAAGACGAGCCTTATTGGACCATCAACTCAACAGCTTTACTGTAGATCACAACATCCAGGTATTGCTCAAAAAAGAAAGAGATGCTGGCATCGTGAAGTATGTAACAACTTTATTCGATGCACACAATACAAGATACACTTACAATATAGCAAAGGTTCAAACGCCTAAAAAACCATCCCACGGGTTGCCAATCAAAGGGCTGTACTCACTCCCCGTGTCCCCGTATGCCGGAAGGTGGATGCAGTCGGGCGTAGTACGTACTCGGACGAACGGCTTGACGCGTTTCGCTCCGCACACAGAGCGTTATCAAAAGCAAGTCCGTTCCGGATACGTACTATATTTATAAGGTAACATAATTACATAATTGCTGACACCTAGAGGAACCGGAAGTGGAATGCCGCCATCTTGTAACTCCTATGATGACGAACTTCCTGTTCAACACCATCTTGCTATACCCTCTCTATCATATCTGCAAGCATTATTCCCACACCTTAAGCTTTCCATTAAGCTCTTTAGTATTATGTGATGTAGTCCGCATATGTTCCTAAATGATGGGCTTATAACTGATTAACCACTTGCCGACTTTCTAACGCAGATCTACGTCGGCAGTCAGCCCCTCACAGGCAAAGCGACGTAGGTCTACGTCGCTAGCCTGTGAGGGTCTAGGGAGCGAGCGCGCGCCCCCGGAGGGGAGCTCCCGCTCCCGCGCGGTCACGCACCCCCCCGCGCGTGTGACCAGCGGACCCGATGTCCGCCGGTCACTCGGCGATCGGCGGGGGGAGAGGGAGAAAGTCAGGCGGCTTGTGTAAACAAGCTGCCTGTCATTATCCCCGGTGTATGAAGGATGATCATACGGTTCTACTATGTAGAACCGTCGATCACTCTTCATACATCTGAAGCCACAGCCAATCACAGTAGAAAGCACGCCCCTAGGGACACACACAGCCCCTCCCTCTCAAATAAAGTTAACCCCTTCACTACCAGTGTATTTTTACAGTAACAGTGCATATGTATAGCACTGATTACTGTAGAAATGTCACTGGTAACCCCAAAAGTGTCAAAAATGTCAGTCAAGGGTCCGATCTGTCCGCCGCAATGTCGCAGTACCGCAAAAAAAACGCAGATCGCCGCCATTACGCGTTAAAAAAAAACAACAAAAATCTTTCCCTTTGTTAGTAAACGCGATAACTTTTGCGCAAACCAATCAAAATACGCTTTTTGCGATTTTTTTTACCAAACATAGGTAGCATAAAACAAATTGGCTGAAAATGTTAAAAAATTTTGATTTTTACATTTTTTTTGGGGGGGAATTTCATATAAAAAAATGTGAAAATTTTTGCAAAATTGACGCTCTTTTTTTGTTTATAGCGCGTGATCAAAAAATCGCACAGGTGATCAAATACCACCAAAAGAAAGCTCTGTTTGTGGGAAAAAAAGGACGCCAAATTCGTTGAGGTACAGCGTCGCACGACCGCGCAATTGTCCGTTAAAGTCACGCAGTGCCGAATCGCAAAATACCCCCTGGTCAGGAAGGAGGTAAAATCTTCTGGGGCTTAAGTGGTTAAGGTAGTGTAGCATTAATATTCCGGTGGCGAAACCGGAAGTGGCTCCGCCATATTGGGACTCACATACTCATCTTTCTTTCATGCCGAGACCGGAAGTGACGCCGCCAAGTCGGGGTTCACCCGATGACGCACTTCCTGCACATCGCCATGTTCTTGGCTACTACTCGTACAACCCTCTAGGTATGCAGACCTGTCTTACAAGTCTTTGCCTATATTCTAGCTAAGGGGTTGAGCCACACTTCTTTCCTTGACAATGGGCTTCTTTCCTTGACAATAGCCCATTGTCAAGGAAAGAAGTGTGGCTCAACCCCTTAGCTAGAATATAGGCAAAGACTTGTAAGACAGGTCTGCATACCTAGAGGGTTGTACGAGTAGCAGCCAAGAACATGGCGATGTGCAGGAAGTGCATCATCGGGTGAACCCCGACATGGCGGCGTCACTTCCGGTCTCGGCATGAAAGAAAGATGAGTATGTGAGTCCCAATATGGCGTAGCCACTTCCGGTTTCGCCACCGGAATATTAATGCTACACTACCTAATCCGTTATAAGCCCATCATTTAGGAACATATGCAGACTACATCACGTAATACTAAAGAGCTTAATGGAAAGCTTAAGGTGTGGGAATAATGCTTGCAGATATGATAGAGAGGGTATAGCAAGATGGTGTTGAACAGGAAGTTCGTCATCATAGGAGTCACAAGATGGCGGCATTCCACTTCCGGTTCCTCTAGGTGTCAGCAATTATGTAATTATGTTACCTTATAAATATAGTACGTATCCGGAACGGACTTGCTTTTGATAACGCTCTGTGTGCGGAGCGAAACGCGTCAAGCCATTCGTCCGAGTACGTACTACGCCTGACTGCATCCACCTTCCGGCATACGGGGACACGGGGAGTGAGTACAGCCCTTTGATTGGCAACCCGTGGGATGGTTTTTTAGGCGTTTGAACCTTTGCTATATTGTAAGTGTATCTTGTATTGTGTGCATCGAATAAAGTTGTTACATACTTCACGATGCCAGCATTTCTTTCTTTTTTGAGCAATACCTGGATGTTGTGATCTACAGTAAAGCTGTTGAGTTGATGGTCCAATAAGGCTCGTCTTATCTAAGGATATTCTGAAAGCGGTGTATTATTTGGCTTCTGGTGAGTAGGGGACCAGGAGGGGAGCACCTACTCGTGTACAGAGAGCACTGGCACTTGTTATATGAGCACGCAGCACTTTGGACTTATGTTTTGCACAAAGACTGTCACAATTTGAGCATGCGATTAATTGAAGGATTTTATTCACATTTATTATCCTCACGTTTATGATCTATGTATTAATGTATATTTATGTATATTGATTGGTATTTATGACATAGGAATTGTGTATTTTAAGTTGAGCACTAGCACTTTATATACATTATTTATACACAATATTTATTGAGATTTATTTATTAGTTTGCTTTGTAAGCAGCGCAGGTATATTTTTTCACTATACACTTCTTAAAGGTACACCACCTTTTATACCAGCAGCAGCCTACTATACTGTGATATCAGAGTAATTGTAATCCTCAGCGCTAGCCTATAATCCTTACTATACTAGTAATGGAGGTGTGTAGTGTGTGCTTGTGTGTGTGTGTGTGTGTGTGTGTCACTGGCAATCAAAGGGTTAAAATGTATTATTAAATATGCGGCGCTGATGCTATCCTGTATTGACAATAACTAACGTTAACTGATGTCCTCTGTGACATGAACACAGTGATCAGAAAAAAAGATCTGTACACTATAATAGGGACACTGTGACAGGGCAATGAAGGGGTTAACTGGGGGTGTTTAGGAGGGGTTAAATCTTTATTAGGGGATATATGGCGGGTACCCTAAACCTATCTGGGACTACCTCTAACTACCAAAAACTGTCTCTCACACTAACTGAAGTCACAAGTGACACTAATACAGTGATCAGTAAATTATCTGTATACTGTATATAGTGTACACTGTGACAGGGAGTGAAAGGGTTACCAGGGGGTTAAATGTGTGCCTATGTGTACTGATGTCAGTGTAGTGCTTGTGTGCTCACCGTTGATGTTCTCTTTTCTCACGCTGGAACCGAAAAGGGCTCCAGGAGAGAAGATTGCATCATACACACACATCATAGGATGAACTGGATGGACTGATGTCTTTTTTCAACCTTACAAACTATGTAACTATTATTTCCTGGGCCTGTGTTTACATTACACAGGCACAGGACATTCTGAAATTGGTCAGAACTGATCAACAGGTCCAGGCCAAAAATCATTGGTCTGTACCTGATGTCTGATCGGTTTTGAACCGAATCAGAACATCACGGGGATGGTGGGGGCACCCCCTTGCCCTGCGCGCGACTGAAGTACAGTTATGTTAGTTTGCGCAGCTGAGCCACCTCGCGGCAGTGAAACTGCGGTGGGCAGTCGGCAACTGAGTATGGCGATACCACATGTGTGGGACTTTTCCACAGCCTGACCACATTGAGAGACCCAACATCCAAGTAGCACCTCCAGGTGTTCTAGGAGCAAAAATTACACATATAATTTCCTGACTACCCATCACAATTTTGAAGGCCCTGGAGCACCAGGACAATGGAATTACCCCCAAAATGACCCCATTTTGGAAACAAACACCCCAACACATAATCTAGGAGGCATAATGCGTCTTTTGAACATGTCATTTTGTTTCACAAGTTTTTGGAAAATGTGGAAAGAAAATTAAAACGCATTTGTTTTTTACACAAAGTTGTCAATTTAGAAGATATTTCTAACACATAGCATGTACATAGCAAAAATGACACCCCAAAATACATTCTGCTACTCCTGCTGAGTATGGCAATACCACATATGTGAGACTTTTACACAGCCTAGCCACATACAAAGGCCCAACATGCAGGGAGCACCATCATTTCCTGACTTCCCATTACAATTTTGTGAGGCACTGTAGGGCACTGATAAGCACTGATGTGGCACGGATAAGCACTGATGTGGCATGGATGTGGCACGGATGAGCACTGACGTGGCATGGATGAGCACTGACATGGCATGGATGTGGCACAGATGAACACTGCTGTGGACGGATGAGCACTGATGTGGCATGGATGTGGCACAAAAGAGCACTGATGTGGCATGGATGAGCACTGACGTGGCATGAATGTGGCACGAATGACCACTGACGTTGCATGGATGAGCACTGACATGGCATGGATGTGGCACGGATGAGCACTCATGTGGCACGGATTGGACAGTGCCACCTAACAACATCATGGGCCCCTGGGGAAAGTAATGCACTGGGGCCCATACCAGGGAGAAGGTGACCTGTGACACGTATAGCCATGGTACACAGTGGGTGTGGCTAAATAATGCCAGATATTGGGTGTTGCTTTTGAGTCTGATTAGAAAGTCTGATATTTGTACAAATTTTTTTTATTCTACAGTTTAGATCAGAGGTCTAAACAGACCCCCCCAACGTCTCACTTTTTAGACAAGGACTGAGGACAGAGATTGCCCAGTCCCTTTCTCTGCAGCCTCAGTTGCACTGAAGGTGAATGAATAGGAGACAGAGGCTCCTGCCCATTCATAAACTGAAGCATAGTAAACACAGTTTACTATGCTTAGTTATGAATGAATACAGTGCAATATGCAATCACCCAAACACTCTGTGTATGTCCAGATAATGTGACAGTATTTTATGACCATTCTATTTAACTCTGTGTTATCCAAACTTTGTACAATCAAAAGTGTAAACTCAACACATAATCTAAACTCTCTATGGCTAAGTTCACCTCTATGCATGTGGGAAATGCATGCAAAAGTGTATGCTTTCCCAATATGCACAGAGAAATGAGCTGCCCTTTAGCAGATGCACAGCCGTTCTATTATTCTTCAATGGAACCCCCATGAACCTGCAAATGTGCGCACGAAACTGGACTTTTTCATGACTTTTCCATGTTGCTTGCGTGTAGGGCAGCCCATTAAATTGAACGGGCTGCCTTACACGTGATATGTGAAAAACATGCCCATGCTTGGTTACACCTGTAGGTGTGAACCACGTCTAACTATTAGCACATAAAAAAAAAATACCAATCCTCCATAAACATAAATGATTCTCTAAATGATCAGTGTTCATACAGTTGTGCTATCATACAAATAGCCATAAACATTATGCTATGATATGTTTATTGAGGAATGGTATTTTGTATATACAGTGAATCCAGGAAAGTATTTGCAGCGATTTCACTTTTTCCACATTTTGTTATGTTACAGCCTTATTCCAAAATGAATTAAATTCATTTTTTTTCTCAAAATTCTACAAACAATACTCGATAATGACAACGTGAAAGAAGTTTGTTTGAAATGTTTGCAAATTTATTAAAAATAAAAAACAAAAAAAATCCCATGTACAAGTACATAAGTATCATCTTTGCTCAATACTTTGTTGAAGCACCTCTGGCACCAATTACAGCCTCAAGTCTTTTTGAGTATGATGCTACAAGCTTGGCACACCTATTTTTGGGCAGTTTTTCCCATTCTTCTTCGCAGGACCTATCAAGCTCCATCAGGTTGGATGGGGAGCGTTGGTGCACAGCCATTTGAACTTCTCTGGAGAGATCTGAAATCATGTTCAAGTCTGAGCTCTGGCTGGGACACTCAAGGACATTCACGTTGTCCCATAGCCACTCCTTTGTTATCTTGGCTGTGTGCTTAGGGTCATTGTCCTGTTGGAAGATGAACCTTCACCCCAGTCTGAGGTCCAGAGCGCTCTGGAGCAGGTTTTCATCAAGGACGTCTCTATACATTGCTACATTCATCTTTCCCTCAATCTTGACTAGTCTCCCAGTTCCTGCCGCTAACAAACATCCCCATTGCATGATGCTGCCACCAAAATGCTTTACTGTAGGGATGGTATTGGCCAGGGGATGAGCAGTGCCTGGTTTCCTCCAGACATGACAATCTCCACTCAGGCCAAAGAGTTCAATCTTTGTTTCATCAGACCAGAGAATTTAGTTTCTCATAGTGTGAGAGTCCTTCAGGTGCCTTTTGCTGCCATGTGCCTTTTTACTGAGAAGTGGTTTCCATCTGTCCACTCTACCATACAGGCCAGATTGGTGGAGTGCTGCAGAGATGGTTGTTCTTCTGGAAGGTTCTTCTCTCTCCACAGAGAAACGCTGGAGCTCTGTCAGAGTGACCATCGGGTTCTTGGTAACCTCCCTAACTAAGGCCCTTCTCCACCAATCGCTCAGTTTGGCCGAGCGACCTGCTCTAGGAAGAGTCCTAGTGGTTCCAAACTTTTTCCATTTACGGATGATGGAGGCCACTGTGCTCATTGGGACCTTCAATGCTGTTATGCTACTTTCTGTACCGTTTCCCCAGATCTGTGCCTCAATACAATCCTGTGTCGGAGGCCTACAGACAATTCCTTGAACTTCATGACTTGGTTTGTGCTCTGACATGCACTGTTAACTGTGCATAACTTATATAGACAGGTGTGTGCCTTTTGAAATCATGTCCAATCAACTAAATATACCAGAAACAAACAAGTAGGTACACTGTCGGTGCTCTGCACCTATTCCCTGCGCTCTGAGTGGTGCAATCCTCTATCCAGCTCAACTTGTAGATGAGAACAAATCATTCGGCAACCTTCTAATGCTTCAGCCTTGCAGCCCCTCACTAGACCAGGTGGTCTGGGAACACTGTGAAACGACAAACAAACACAAGGGCGCACCGGCCTAGTGCATTATCCTTAAAGCAGGTTTATTAAAATAATGGATTAAAAATACTCACAAACGAGTTCTTGATAAAAAGCACATCAAACAAGGTAAAAGATCCTCAGCATCGAGATCGCAATTCAATCGTCCCCCAAAGCTGTACAGGCTTACGCGTTTCGAAGCAGCGCCTCTTTTGGGGTTACCAGTGACATTACTGCAGTAATCAGTGCTATACATATGCACTGTTACTGCGAAAGGGAACCCCTTCCCCTGTTCCCGCAGGGAAGGGGTTAACTGTATTGGAGAGGGAGGGGTTAAGTGTGTCCTAGGGGCGTGTTTCTAACTGTAAAGGGACATGGCTATTGGTGTAAAAACAAAGACCAACGGTCCTACATAGTAGAACCGTCTGATCTTCATTTTTACACCAGGGAGAATGACAGGCAGCTTGTTTACATAAGCCGCCTGACTTTCTCCCTTCACCGGAGCGATCGTGAGTGACGATCGGGTCCGCCGGTCACACGCACTGACTTGTCAGTGAACGAGTCGGAGCGGGCGCGCACCTCGGCGGGCGCGCGCCCGCCCGCAATTGGCTCGCAAGTCAGTGACAGGCGAGTGACGTACCCCTACGTCACTCTGCCTGGCCGGGGCTGACCGCCGCAGTATATAGTCGTGCGGCGTTTGGCAACCGGTTAAGGATAATGCACTAGGCCGGTGCACCCTTGTGTTTGTTTGTCGTTTCACAACTAAATATACCACAGGTGGACTCCAATCAAGTTGTAAGCTCTATTTTGAGTATCATGGAAAGGCTGTGATACTTATGTACATGTGATTTTTTCTTTTTTTTTCATTATAATAAATTTGCAAAGATTTAAAAAAAAAAAACTTCTTTCAGGTTGTCACTTGGGGGGATTGTTTGTAGAATTTTGAGGAAAATAATGAATTGAATCCATTTTGGAAAAAGGCTGTAACATAACAAAATGTGGAAAAAGTGAAGCGTTGTGAATATTTTCTAGATGCTCTGTAGGGTGTATAGCTTATGTGGTGAGTTTACACTTTTCATTGTACGGGGTGTGCATAACACAGGGCTAAATGGAAAGGTCATAAATGAACTTCCCATTATCTGGAACATACACAGAATGATTGGGGGATGTTTATGTAGATAAATAGTGATGTGTGCCTGCTTGGATGTCTGTCAGCTAGGGGGGGAGCTGCAAACTCTGCTGGCTCCAACACACACAGTCGCCCGCTATTTCAACCCTCCTTCTCACCTTAACCCTTCACATGTTCCCACAAAAACTTTCCTCCTGACATGACACTT
Source organism: Pelophylax lessonae (assembly GCF_965119305.1). Lineage (NCBI taxonomy): Eukaryota > Metazoa > Chordata > Amphibia > Anura > Ranidae > Pelophylax > Pelophylax lessonae. The sequence continues at coordinate 151,181,212 of NC_138775.1, forward strand.
TGCCAGTATCTATGCCCCTTCCCCGGGTTCTCCCATCACACAGCACTGAAGATGAGAGGACGGATCTGACTCTGAGTGAGTGTGCAGGAAACTGCTGGCTGGGGAGACAGAAAAAAGAAACAGAACTTGTAAATACATACACGGCCAGGCGGTGTATGTATTTAGAAGCAATGACACTGCTGCTGATAAACCCTGGGACTGAGCTTTAGCGGGACACCTTCCTAGAGAGTGTGACTGTCCCCGCTCATGAGGCCCCCTACTGGCCCTGGGCCCTCGGGCAGTGCCCAAGAGCCCTAATAGTCAGTCTGCCCCTGCCTGGATTGACTATTTTTTTTTCTTTTCCTTTAATAAAAGTGGGCCAACAAGCCCTTGAACGGCACAACTGGTGTGGACTCAGCTCACTGGTAGGCTCTACCCTTAACCACTTTAATACAGTGCACTTTCACCCCCTTTCTGCCCAGGCCAATTTTCAGCTTTCAGCACTCTCACATTTTAAATGACAATTGCGCGGTCATGCTACACTGTACCCATATGAAATTTGTATTATTTTTTTCACACAAATAGAGCTTTCTTTTGGTGGTATTTAATCACCACTGGGTTTTTTATTTCTTACAAAAAAAAAAGAAAAAAGACAGAAGATTTTGAAAAAAAAGTTTTTCTTATTTTCTGTGAGTAAATTTTGAAAATAAATAATTTTTCTCCTTCACTGATGTGTGCTGATGAGGCGGCAATGATGGCCACTGATGAAGTGGCACTTATGGGCACTGATGAGGTGGCACTGATGAGGAGGTACTAATATGCCACACTGATGGGCACTGATAGGTGGCACTGATAGGCGGCACTGAAAGGTGGAACTGATGGGCACTAAGAGGCGGCACTGATGGGCGGCACTGATGGGTGGCACTGATGAGCACTACCAGGTGCCACCATCAGTGCCCAAAATCAGTGCCCATAGTGCTGCCAGTCAGTGCCTAGATGAGCAGGCACTGATGGGCACTGACTGGCAGGACTATGGGCACCTATTGTGGGCACTGTGGGTACTGGGCACTGATGGTGGGCACTGATTGGCACTTTATTTAAATTTTCTGTAATCAGTGCCCTGATTACCTGTCTTTGTCTCCCCTGTAAGGAGGAGCCACTGATTGTCTCTCCTTGCCTCACACTCTGACAGTGTGAGGCGAGGAGAGCCAAATAACGGCACTTCCTCATTTACACAGCCAATCACATGGGTAAAGAGTCATGTCATTGACTCTTTACTAAGATCGGGGTCGCGCCGTGTCCTAGCAACATGGCGTGGCCACAATCGCCGCTCCGCGCACCCCCGCTGGTGCGCGAGAGAGAGGCCGTTCTAGTGCGCCGTCATATGAAGGCATCCCAGAACAATGGATGCACCGCTCCGCTGTCATTTGACGGCAGGCGGGTAAGAGGCGGTTAAGCTAAACACCCCCCAAATGCTACAATATATATATATATATATATATATTTATTAGGGATCGACCGATTATCGGCAGTGCAAATATATTGGGGGCCGATCAACACTTTCCCCAATATATCGGAATCGGCCCCTTAAGATACCGATATTACTGATATTTCGGAAAGTGCTTGTACAGTATACAATGACCGAAAGCAATAAATAACTACCTAGAGCACTCAACAGCGCCCTGGTAGTTCAATGAGAACTACAAGTCGTCAGCCGCAAAGGGTGTTGGTACTTGTAGTTCTCCCATTCACAGAACTCTGTGAATTGAATAACGCAACTCGGTGAGCAGAGCCCTGCACGACCACATTTTTTTAAATTGCAACACTGGGTGCGGGGAGAAGATCCTCTGCTCGCTGTCACAATGGGTGATCAGGGGCTGCTGTAACAGTAACATGTTACATGTTACACCCTGAATACGGATGTAACATATTACAAAAGGTGATCCTTTACAAGATCCTTTATGATGAGTTGGAAATTAATCAAAATCAATATGAGATAATTAATAGGGATCATAGGTGAATATCAAAGTCAAATTGTAGGTAGATTGATAAGAAATATTTATGAAAGTAGCAATCCCAATTTTGGGCTAGAACTGGTCATGTTGTTGCTAAAAAAAAAAGTAGCAGATTAAGACTGCAAAGATCAATGAGGAAAAAAAGGTCTGAGTCTATTCTCACTCCAGAATTTGATAATTTGAATACAGAAGCACATAGTGCTCTCAGTAATTCTGAAATTAAACTTACTAAAATTATTTTTTTTCTAGAGATTTAGGTGATTTAAAATGAAGAGACTTGGTTAAGGATACTAAATCCACTTCTTGGTCTCAAGAACAATTGAGCCAACCCTTGAGGGAAGATACTAGAGATCTACCTCAAACAATAGGTAATTATAAAGATCAGAGAGATGGTTTTATGAATAACAATTATAAGCCCTATCCAACATTTAAAGGTAGAAGTGGAGGCAGTCATTTTAAACCACAAGAGACGGGCTTTCCTGATAATAGAACCAGAACAGTGGAATGATCATATTCCGGTATATAACAGAATTGCAGCCCTGGATCGGGATGAGGCAGAATATGATACTTCTCCACCTCCAACCCCATTTTTTTTGGGAGAGGATCCAGCTATGAAGAAGGGAAAAGCAGACATTTGAGAGAGTGTAAGGCAGGCAGAAGCAGAAAAAGGATGTAGTAGGACAAGATATTTTAAATTTGAGCAACAAACAACTCAATGAAGAAGTATTAAAAGTACCTCTGAAATTTGCTCCCAACAGAAACTTCAGTAGGTTTGAAGCCTAATTAGGGATACATATGTGAAAATGAATTAAAAAAAAATATTGATCTAAACCAGTTATGCACACTGTCAATGGTAATCAGTCTAAATACCAATTTAGGAAATATATCAGTGTAAAAGGGGTAAAAAAAGGGGTAATGTGAGGAGAAAAAAGAACAAAGGAGGGACATTGTAGTAAGACCTGCTGACAAAGGAGGTGCTACAGTGGTCCTTAAAAAAGTGATTACAAATTGGAGATGGATAGGTTGTTGTCAAATTGATACACATGAGATTTTTTTTTTTTTTTCAATCTTTACAGAGGATTTATTGACATATAAGTTGGCGTTTCTGTGCTTCTTAAAGTTCATTAATGGGCTTGTGTGGCCAGTAGGGATATTTCTCTTTATCCAGCTTTGTTTCAGGGAAAGCTTCCACTACATCTTCAACTGTCATCTGATCAAACGGAATCATGTTCTTAAACTTTGCAAGCTCTTTCTCATATGAGGTCACCCTGGCTTTAGACTCTTCAATGAAGGCTAAAGCAGATTTGTTAGCTTCCTGTTCCTGGGCATTTATCTTTTCAGTTTGAGTATCTTTAGGCTCTGGGACTGTAAGGGCATTAAACTTCTTCTCAAACTCATCCACTAGGCCTGCCTTGGCAATTGTGGTTCGGTAATAGGCCCAGTCGATTGTTGGAGGTTTGACAGGGAGAGATGTCAACTTGGCAGCCACAGCATCACTGCGGGTCTTCAGTGTATTAAACATAGCTTTTTGATTTGGAGGAACTCTTTCTGCAAATGCCAACCAGTCAATCGCCTTGGTAGCAGCTCTGCGACTCGCCATGATTATGGTCTCTATCCTCCGACCTCCACTCACACCAGCCAGAACTCTGCCGATACACATGAGATTTTAAGGAAAAAAAACTGTTATTATGAGAAAAAAATTGATGAAATTAGTGAGGGAATGTAAAAGTAAGGGTATTTTCAATAAAAAAGTAAAGTAGGTACCTTGTGCCCTCTAAATGTAAGTTACTGGTGATACACTACCTACCTAAAAAAACATAAAAATCGGACCAACCCACAAGGACTTCCTATTGTCAATGGGATAGGTTCCTTAATGATGCGGATGGGGCATTATATGAATATATTTTTACAACCTCATAAGTGGTAATGTGAGGAGAATACAACAGTTTAAAATATGGTATATACAGCCCAAAGAAGATATGACATTCATGATTACTCCAATGCCTCTATGGTTCATAGTACATAATCTGCAACCGCATCTGCACAGAATATTGGGGGTCCAAATAAAATAAAATCTTTGGAATATAAAAAATGGTGTCAAAGGACACCTAGTCTTTGAGCATTTTGCCACCCATAATGCTAGATACCCAGTGTTTTACAATTTTGGGGTATTGAAAAAAAATTAAGAAGCATTGGGTTGGGGGTGGGGGGGGGGGATTCAAAAGACATTTAACCTGAAAGAAGACTTGGTGTATATATGAGGGTGGTTTAATAATATCCCGCATTGGACACACGAAAATCTGTAGCAAGTGGCCATGTTGTTCATTCATTATAGGTCAGCCATGACAGTCTTGCAGAACAGTTATACACGCAGCGATATTCTCCCCCTCCTCACCTCCTTTAATTCATGGAATGCATAGGTTTTACACTTCAAAAAGAGCCGTTATCTCAACTCAGAGAGATCAAACCAGCACTAAGGCCTGTGCAGAGCTGTAAACCGCTAATTGAGTCCTGGCAGGATGTCTGTTTCTTCAATCCAGGCCTATCATAAAACTTTGACCAAATCCATTAAGAGTAACCAGAACTAATGGGGATCGTAAAATGCAATCACGGAGCCTGCCCAATTCAAACATTAACAAATACACACACGATTCTTAAACACAGACAGGGACATGACACATTAATAATATGTATTTATTTGGATGAGAAATGTCATACTGAACGAATTAAGGTCATACATGACAACATTAGCACATATAGGAGGGAAGATAGCTGTCAGATATTCCCTGGGTGACAAGTTTATCTGAGATATCCCGTGTCTAGTGTCCATGGATGCAAAATTACATGCTGACCCATAAACTATCAGTTTAAAGAATGTACCCAATACATATTGGAGGATATCAATAGTGGTATAAAACTGTCCAAAGAGGAGGGACCTGATATTGGCATAAAATCAGGACGGCCCATGGACACTCCTTTTTATTGGTCAGGGGCATCTGTCAACACGACTTTGATCCCAGAGAAAAAGAGAGAGCCCTAACCAGTGATGAGTCCTCATGGTACCATCAAAGCAGGAACATCTATCAAGTTTGAGAACCGATCACACCTGGCTCATCGAATGAACTCTGATATTACCCAGGATGTTGACTGCAAGTATTCTTCCTCCTCAATTCTACCTTATTTTTCTATTGCTGATGTAGCACTGCCCCCTTGAGGGCTGCTGGTTAACGGATGTTCCTCTGCACTCCCCTGACCCTGAGAATTATCCAACCCACTAGACACTTTAGGTTCCGACATTTCGATTGTATTCTCCAAAGACACAATGACACAGTGGAAATATGAATCTTATGGATAACTCAATCAATAGAACTTATGGATAACAATAGGTTTCAGAAATAACAAAGTGTAGCAGTGTCAATCAGTTAAACCCCACCTAACACACTAGGGCTCAATAGACTGACACTGTGAATGTAAATAATCACCAAACAGGGTGTTATATCAATGAATAGTGTAAACTGACTATATTATCAACTCTAACTGTCAAGGCTATCGTAGCATATAATAACTTGACTCTGGCTGAATCTCTCTAGAAACAGAGCTAGCAATATCTAATTCCCACTTAATAATGATTCAACAGCATTCTAACAGGTCCCCTTTAAGGCAGCATATGCTGAAGTTCCTGTCCTAGCAAGGTCTTGCTAAATCTTTGCCGGCAGTTGGAGCTCTTATCACTCTTCAACGTGATATTTGTAATCCCAAAGTAATAATGTACATGCAATCCTATCTGCAGTCAGTGTATAGTGGATGTAGATTCATACTTGCGATTTAGGATTTCACTAGGCACTCTCTCACACGACAGTGTCCACCTGTGATTATCCCACCACCCAGGCAATGTGTTTCCTCACGCTCCTGCATCACTGGGGATGTCCGGCACATGCTGTTCCGGTCAGTCAGTTCAGCTTCACCCGTCTTCCACTCAACTCGACTGGATCTGTGTGATTACCAGCATCCGCACCATTGAGGATGGGCTCCGCTCTCCTTAGGCCGCACTCTCTGGCCTCCATCACTAACAGTGTCTTCTCACACATCTCTGCCTGATCTGTCCTCCACAAGTCCCGGAAGCAAGAGAGCGCGCGCTTGGCCCAGCAGACAGGTATATTAGCTCTCCCATGATCCTTGGCTCCCTAGGAGTATAGTCCCTCCTGCAGTCCACACAACAGTCTGCCTTCAGATCTAAACTATATCTCCCACAATCCAGTTCGTCCATTTCCACAGAAAGCTGACCCTCACTTGCAAGAGCCTTAAAGGAGCACTCTGGCTGCATTATAACGATAACTTGAATATATATATATATATATATATATATATAGTGAGGTCCATAAATATTGGGACATCGACACAAATATAAGCTTTTTGGCTCTATACACCACCACAATGGATCTGAAATGAAACAAACAAGATGTGCCTTAACTGCAGACTTTCAGCTTTAATTTGAGGGTATTTACATCCAAATCAGGTGAAAGGTGTAGAAATTACAACAGTTTGTATATGTGCCTCACACTTTTTAAGGGACCAAAAGTAATGGAACAATTGGCTTCTCAGCTGTTTCATGGCCAGATGTATGTTATTCCCTCATTATCCCATTTACAAGGAGCAGGTAAAAGGTCCAGAGTTAATTTCAAGTGTGCTATTTGGATTTGGAATCTGTTGCTGTCAACTCTCAATATGAGATCCAAAGAGCTGCCACTATCAGTGAAGCAAGCCATCATTAGGCTGAAAAAACAAAACAAACCAATCAGAGAGATAGTAAAAACATTAGGTGTGGCCAAATCAACTGTTTGGAACATCCTTAAAAAGAGAGAACGCACCGGTTAACTCAGCTACACCAAAAGACCCGGAAGACCACGGAAAACAACTGTGGTGGATGACCGAAGGATTCTTTCCCTGGTGAAGAAAACACCCTTCACAACAGTTGGCCAGATCAAGAACACTCTCCAGGAGGTAGGTGTATGTGTGTCAAAATCAACAACCAAGAGAAGACTTCACAGAGGGTTCACCACAAAATGTAAACCATTGGTGAACCTCAAAAACAGTAAGGCCAAATTAGAGTTTGCCAAGCAACATGTAAAAAAGCCTTCACAGTTCTGGAACAACATCCTATGGACAGATGAGACCAAGATCAACTTGTACCAGAGTGATGGGAAGAGAAGAGTATGGAGAAGGAAAGGAACTGCTCGTGATCCAAAGCATACCACCTCATCAGTGAAGCATGGTGGTGGTAGTGTCATGGCGTGGGCATGTATGGCTGCCAATGGAACTGATTCTCTTGTTTTTATTGATGATGTGACTGCTGACAAGAGCAGCTGGATGAATTCTGAAGTGTTTTGTGCAATATTATCTGCTCATATTCAGCCAAATGCTTCAGAACTCATTGTATGGCGCTTCACAGTGCAGATGGACAATGACCCAAAGCATACTGCAAAAGCAACCAAAGAGTTTTTGAAGGGGAAGAAGTGGAATGTTATGCAATGGCCAAGTCAATCACCTGACCTGTATCCGATTGAGCATACATTTCACTTGCTGCAGACAAAACTGAAGGGAAAATGCCCCAAGAACAAGCAGGAACTGAAGACAGTTGCAGTAGAGGCCTGGCAGAGCATCATCAGGGATGAAACCCAGCGTCTGGTGATGTCTATGCATTCCAGACTTCAGGCTGTATTTGACTGCAAAGGATTTGCAACCAAGTATTAAAAAGTGAAAGTTTGATTTATGACTGTAAGGCTCCATGTACACGGGACGTTGTTAAAAGTCCCTTTGAATGCTGGAATTTTTAGGACGTTTGAAACGTCCGTTCGCGTTTGTACCCGCGCTTAGCGGGCGTTTAGCAGCGTTTGCGGGCGTTTGCGTTTAGAAGCGTTCCTAGAGGTCAAAAAAATTATTCCTCTTTAAATTTGAAAAACGCGAACGCTAAATGCGGGTCATCGCGTTCAGACGCGTTCGGACGCGTTCTGACGCGTTCGGACGCGTTTGTGCATTTGAAACGCCGGGAAACACACGTTCGAACGCAAATAATTGCGTTCTAGAAACAGTCCCTGAACGCAACTGCCTGCAAATGACTGTAAACGACCTGGTGTACATGGACAGATAAGATAAAATGTAGATGGGTTCAGGGGCTTCTGAAAAAAACGCCCAACTGCTCCTAAACGGCCATTTCCAGCGTCCCGTGTACATGGAGCCTTAATCTGTCCCATTACTTTTGGTCCCTTAAAAAGTGGGAGGCACATATACAAACTGTTGTAATTCCTACAGCATTCACCTGATTTGGATGTAAATACCCTCAAATTAAAGCTGAAAGTGTGCAGTTAAAGCACACCTTGTTTTGTTTCATTTCAAATCCATTGTGGTGGTTATAGAGCCCAAAAGATTAGAATTGTGTTGATGTCCCAATATTTATGGACTTGACTGTGTGTGTGTATATATATATATATATATATATATATATATATATATATATATATATATACACATATGTATATAGTAGTCCCAGCTTGGCTACACTGAATTATGTCTATTTCTTTGAAACACTTTTGAAAAGTGTTAATCTTGTCCCTAAGCTCTTAATTCAAGTTAACAAAGAACCTGTCTCTTGAAGAGTGCTACTGTATAGAATAAATCCTATGGACATACCTGTCTGTGGTGACAGTGTGTGTTACAGACGATTATTCTAAAATCATAATTGGTATTTCTAAAATTACGAGCTTCCTTCCACTCTGACTAAATGGAGATGGTGGCATTGAAAGGGTTAATTGCTTAATTAGCCCAGTGACAATCGCTCTCAGCCCGCTGGCACCTAGATTCTGGTCCCCGCAAACTGGAAAATCATTGTGCAGGGTGCAGCTGAGAGTGGCATTGTTATGTAAGTGAAGTCAGGGTGTGAGATTGGCTGGTCCTTTTGTCACAAGTTTGTGAGAAGGGCAGGGATATGATACCTGCGTCCTTCACAGGTGGTACTCTTGTTCCTAAAGGGATAAATGTAGATATACTGTAGACTCCAATTGCTTTATAAATGATTTATGATGAAAGGAGGGATCAATGTGGCAATTTTGGTTGGAGACGGCTATTAGGTAATGTTCATATTTCCTCATAGTTTTTTAACTTTTAGATACATATTTTTTTATATTTTTTGTATTTAGAATGAGTTTTAATGGTGGAGAGATTATTCTGTTACTGTGGTATGCAATTTAGGGCAGTATGTAGGTAACGTATCATTTTGATATTGGATGATTTTTGTTTTCATTTTCATTTTTTTATTCTTTTTATGATAAGGACATACATATTTTTTTATAACAAAAATGTAATTCTTAGGTTTTTTTTTTTTTTTTTTTTCGTATTTTCAAGAACATAGTACATTGATATAATCAATTTTTACATCTATCATTTGAGGATTGATTTTACAATATTGTTTGAGTGTTGTTTACATGTGTTCCATTGTGATCATTCTGGCAGAGATCTCACTGACAGCACCCAATCCAGAGGCAGGCCATGTGGTGTCTATTTGATGGGTTCTTTCTCAGTTATCTGATCGCCTTGATGAAGTCATATTGAGAGAGCGAATTATTTGTAATTTGTAATATATGGCACTTGTGAAGCTGTCTGCTGGATCAGCCCAGTATCGTGAACCACAGGAGCTACCCCGCTCTGAAAGTGATTAAAGTGATACTAAACAGAGAAGTGCTAATTGCCATAATTCATTCACATAAATTATAAACATCATGCCAATGTTTTTTTTTTCTTTTTTCTTTTAAATCCTCTAAATACCTTATTCCTGCAGCGCTGTTGTGTGGTCACATGATCTTTCTCTGTTCTTTAGCATCTGCGGGGAAAGATCTTTGGAAAGAGCTTCTATTACTCTACTGATGTATGCTATCTGCAGAATGACAACCCTAATTTGTGCTGTCATATAAATATAAAACAGTTTCAGAAGAGCAATTCAAATTAAATTATAAATATCAAAAACTGTTTTACATCTCCCTATAAATCGTTTGTGAACATCAAATGTGTATTGTTTGTGCATTAATATGGTGTAGGCATAGCGGAGTCAAAGATGATTGCCACTAGCTTTCATTTTGTTCAAACGGCATCTGCATCCAAGGCTCTTTTTTCACTTTGTCAGAAAAATATACTTGTAGTATATCCCTCGCGCCAATGTGAACTACTTTCCGATAAAGGTATTTTTAAACGTAATACACTATCTGGAGTTACTCTTCCCTCTTGCCTCTGCCTGACGCGGGGAGAGAGAAAGGTGGAACCTGTTATTATCCAAGGAACAGAGTGACCATACAACGAGTAGGTACCAGCCCTGGTCCTGGTGGCCAACCAAGCGCTATTTGGTCTTAGTGCTATACAGCATCTAAGACCAACAACATCTGGTGAGTGATCCACCCATACCCGTACCACGGTGGAGAGTGATCGGTGCTATCCATATTTCACAAGGCTGATTGGGAGATCTGCATTGAGCACCTGCACTTTATTCGTACTGGATTTATATTTTGCACAAGGAACTTTCCCTTTGAACTGTGATCACTATAGTCACGTTATATGTTTATATGGACTTCATAGTGCACTAACGAGGCACTTGCATTTTTAGTCATTATCTATTATATGCGCTTTATATATTGTTTACTATATGCACTTATACGAATTGTCCACTATTGCATATCCACACAAAGCACTTTTTATGCACATATTATTTATATTGAATCACTGAACTCATTATTTATATGAATTATTATTTATGAACCTTTGAAATATTATACATACATAGTGTATATATGTATATATTGGCAAGCACTGTAGGTAGCCCCTACTACTAGTGGCTATACTTATTCATCTTTTTTTACTTTACTGGAATTAGCGATTACATTGGATACGTTGAATATTGATTTATATTGAAACTGAGCTTTTTGTGACTTTCTTAGTGGATATAATCAATCAGTATACTATATCCCACCAATATAGTGTTTTGCAATAGGAAAACATGAAGGGGGAGGAAGGGAGGGGAGTGTCATTTACCAGTTTGTATACGCCCACATTTGTGACTCTATAGTTACATGGGCTGCACAGATAAGAAAAAGGAGGAAATGAAGAGCTTAGAAGGGAATTGAAACTGGAGCATGCTCGGTAGATAGCAACTGGTCTACAGATTCTCAGGCTGCAATGGGGACACAAAGAAGATTGGAGGGACAACTGAAGGCAGGATCAATCAGGTATATTTCACTCCACACAAAACAGATGTTTTAGTAACTTTGTTAGTATGCACACTCTGTTATATAGCATGTAATGAGAGTTCTTCATAGTCTGGTTTAATGACACTTTAATGCCTCTTGTTGTGTGTTTATTGTAAGTGTGTTTTCCTAACAATAAACATTTTATCCATTGTTAGACACAGTGAGCACTGTTGTTGGTCTCTTAGGCTCCATGTAAACAGGACGTTGTAAATGGCCGTTTAGGAGCAGTTGGGCGTTTTTTTTAGAAGCCCCGGACCCATCTACATTTTATCTTATCTGTCCATGTAAACAGGGTCGTTTACAGTCATTTGCAGGCAGTTGAGTTCAGGGACGTTTTTTGGAACGCAATTATTTGCGTTCGAACGTGTGTTTCCCGGCGTTTGAAACGCGGCCGAACATGACCAAACGTGACCGAACATGATGAACATACGTTCAGCCACGTTATACGTTTTTTTTCTTCCATTCAAAATCAATGGTTCCCTATGGGAGCCTATTGATTTGAATGGAAGTCGTACCGCAAGTCGGATCAGGATGCGCTGTGAGAATGTTGAGGGGGAACTCCACGCCAAAAAATGGGAAAAAAACTGCGTGGGGTCCCCCCCAGGTTCCAAACCGGGCCCTTTCGGGTCTGGTATGGAATATGAGGGTAGCCCCACGCCGAAAAAACGGCGTGGGGTCCCCCCCAAAATCCATACCAGACCCTTATCCGAGCATGCAGCCCGGTAGGGCAGGAAGGGGGAGGGGACGAGCGAGCGGCCCCACCCCCCCTGGACCATACCAGGCCACATGCCCTCAACGTGGGGGGGTGTTGGTGCTTTGGGACAGGGGGAGCTCTGCACCCCCCACCTCAAAGCACCTTGCCCCCATGTTGATGGGAACAAGGGCCTCATCCCCACAACCCTGGCCGGTGGTTGTGGGGGTCGGCGGGCAGGGGGCTCATCGGAATCTGGAGGCCCCCTTTAACAAGGGGGTCCCCCAGATCCCGGACCCCCTCCCTATGTGAATGGGTATGGGGTACACTGTACCCCTACCCATTCACCCCATAAAAGGCAGTGTATGGAAAAAACGACAGGAGACGTTTTGGAAAGTTTATTAAAAATCTTCATCTGTTCTTCTCTGCTCTGGTCTTCTCCCTCTCCTGGTCTTCTGGTCTTTTGCTGTCCGCTCTTCTGCTCTTTTGCCCTCAGCTCTTCTCTTCTTCTTCTTCCTCCGGTCCTCCTCCGACAATGTCTCCGGTGATTATGCCGGTCTCTGCAGCTTGTTATATAGCCATTGTGGGTGTGGCCCCCGATGACGTCATCAGGAGGCCCCACCCCCTCATGTCACAGATGACGTCATCTGTGACATGAGGAGGCGGGGCCTCCCGATGTCATCAGAGGCCACGCCCACAATGGCTATATAACAAGCTGCAGAGACCGGAAACATTGTCGGAGGAGGACCGGAGGAAGAAGAAGAAGAGAAGAGCTGAGGGCAAAAGAGCAGAAGAGCGGACAGCAAAAGAGCAGAAGACCAGGAGAGGGAGAAGACCAGAGCAGAGAAGAACAGATGAAGATTTTTAATAAACTTTCCAAAACGTCTCCTGTCGTTATTAGTAGCTTTTTCCATTTGCGTTATTGCACGTTTGGCCACGTTGCTTTTAGCAGCGTTTTTTCTGCCTCCATTCAAAATCAATGGTTCCCTATGGGAGCCTATTGATTTGAATGGAAGTCGCACCGCAAGTCGGATCAGGATGATCCGACTTGCAGCGCGACTTGCACTGTGAGAATCTTGAGGGGGAACTTCACGCCAAAAATGGGAAAAAAACTGCGTGGGGGTCCCCCCCCAGGTTCCAAACCAGGCCCTTCGGGTCTGGTATGGAATTTGAGGGTAGCACTAGCCCCACGCCGAAAAAACGGCGTGGGGTTCCCCCAAAATCCATACCAGACCCTTATCCGAGCATGCAGCCCGGTAGGGCAGGAAGGGGGAGGGGACGAGCGAGCGGCCCCACCCCCCCTGGACCATACCAGGCCACATGCCCTCAACATGGGGGGGGTGTTGGTGCTTTGGGGCAGGGGGAGCTCTGCACCCCCACCCAAAAGCACCTTGCCCCCATGTTGATGAGGACAAGGGTCTCATCCCCACAACTCTGGCTGGTGGTTGTGAGGGTCTGCGGGCAGGGGGCTCATCAGAATCTGGAAGCCCCCTATAACAAGGGGTCCCCCCCAGATCCCGGACCCCCTCCCTATGTGAAGGGTATGGGGTACACTGTACCCCTACCCATTCACCCCATAAAAGGCAGTGTATGTAAACAACGACAGTAGACGTTTTGAAAAGTTTATTAAAAATCTTCATCCGGTCTTCTCCGCTCTGGTCTTCTCCGCTCCGCTCTTCTGGTCTTGTCCTCTCCCCTCTTCTCCCCTCCGCTCTTCTGCCCTCCACTCTTCTGCTCTTTTGCTCTTCTGCCTCCTCTGGTCTTCTTTCTTCTCCGGTCCTCCTCCGACGCTGTCACCGGTGATTATGCCGGTCTCCGGTCTCTGCAGCTTGTTATATAGCCATTAGACGACGTCGGTGACATAAGGGGCGGGGCCTCCTGGTGACGTCACAGGAGTCCCCGCCCCTAATGACTATATAATAAGCTGCAGAGACCGGAGACCGGCATAATCACTGGTGACAGCGTCGGAGGAGGACCAGAGGAAGAAGAAGACCAGAGGAGGCAAAAGAGCCGAAGAGCAAAAGAGCAGAAGAGCGGAGGGCAGAAGAGCGGAGAGGACAAGACCAGAAGAGCGGAGAGGAGAAAACCGGAGCGGAGAAGACCGGATGAAGATTTTTAATAAACTTTTCAAAACGTCTCCTGTCGTTATTTACACACACTGCCTTTTATGGGGTGAATGGGTAGGGGTACAGTGTACCCCATACCCATTCACATAGGGAGGGGGCCCGGGATCTGGGTGGCCCCCTTGTTAAAGGGGGCTTCCAGATTCCGATGAGCCCCCTGCCCGCAGACCCCCACAACCACCGGCCAGGGTTGTGGGGATGAGGCCCTTGTCCTCATCAACATGGGGGCAAGGTGCTTTGAGGTGGGGGGTGCAGAGCCCCCCCTGCCCCAAAGCACCCACACCCCCCATGTTGAGGGTGTGTGGCCTGGTATGATCCAGGGGGGGTGGGCTGCTCGCTCGTCCCCTCCCCTTTCCTTGCCTGCCTGGCTGCATGCTCGGATAAGGGTCTGGTATGGATTTTGGGGGGGACCCCACGCCATTTTTTTGGGTGGGGCTACCCTCAAATTCCATACCAGACCCGAAGGGCCTGGTTTAGAACCTGGGGGGAAACCCCATGCCGTTATTTTCCCCATTTTGGCGTGGAGTTCCCCCTCAAGTGTCTCACAGCGCAAGTCGCGCCGCAAGTTGGATCATCCTGATCCGACTTGCGGTGCGACTTCCATTCAAATCAATAGGCTCACATAGGGAACCATTGATTTTGAATGGAGGCAGAAAAAACGCTGCTAAAAGCTACGTGGCCAAACGTGCAATAACGCTAATGGAGAAAGCTACTGAAAGCACGTTTTTACAGCTGCTTTTTCCCGGCGTCAAGAAACAGCTTTGGAGCTCGTTTTTATGACGCCCTGTGTGCATGGAGCCATATAGATGAGAGAGCACAAATTCTATATTGCAGCTAATCCTGGCTTTCAAAATAGGGAGCTAGTCTGATTATACCTTTTTAAAATTTAAAGTTCCACCATAGAAGTTTAGATTCTGTCCTTTATTTTCCTGGTGTAGACTAGCACCTACTGACACTGTTGGGATTCAGAAGTGTGCTGGGAAGTTGGACTCCTTTATGAACTTTCACAGAAGAATTTATAAATACTCACAGCTTTTTATCTCTATTTATTCACTTATGAACTTTCAATGAAGAATTTTTGAATACTTTATTTATTTTATATCTGTGGCACTTTTTTGTCATGGTTTGCTGAACATTTTGGTAATGGTTGGTTTGGATTTAGAATTGCTAATTAATCTGCAATTCATAGGTTTTGTTTTTTTTTTAGTGCAGTACATATTTTTTTTTTTAGTGCTAACGTATACTATTGCTCTTTACATATGATCTATATGAGTTATCTTTGCTTGGTTTGTTTGATAAAAGGGCAGAGTCTTACAAAGAGTCAAATTGAGCTAGTGTTAAAAAAAAACCCATACACTTCATTCTTTCTAACATTTAAAAACCTGAAAAACAAACTTGTATTACGTCACAATAAACCACATCTGTCAAATGCATGAGCATGTATAAAAATAGGTGTGTAGTCTTACTGAAAGTCACAAAATAAGAGGGGTAGCCTAATGCTGATATTTACTGTACTGGAAAAAAGCTAGCTAGAAGTATACGTTGCTCTGGAGACTTAAGTACCCCGGCATTGATTTACTTTTTACTAAATAACTTCCTGGGGAGGAAGTGTTTGCTGTAGAGTAATTTAACAGCATTCCTCCATATAAGAACTTCTTACCAATAGAAAAAACACGTAATACACACCTTGAGTACATGTTTCACTTCTTGTCACTGTAGGAGGAGACAGCACAATTAGAATTGTAAGAACTCACAAACTAGATGACATTCTTAAAGACTAACAGGAAGCTATGGTACAGCAGTTAGCACCATTTCTGGAAGCTTTCATGAAAAAGAGGGTCACTTGTTCATGAGTGTCACTGTCACCTGCACATACGGTAAGTCTTTTGACGTATTAACATTTTTAGAACTTTAAATTGACTTTTTCTGTTGCAGAAAACAGAAGACCAATTTTTTTGCTATTGTCCTTTTAGTTGTAATATAATTAGCAGTAATTCAAGAGTGCGGGTAAATCCACCAACCACTATTGTTATTTTAACACATTGCGTTTACATTAATTTGTAATTGGGGAACTCCACAAAGCATTGAAGAGGTGCTTCAGTCGGGTTTAAAAAAAAATGAAGCCACTGCTACAAATACTGTAGCTGCTGACTTTTAATAAAAAGATGCTTTCCAGCCCAGGGATCATTTCTGCACCATTTTTCGGATCCTCTGCGCCGTCAGGTTGGCTGTAGGAAGCTGCCTGTGACTTTCTGTGGCTTTACAGCCCCAGCTTCCCACTGTGCATGCACAAGCCACGCAATTCTATCTGTTACACATCCCAGAAGGCTGTGGTCAGGGAAGGGGGACCGAACTTGCACCCAGGTTGCCTAGCTGATCCCAGTGGAAGTGGGAATTTACCTTTTAAAACTAGGTCCCGCCCCCCCCCCCAAATAAAAATATGCAATAAGGAGGAGGGAGGAAAGCTTGCCTTTTTAGGTGAAGTTCTGCTTTAACATACCACTGGTGTGTCCCTGTCTAGTAATTCTGCAGTAAAATTTCTGCTTTCCCTGCAGTTAAACCCTACCCTTAGACTTCACGTCCCAGCGCATCGGTCTGCACCATGGACTTCTGCGGGGATGGCTATTTCATTTTAAACATTAGTCTTGGTTAACATATGTGAAATGGATGCATTTTTTACCAGACTTGGACTGGCTTTCAATGGTGCGTTTTCAAAAAGGGTTCTGTGGGACTTTGGGTCCAGTTCAGGTGCGATTTTAGGTAAAAATTGGCACCTGAATCAGTGAATAGAGCTGCACCGGACTCCTGCACTGAAACCGCGGCCGCATATGCAGGAACCGAGCCTTAGTGCTGGGAATGAATGCCTGCAGGTAGATGGTGAATTGTGGGGATGAAATTTGTTCTAGTTTTTCATTTACTTTGCTAAACGCTAGTGTATAATATGTTGTGGGGTTTCTTTAGTTCTTGGCTTGAATCACCTGCTTTCTTTCGATATCTCCTATGGGCAGCACAGTCTTTGTACTTGAGTTCTGCTCTTTCAAGGATATTTTACATTCTATCTAAAATTCTAAGGGCCAGTTCACACCATAGAAATGCAGTCCGAATGCATTCCAAATGCTTTTCTACATGCGTGTTTTTGGCGTGTCTTTGATTCAGTCCAGTGCATTTTTTCCTCCTCTATTTTCTTGAATTTAAATAAGGACATGTGTGTTTTTGGTGCGTTCCAGTGCGTTTTGTATGCGTTTTACAGAGTTCCATTACAGTCCAGTGCAGGAAAAATGCAGCATGGTCTACTTTTTTCCTGGAACTGGAACGCACTGGAACTGCAACCACTGGTGTGAACTATGCCATTGAAAACCATGTAACCTACTTTCTATGCGTTTTTTAAGCAGAAAAAAAAATGCACTGTGCTACATGTGGTGTGAATTGGCCCTTAATGTTTTATTTATTATTATAGTGGTAACTACAAGCAAATAGACTGCACACAATACTTTTTGGGAAACGTGCTAAAGAGTTTAGCCCAAAAGGAAAGCTAGTTTTGAACTAAAAAAAGACCTGGCATTGGTTCTGTTTTTAAAATGGCCTTAAGCTTACTGGTAAATCCCTGGTACTGCTACTTCTGCTTTTGCAGCATGCTCCACTCTATTTAAAGCTGGACTTTGGGTATATCAAAGACTACCCTTGCAATGGGGCCCTCCCTCCCACACTGAAAGGATTAAATGCTAATTTTTACCTGGGGTACCATTAAATCCCAGTTCACACATATGTGATGCAGGAACCCTGCGTATCCACTGCGGGTTCCCGCATCGCACTCAACTCGCAGGCAGTTCACACTGCCATATGCAAATCGCTGGAAGTATCAATACAAAGTTGACGACATCCCCAGATTAATTTGCATATCGCAGTGCGAACTGTCTGTTTGGACAGGAATCAGATTGCATAGGTGTGAACACCCATGCTATCCGATTCTGGTGCGGACCAAAAAAAGGGTCCTGTGTGACTTTGGTCCAAATGCGATGCAAATTCAGCCATACAATCTGCATGGCTGAATTCGCAATGCACAGACATCGCATGTGATTTGCAGAGCAGTGCTGTGCGAATCACATGCGATGTCTGACATTGCATATGTGTGAACCGGCACTAAAAAGCCCTTTTTAGAATCTTATCCTTCACTACTCAGTGGCCATCACTCCCCTCTTCCCCCTCCTACCTGCTGGTCTTGATATGAACATATGTGATGATGTCCCAGTGCAGCTAACAGACAGAATGCCAAAGAGAAGCAGCTCTGAGGCACCATTTGAGCAGAGAGGAGGAGCTTGTAGGAGTGAGCGTTAAGGTAAGTAAAAGTGCTTTTTAATAGTACCCTAGGTAAAATAAAGATTTAAATCTTACAGAACAGGGGAGCACCACTGCAAAGGGAGTTTAGCTTCAAATATAGTACAGTGTGCTGCAAAAGCACAAAAAAGAAAGTGCAGTGCAAAACACCATATGATAAACCAAATTTCATAACATAATAATGCATGTAAATAATAATATACTGATAGACTGTGTATCAATAGCCCAAATCAATAAGATGTGTATATAGCAATTCATGAATTGCATAATTCCTGATAAACCCAAAATATAACTCAAAATATACCAAAATGAATCATAAACGCATATTATATATCAATGCATGCATAAAGTCCATAAAGAAAAAAGCAGTCCATAAAAAAACTAAGTGAAATTAACTGAAAGTGAGGTGAACCTTGAGCAATAATTCAGTGATCCATTATTTTGTCATCATAAGAAGAAGGTCCCACCACCATTCACTCTCCGCTCTCACCTGGAAACGTGGACCTATTTGATGTTAATAGGTCAATCAACGCCTTTCCCTTTCACTGAAGAGTAAATAAAGCAGTTGTCCCCAGCCACCGAATAAGCAGATGCCTCAGCAATGATCCACGATCTGCCCCCATTGGAAAGACATGTGCAGAAAGGAAACATTTGTTTTGTTTAGTTTTGGATAGATTTTTTATGTTACAAATTTATTTTGTTGATTCATTTCAAAATTTGTTTAGTTTAGTTTTGTTAAATTTCGTTTTGTTTATTGTTTTTCTAACTAATTACAAATTTTCATAACAATTTGAATTTGGATTAGTGGAAAAATGATTAACTGATTCAAATTTTGTGCAAAGAAAAGTTGTTGTTAAGGAGCGGGCCGGGAAGCGCCTTTAACCACTTAAGCCCCGGAGGATTTGGCTGCTAAAGGACCAGGGGTTTTTTTGCGATTTTTTACTGCGTGACTTTAACGGACAATTGCGCGGTCGTGCGACGCTGTACCTAAACGAATTTGACGTCCTTTTTTTCCCACAAACAGAGCTTTCTTTTGGTGGTATTTGATCACCTGTGCGATTTTTTGATCACGCGCTATAAACAAAAAAAGAGCGTAAATTTTGCAAAAATAACAATATTTTTCACATTTTTTTATATGAAATTCCCCAAAAAAAAAAGTAAAAATCAAAATTTTTTAACATTTTTCGGCCAATTTGTTTTATGCTACCTATGTTTGGTAAAAAAAATCGCAAAAAGCGTATTTTGATTGGTTTGCGCAAAAGTTATCGCGTTTACTAACAAAGAGAAACATTTTTGTCATTTTTGGTGGTTTTTTTTTTAACGCGTAATGGCGGCGATCTGCGATTTTTTTTTCGGTACTGCGACATTGCGGCGGACAGATCGGACCCTTGACTGACATTTTTGACACTTTTGGGGTTACCAGTGACATTACTGCAGTAATCAGTGCTATACATATGCACTGTTACTGCAAAAATGACACTGGCAGGGAAGGGGTTAACTTTATTGGACAGGGAGGGGTTAAGTGTGTCCTAGGGGCGTGCTTTCTACTGTGTAGGGACATTCCTATTGGTGTAAAAGCAAAGATCAACCGTTCTACATAGTAGAACGGTCAGATCTTTACTTTTACACAGGGAGAACTGACAGGCAGCTTGTTTACACAAGCTGCTCTGTCTTTCTCCCTTCACAGGAGCGATCGCAGTGTGACTGGCGGACATCGAGTCCGCCGGTCACACGCACTGACTTGCCTGTGAACGAGCCGCGGCGGGCGCGCGCCTCGGCGGGCGCGCGCCCGCCCGCGATAGGCTCGCAAGTCAGTGACAGGCGAGTGACGTACCGATACGTCACTCTGCCTGGCCGGGGCTGACCGCCGCAGTATATAGTCGTGCGGCGGTCGGCAACCGGTTAACAACTGATGACTCATCAGCTGTCAGCGGCTTCCCCAATGACAGCTGAATGTAAACAAAAAATAAAAGATTCTGAAAAAAAAAACGTGGGGTCCCCCCCCCTCCAATACATACCAGGCCATTATCTGAGCTGACAGGCCAGGAAAGTAGGGGGGGAGGGTGAGCGCGCACCCCCCCTGAACAATACCAGCCCACATGCCCTCAACATGAAGGGGTGCTTTAGGGCAGGGGAGCTCCGCGCCCCCACCCCAAAGGACCTTGCCCAATGTTGATGGGGACAAGGGCCTCTTTCCCACAACCCTGGCTGGAGGTTGTGGGGGTCTGTGGGCAGGGGGCTTATCGAAATCTGGAAGACCAATTTTACAAGGGGGCCCCTAGATCCCACTCCCCCCCCCCCATGTGAATGATTATGGGGTACACATTACCACTACCCATTCACCAAAAAAGTGTAAAAAGTGAGTAAAGACACAACACAAGTTTTTGACAAATAGTTTATTTAAAAAATCTTAAAAATGTCCTCCATTGTAGATCAATCGTCAATTATGACGCTGCTGCACTGCCGGACCCTGAAAAAAAAAGACCTCTGGTTTCATCAAAGGTTCCCTCTGTCTGCCAACTCCTCCGTCTGACATTTCTTAAATAACTAAGGGGCGCCGCCACCCAATGATGTAATCTGGTGACCCCTACCCTTATGACATCATCGACCCAGCATGCCTCAGTCAATGATGTCACAAGAAGGCGTGGCCACCCCATGACTTCACTGGGTCGGCCCTGCCCCATAGCTATTTAGGAAATGTCAGACGGAAGAGCAGGCAGACTGCGGGAGCCTTTGACGAGACTGTAAGGTTTTTTTCTTTTTTTTTAGGTTTGGCAGAGGGTACATATTATTTTGATTTTTGATTTTTTTAATAGAGGACTTGTCAAAAACTTGTGTTGTTTCTACTCACTTTTTTACACTTTTTTGCTGAATAGGTAGGGGTATTATGTACCCCATACTCATTCATATAGGGGGGACCTAGAATCTGTTTAAGGGGGCTTCCAGATTCAGATAAGTCCCCCACCCACAGGCCCCCCACAACCACCAGCCAGGGTTGTGGAAAAGAGGCCCTTGTCCCCATCAACATGGGGATAAGGTGCCTTGGGATTGCGAGGACAAATCCCCTGCCTCAAAGCACCCCCTCCCATGTTTAGCGAAGATGGCTTGGCAGGGTTTAGGAGGGGGGGCACTCACTCACCACCCCCCCTTTCCTGGCCTGCCAGGTTACATGTTTAGATAAAGGTTTGGTATAGATTTTGGGGAGGGACCCCACACTGTTTTTTTTTTTTTCTGAATTTTGTGTGCCCAGCATTTTTCTATTTACATTTCAGCTCTCAGTGGGGAAGCCAGCTGACAGCTGATGAGTCATAGGTTGTTAAGGACATGGACGGTGGCTTCCCGGCCCAGTCTTTAACAACCAGCTATTCTTTACATAGAATTTGAATCAGTCAGAAATTTGTTCCGAAAAATTGGAAAACGAATATACGAAACGAAATTAAACGAATTTCAACGAAATTCATTACTTTTTCATTTGGAGATTTGGATACATCCGAATCTCCAAATGACCAAAAATTAATCTCTTACAACTTAATATATCCTCCATCCCATGTCCTCCTCTAGTCTTCTCTCCTCCTCCGTCAATCGCATCTCCTCCATCCCACATCATCCACCTCCTCCAATCCCTTCTCCTCCATCCCATCTCCTCCTCCTGTCCTATCTCCTCCATCCTATATCCTACTCCTTCACCATCCCATGTCCTCCTCTTCCAGTCTCATCTCTTCCTCCCCATGTCCTCCTCCTCCATTCCATGTCCTCTTCCTACTCCAGTCACATCTCCTCCTCCATTTCCATCTCCTCCATCCCATGTCCTCCTCCTCCTCCAGTCCCATCTCCCCATCTTATGTCCTCCTCCTCCTCCAGTTCCATGTCCTCCATAATATGTCCTCCTCTTCCAGTCTTATGTCCTCCATAAAATTTCCTACTCCGCCTTCAGTCTCATGTCCTCCATACCATGTCTTCCTCCTCCTCCTCTAGTCCCATCCCACATCCCATGTCCTCCTTGTCTTCCTCCAGTCCCAACCCCGCCATCCCATATTCTCCATGGGGGGTGGTGAGAGATAGAAAGAGAGGGAGAGGGGTAAAGGAGAGAGGGGTGAGAGAGATATGGGGGAGGGGGAGAGAAAGGGGGAGGGTTGAAATAGAAAGGGGGGTGAGAGACGGGTAGGGGGAAAGAGAAGGGGTGATAGAGAGAGTGGGGGGTATGAAAGAGAAAATGGATGAGAGAGGGAAGAGAAAGAGAGTGGGTGAGAGAAACCCCTAGCCCTGTCTGCAGTCACTCCTATGCCCCCCTGTCCCAGTGCCTTCTGTAGGTAGGTGACTGTGTGTGATGCCCAGTACATTTCATGCCAACAGTAACACGTTCATGCTGACCAGCAGCAGGCAGGACTCCTCCTTCTGGGTGAGGATGAGGATGCTATGCTCCGTCCAGCTGACCCCTGGCTGCCTGTGCCTCCCACCAGTCCTTGTCCTCTGGGCCACCTTCACTGTTGATGTTGGAGCCTGGAGCAAAGAGTGGAGGTGTCCAGGCTCTGGGAGGCGCTACTGCTTTCCTCTTTGGGTGTCAAGGAGGCAATGGAGGACTTCTCCCTCTTTTGCACTCTGTCCTCACTGCCCTCATTATGCTGCTTGCCTCCCCCACTGCTACCTGCTTGCCAAGTGGAGATGAAGAGCAAAGCATTATCCAGCCTTCACCCCACCATCAAAAACTGCATGGTTGGGGTCTGGGCCCCATGGGATGCCCGAGCCCCCTACATCTGTATAAGCTGTCCCCATCTGATAGCGGCCCTGGACGGGAGATAAGTTAAAGTAATATCAGGGGTAGGGAGAGATAAAAAATGTTACGGTGAGGCAGAAGGTAGCCAAAAAGCTGATACACATGATATTATTAGATATTATTAGCACCAGTCAGCAACAGTAATGAAAAGTTGTTGATTTCCTGAATTGTCATAAGCACCAGCAGACTGATTAGTCCTAAGAAGGTGCCTGAGATTTTTGGTTTATTCTTATTCGCAGTTGCAGCTTAAAGATAAAGAAAATCAAGTTGTGATTTGTAGCCAGGTACTGATCATCTCAACAAATGCAAGCATTTAAAGAAGTCCCACCACATCTTTAATCTTGTCTCCCAGGGGACAAAGTATGCGTAGCATTAAAATGGTAGATCCAGAGCTAGCACAATGAACCACGCGCTCCCACCCCACTTCTGTCTGGCCATGCTACTCTGTAAAAAAATTAATATTTAATGAGTGGGATTTGACAGCTCTGGCTTGGGGTACCAGGCACTTGTCTAAAACTAGCACTCTTGCAACTCAAGCAGTGGGAGAGGGCATGTAAGGTTAACTGCCAGGGAACGTAAATTCTGTGAGAAAGGCTGACGTATCCACAGCAGATTGGGCATGCCTACATGGGTGTTCTGTTTCAACACATTTACAGGCTCTGTATACTGATGAGTTGTATCACAGGAAGCTTTACTGTATCAGCTGGACTAGCACTGCTGATATCAATAGAGCCCCACGTGCATGGTCCCAGGATAGGAGAGGTGGTAACAAAGAAGCTTTATCTGATATACACAGTAGAAATGCCCATAAATCAGGCTTCTAGCAGGGGAAATGCTTCCAGACAACAACAGCAGAACAAGGAAGTGATGTACAGCAGAATTGTTCAACAGTTCTTGTTACAAGTGGAGATAATTATTTCAACCTGAACTAATAGACTAGCAATTACGTTTGTATATCCACTTCAATACAGGGCACTTTCACCCCCTTCCTGCCCAGGCCAATTTCCCCTTTTAGCACTGTTGCATTTTGAATGATAATTGCGCGGTCATGCAACACTGTACCTACACCAAATTTATGTCATTTTCCCCCACAAATAGAGCTTTCTTTTGGTGGTATTTGATCATCTCTGGGTTTTTTCCTTTTTGCTAAACAAATAAAAAAAGACCAAAAAGTTTGAAAAAAAAAAAAAAAGTTTTTTTTGTTTGTTATACAATTTTGTAAATAAATATGTTTTTTCCTGCACTGATGAGCACTGATGAGGCTGCACTGACAGGCACTGATGAGGAGGCACTGATGGGGTGGCACTGATAGGCGGCACTGATAGGCGGCGCTGATAGGCACTAATATGTGGCACTGATAGGCGGCACTGCTGGGCACTGATAGGCTGCATTGATGGGCACTGATAGGTGGCACTGATGGGAACTGATAGGTGGCACTGGTGGGCACTAATGGGCTCTGATAGGCGGCAATGGTGGGCACTGATGGGCACTGATAGGCGGCACTGATCGGCACTGATAGGCGGCACTGATGGGCACTAATGGGCACTGATAGGCGGCACTGGTGGGCAATAATGGGCACTGGTGGGCGACACTGGTAGATGGCAATGATGGGCACTGGTGGGCAGCACTGATAGGGAGGGCACTGGCGGGCAGCACTGATGGGGAGGGCAATGGGGGCCATCCCTAGTGGCCATAGTGGGCATCCCTGGGGTCATAGGTGGGCATCCCTGGGGTCATGGGTGGGCATCCCTGGTGGTTCTAGTGGCACCCCCCCAAGGGTCTGCACTGGTAATCAATGATCTGATTACCAGTGCTGACCCCCTCCCCCCGTCAGGGGAGCCGCCGATTGGCGCTCCTTTACTCGTGCCTGTCAGGCACAAACTAAGGAAAGCCGATCAACGGCTCTTCCTGCTTACTATGTGACCAGCCGTGATTGGACATGGCTGGTCACATGGTAAAGAGCCTATGTCAGTAGGCTCTTTACCGAGATCGGAGGTGCAGGGAGGGAGTCAGTGTGACACCTCGTATCACCGATCGCCGCTCTGCGCGCCCCCGGGGGGTTGTATTATCCTGCCGGACGTCATATGACGTCCGGCAGGATAATACAACCACAATCCCGCCGTCAAACACCTATAGGGCGGAAAGTGGATATTTTTTTCACATAATAAGTATCACTGCTCATGAGACTTTTTGCTTAAAGTGGAACTACAGTATGGGCAAAATCAAAAACAACATCAACAGTTTTTAATTGTTTTCCAAATCACCTTTGTTTTGTCAGTGGATCTGTTGTGTTTCTTCTTCCTTTGACATGCCAAGCTGTCCAGCAAAAATGGCAGTTACAATGGTTGGGACAAACCATATAATGCTGATGTTGGTGCTTATAATGGACAGCATTTGTTCATATGGGTAAATCCTTTTTTCCATGTTGCTGGAAGTACTTTAATTTGTTTGTCACTTACTTAAAGTCCATATAAGACTACCCTGGCCACATGGTTTACATCTCAGAACTGACTGGACAGAAATACAACTCCTTTGACAGGTGGAACAGCTCATATACAGTATCTCACAAAATTGAGTACACCCCCACATTTTTGTAAATTTTATTATATCTTTTCATGTGACAACACTGAAGAAATGCCACTTTGCTACAATATAAAGTAGTGAGTGTACAGCTTGTATAACAGTGTAAATTTGCTGTCCCCCCCCCCCCCCAAAATAACTCAACACACAGCCATTATTGTTTAAACTGCTGGCAACAAAAGTGACTACACCCCTAAGTGAAAATGTCCAAATTGGGCCCAATTAGCAATTTTCCCTCCCCCCCGGTGTCATGTGAATCGTTAGTGTTACAAAGTCTCAGGTGTGAATGGGGAGCAGGTGTGTTAAATTTGGTGTTATTGCTCTCACTCTCTCATACTGGTCACTGGAAGTTCAACACGGCACCTCATGGCAAAGAACTCTCTGAGGATCTGAAAAAAAGAATTGTTGCTCTACATAAAGATGGCCTAGGCTATAAGAAGATTGCCACGACCCTGAAACTAAGCTGCGGCATGGTTGCCAAGACCATACAGCGGTTTAACAGGACAGGTTCCACTCAGAACAGGCCTCGCTATGGTCGACCAAAAAGGTTGAATGCACATGCTCAGCATCATATCCAGAGGTTGTCTATGGGAAATAGACTTATGAGTGCTGCCAGCATTGCTGCAGAGGTTGAAGAGGTGGGGGGGGGTCAGCCTGTCAGTGCTCAGACCATACGCTGCACACTGCATCAAATTGATCTGCATGGCTGTCGTCCCAGAAGGAAGTCTCATCTAAAGATGATGCACAAGAAAGCCTGCAAACAATTTGCTGAAGACAAGCAGACTAAGGACATGAATTACTGAAACCATGATCTGCGGTCTGATGAGACCAAGATAAACTTATTTGGTTCAGATAGTGTAAAGCACATGTGGCGGCAACCAGGTGAGGAGTACAAAGACAAGTGTGTCTTGCCTACAGTGAAGCATGGTGGTGGGAGTGTCATGGTCTGGGGCTGCATGAGTGCTGCCGGCACTGGGGAGCTACAGTTCATTGAGGGAACCATGAATACCAACATGTACTGTGACATACTGAAGCAGAGCATGATCCCCTCCCTTTGGAGACTGGGCCGGTGGGCAGTATTCCAACATAACGACCCCAAACACAACTCCAAGATGACCACTGCCTTACTAAAGAAGCTGAGGGTAAAGGTGATGGGCTGGCCAAGCATGTTTCCAGACCTAAACCCTATTGAGCATCTGTGGGGCATCCTGAAATGGAAGATGGAGGAGCTAAAGGTCTCTAACATCCACCAGCTCCGTGATGTCATCCTGAAGGAGTGGAAGAGGACCCCAGTCGCAACCTGTGAAGCTCTAGTGAACTCCATGCCCAAGAGGGTTAAGGCAGTGCTGGAAAATAATGGTGGCCACACAAAATATTGACACTTTTGGCCCAATTTGGACAATTTAACTTAGGAGTGTACTCACTTTTTTGCCAGCAGTTTAGACATTAATGTTTGTGTGTTGAGTTATTTTGAGGGGACAGCAAATTGACACTGTTATGCAAGCTGGAAACTCACTACTTTACATTGTAGCAAAGTGTAATGTATTCAGTGTTGTCACATGAAGATATAATAAAATATTTACAAAAATGTGAGGGGTGTACTCACTTTTGTGAGATACTGTATACAGTGTGTATCTTATCTGTGAATGTAGCTGTTTCTTTGGAGTTTCACTTCAACCTCTTTGCTGCTGCCACCGTGGCTAATATAGCAGTGAAACCAGTGGCATATACATAAAGTTTGTTTACATGTTTAGTCCCAGCTTCCTAGTTAAAATAATTCTGCATATAGTGATAATTGCCCTCACCCCACCATCTGATCTTCTTTCTCACCGTGTGTCCCAGGCTTACCTGTGACCTCAATAAAGGGTGTCAAGAGAGAGAGCAGCAGGAGCTCAATGAATATCCATTCACTGATCTCCACTGGATATTGTGAACCAGGAAGCACCCAGTTCTAAAAAGTTCTTGGGTTCAAAGCTTTAAAACACTGGCTCTGTCCACGGAAGAAGCTTATCAAGCACAATCTGTGCTTGAGTGGCTTTAGCAAAGTGCAGGCTGACATTAGGGGTCTAATAGGCCCTTTATGTCTCCTTATTTAGAACCTGTCTGCCCCTTGTTATAAGCACTAAATAAAAGTTTACAAAATTCTAATTTATTAAAATAAATGTAAAGCTATAAAAGGTAACCAGCATACACTTAAGGAGTCACCATAACACATGCATCCATCACCCAGAAGTGAGAGTAAACACCTTTACCAGAATGTATGGACACAAATGCCAGCGTCAAAGAGTCAAACACGCGTAAAGATGGAGATATCAGGATGATGGTCAAAGGAGTAATCTCTGAAGATCTGTCACCATAACTCTCCACAACGAACAGCCTTCTTATTTGATCATGAGCTCCTACTTTTTTTAAAGTAGAAACTTACATCAATTCTGATGCAATGAGCATATCAATTGGTCATCTCCAAACTTTCATCACATAGGAATAAAAGCTCCTATTGATATGCCATTGCTTCAGAATTGATGTAAGTTTTCTACTTTTTAAATAAAATACGTAAGAGATGGTTTTACACTAAGTTGAAACTTTTATGAATGCTGGAGCTCATGATCAAAAAAGAAGAAGGCTGGTCGTTGTGGAGAGTTATGGTGACAGATTTTCAGAGATTACTCCTTTAACCTGATATTTCCTTCTTTATGCGTGTTAGACTCGTTGCCACTGGCATTGGAGTCCATACATCAGGTAAGCCTGTTTATTCTATCTCCTGGGTGGTGGATGCACATGTTATGGTGACTCAGTAAGTAGATATTGATTACCTTTTATAACTGTTACTGGAACAGATTGTACCTTGAACTTCCCACACCTGGACTATCTTGATACATAGTTGCTGCTTTTTATTTACAATTCCTTATTTGTGGACTTTTGAACTTTTTTGGACTTTTTGCACATATTTATTTATTTTCACATTGCACTTTATTATGTGATATATGGTATAGAAAAAGGGGGTTAACTGCACTATAGGTTAATAATAAATAATTAGCAGCAACTTCAAGTGTGACCATACCCTAAAAAATATTGTACAAAATAAGTCGCGCTGAGTGAAAGATGAACAAATCAATGTCCAATAAACAAAAGACAAAAATTTTTTTTTAAATAAGTGAATCAAGTCCCAGTGCAAAAGTCCTAGTAAAGCAGGTGAACTCCAAGTTGATGTGACTAATAAATCCACACTTAGGAATCCAAAAACTGATAGGTGATGTGCTTACCGGACTAACAATAAAGGACTAACACTCCGGGCCCCTTACCGAACTCAGATAATGTTTGCACAATGTATGGTATTGACCGATCCAATTCACCGATATTCACTACCAGTAGATGACTCACACAGCAGAGTCCGGATGGAGATGATCCCAAAGGTTGAGTCAATATCCCAGTGGGTGGACAAAGCAATCCCAAATAAAAAGAAAAGCGCCAATAGTGTAAAACGTACCACTAATTTATTAAATAAAAAGAGAGATACTTACAATCTGTTAAAAGCAAAGGAGCATGAGAAGCCGCTGGCCGGACAGCAAGGCACATCCGCTCGCTTGAAACACCTCCAGGGATGACGTCAGCACGCCGTGACCTAACGACGTTTCGTCCTAGAAGACGTTTTCAAAGGTGTTGATATATGGTATCATTACTGTTTATGTATATTAATTTGAATACAAATTGTGTTTCATTTAGCACTGCACTTGTTTACCCTTTGATTGTTACACAATACTCTGTTAGATTGTGGTGCTAGAAGCTGTTTTTATTACGTCATTAGCACAATAATGTTATATGGTTTTTCATAATAGGTATCATCGATACCCGGGTGTAAAAGTAATAATTCTAGGGCCATCATACATGGTTAACTCTCAACTCATGACTTGTAAAGGCTTTTTGCCATTTCATGGGCACAATTTTAAGGTTTGATATACTGTATTTAGTAACTATTTATTTCGGTTTTATAAAAAAAAGTAGGGAATATATTTCTTTGTGACCAACTGTACCAGCAGTAAAGTTAGATGACAGCGCAACAGCAAAGCCAAATTTAAAGGCTTACCTGGGCTGCTCCCCTGTCCTAAAGAACTTAAAGCGGAGTTCCGGGCACGAAAACTTTTTTTCAGTGAACATACCCCCGGGACAGTCAGGGCTAGTACATTCCACAATGGCTAGCCTCTGATCTGTCCCGGTTCGCACTTACCTACAAGAAGAAATACTCACTTTTAAAATTTCTTCTCCAGCGTTGCCATCTCTGTTGTGGGCAGCTGAAGCCAGCGCGATCCTCTTCTGCGTCCTCTTCCGCGTCTTCTTGTCCCAGAATGCGCCTGCACTGGCCCCTCTCGTCACTTCCGGTGCGGCGCCGCATTCCTCCACAGCTTCTGGGCATGCCCAGAAGCTGTTTAGCAGGGAATGCGACGTCACCCCTGAAGTGACGAGAGGGGCCGGTGCCGTCGCATTGATTCCTGGGAGCGATGACGTTCAGCTCCCAGGAATCATCGCAAGACAGGAAGTGACGTCGGAGCCGCGGCACCGAGGGAGGAAGTAGAGAATAGGTGAGTATTTTCAATCTCCAATTACAAGGTGAGTGAAAAAAAAATGCCTAACTATCCAATTCCTTTTCAGGTGAAGGAGACCAAGCGGATGGGCACAAAAAAAAAGTTTGTTTTTGTGCCCGGACCTCCGCTTTAACTCACGTCCCATGCATTCTTGGGTCAACAAACTATATTGGATCCCTAAACTGACACAGTCCCCCCCCCCCCCCATGTTCTGCCCTGCCCGCCTTCCAGTATGTTTTCTGTTAGAATAATGAGTACACCAAGTAATAATGTGGATCCTGCAAAAAATGCAGAAAGTTGTCATGCCTAATTGCACACCATTGTTTTCTTTTCTTTGGGACAGGCCCCCATGACAGTTCCCATGCGATTTTTTTGTCAATTCATTGCCCATAAGCCCTAAAAAATGGCCAGATTACTATCAGGCTTCACCCCTATACACTTTCGTAGTTAGAGATTTGGTCAGGATCAATGGTGTCCTCAATACTGAGAAATACAGGCAGATACTGATCCATCATGCCATACCATCAAGGAGGCAAGTGGGTGGCTCCAAATTGATTCTGCAGCAGGATAATGATCTCAAACATACAGCCAATATTATTAAGATCTATCTTAAGTATAAAGAACAAGGAGTCCTGGAAGTGATGGTTTGGCTCCCACAGAGTCCTGATCTCAGCATCAGGGAGTCTGTCTGGTATTACATGAAGAGACAGAAGGATTTGAGACAGCCTACATCCACAGAAGATTTGCGGTTAGTTCTCCAAGATGTTTGGAACAACCTATTTGCAGATTTCCTAACCAAGTGTACCTAGAATTGATGCTGTTTTAAGGCAAATGGTAGTCACACCAAATATTGCTTTCATTTGGATTTCTCCTATGTTAATTTATTAGACATTTTGTTAATTGATAAAAAAAATATATTAACACTTTTTCTGAAACCATTTTTAATTTACAGGATTTTTTCACACCTGCCTAAAACTTTGCACAGTAGTGTAGCTGTGCACCACCCTGCTCATGGGACACCAAAAGTATACTGCACAGGCAGCTGAGGTTTTCATTTTACAAATGTAATCATGTAACCCCTTTATGAGGCCCAAGGACTCTTGCAACAATAGACCTGAAAACCAGAAAGCAGCTGAACAAATGTAAAAAAAAAAAAAAAAAGTTTAAAACAAGTAAATATGATATATTTTCCTATCTATTTACGAATCCCAGCAAAATAAGGATTAAAAATAGTCAGTGTTGATTGAGAAAGTGAAGTTACACTTTTCCTTTTAATGTGTTTTTGTTTTTTTGTTAACTATATATGTTTCATGACATCTTGCTGTACATAGGCACACATTAAAAATCCTATAATTATAGGTTTTCCATAATGTACAGGGCTAGTGTTTAACCACTTGCGCCCACCAGCAATAGATTTACTGCTAGCGGGCAGCAGCTGCTGGCACTGCAATGCACTGGTACGTCGCAGTGTACATGCACACTGGCACACCTCATGTGGGGTGTATTGTGAAATGCCATGACTGCTTTGTCCACCGTACCTGGCTGCTGTGTGTCATGTGATTGTTATGATTGGTTATAGCGATCACATGATTACAATGTAAACAAAACAGTCATGAATGGCTTTCATTCATGACTGTTTTGCTTAAGTTTGTGATGCTGTGATTGGTCAATAGGTTATTGACCTCCAAATAAATCTCCAATGTGTATCAAACACCTAATCAGATAAAAAATGCTAAATATCATAAAAACATATAAAAAACACAATAACAGTGCATTTATAAAGTTCAAACAAAACCTTGTTATTAAAATTAGTAATGAATAATGAATAACGTGAAAGTCATTAATAAGACCTACAGTATGTGCAAAAATCTTGCTGTGGATAAAACTCACGCTTTTTCACCCTTTGACTCACTCATAAGCACACACACCAGAAATATTTGCCAATCTACAAAATTAAAGAAGAAAGCGTGCACAGCATGAACAGCATACACTGTAGGATGATGGTCTTGCACTGCCTGGACACTCAATGGCGTCACTCAGGTTGGTGTCACCTGGTCCTGTAAAACATGGTGTCACCCCTCCCCCCCAATAATTTTTGCAACCTGCGTTTAGGGTTGTCGTAAACCTTGCATCCGCAGCAAATCCCAAGGGCAGTGCAACCGGAATGCGGTGCGGTAAGCCACATGGGAACATGACTTTACCGCACCACATTCTAGCATGAAGGATCCTAAAACTGTGAAGCAGTCCTATGCAGTCTGGGATAGTGGAGCAAAGTACTCTCTCAGGGCCTGCTCACATTGGTAGGCAGAGCTGGAAACCTGCGTTCCCTGCACGTTTCCTGCACTGCATTCCAAATGCACTGCCCTTGTAATTGCAGTGTGTTTGCCTGAACCGGATCCCATGGTACAGAAATACTGTGTAATCCACTTGCAGTGCATTTCCTAAAAGTAGTGTATGCACCACTTTTGGTGTGCTGTGGTGTGATTTCACACCATTTCAAATGAATATCCTGAAATCGCACTGAACCGCACTTGGATCACATGTGAATAGCACAGGAACACACAGCGCGTGTTGTATGATGGGTCCTCAAGCTGTGAAAAAATAAACAAAGAACTCAGTTCAAAATGAGCGTTAAACAAAGAATTTATAATAAAAACTAAAACTATTAGGCACTCATTTATTGGGGAAGATGACACACTGCATCCGATAACAGCCTGAATGGGGAGGAGAGCCGTCGGAGCAGACAGAGAGGGGATCTATCGCCGCTTGGAGCTGAGATGCCAGTGTCTTCATGCTACATTGGCCACTGTCAAACAAAGTCCTGCCTCCTGGATCGGCTCCTATGATAGACGTCACACTGGTCCAGTTTCCTGGCATTGGACCAGTTTGCTGTCAATCATAGGAGCAGAAACTGGTTTAACACAAAGCATGCTAACGTGTGACATTAGGTGTTTGCCTGTACGTTCAATAATCCAGCTATTAAACACTTCAATTTCAGTTTCATGATTTCAGACAGTGAACATGTATCAATGCTAGCAGGTTAAAAGTTTTCTATACCTACCCTGTGCAAAACCACTGCACAGGGTAGGTAAGTATAACATGTTTATTTTAATAGAAAAAAAACGAGACTTTACAATCACTTTAAGTCCATTTCTTGTTTCTGAGCATTTGAAGAAAATGCACAGTACTTGAATGACAACGGTCATGCAACACTGTACCCAAATAAAGTTTTATAGTTTTTTTTTAGACAGCTAGAAATTTCTTTTTGGTGGGATTTAATCACCACTGGGTTTTTTATTTTTTGCTAAACAAACAAAAAAAGACCGAATATTTTGAAAAAACAAAACAAAAACTTTTTCTTAGTTTCTGTTATAAAATTTTGCAAAAAAGTAATTTTTCTTCTTCACTGATGTGTGCTGATGAGCCTGCACTCATGGGTACTGATAGGCTGCACTAATGGGCACTGATGAGGCTGCAATGATGAGGCAGCACTGACAAGCTGCACTGATGGGCACTGATAAAGAGGTTCTCAGGAAAGAAGGTATACGCCGCTCCAGGTGAGAGCAATCCGCCCCTCAGCAACCAGGTGCAAATCCAGTCCACAGTCTGAGCCAATCCAATGCAAGCAAGAAGATGTGACCACACT
The DNA here is from genome assembly GCF_965119305.1 of Pelophylax lessonae. NCBI lineage: Eukaryota > Metazoa > Chordata > Amphibia > Anura > Ranidae > Pelophylax > Pelophylax lessonae. The sequence continues at coordinate 151,215,222 of NC_138775.1, forward strand.
CCAGTAAATTAAGGTTAAAATGTATCTCTTTATTGATGATATAAATCGGACATGACAAGACAGATGAGCCACAAACAGTTGATGTGTTTCACGATTCAAGATCACTTAATCATAACTGACAATACATCCTTGCATGCAATGTTAATATAGTATAGGTAAAAGATTAACCCAATAAAGGAATAATAAGTAATTCTGACATTCAACCTATTACTAACATCACAGCAAAGACCAATCAAATTGGTATGTGGAACACATTACCAATCTGTTGAGAAAACATGGCAAAAACAAATATGACAGATAAAAACAACACAATCAAAAAAGAAAATATTTTGTTTCCTTTTTTATAATTAAAATTAAAACCAAGAAACAAAGACCTCGGTGCACAAGTGTCTTAATCTCAATACATTTACAGGTCTATCCAACCTCACATGGGGGCATGGAAGATGCAAACACATATGCACAGTACTTTCCATCCCTCATACGTAATTATGTATAACCAGAAAAAAACAAAAAAGAGAAAAAACACACATTGTGCTCATCAATGCAGTGCTTCTGTGAAAAATAGTCGCACCTATAATGAAAAAAGGGGAATATACTGTATAAACCATAATATACAAAAAGAAAGAAAAGAAAAAGAGAAGAGAGACAGTCATTCATAATGAGTGACATCCCACTCAAAATGTAACCCTTCCGGAGTCTAAATATCCAAAAGATTTCTCGTTGTACAATAGAAGGAAAATATATCCCCCCCTCTCTCTGGCATTTTAACCTGTGCAATTACCTGTACCTGTACAAGTGAAAGATCACCCGCTGTCACGTACCTGGTAGGTAGAGCCTGAATGTGCGGAGGAAGGCCTCTCTTACACCTCTGACTCAGAGCCCCTGATAGAGTAAACAGGAAGCGCAGAGTGCAGAGTCGCACGAGTGCCGGTGGACGTGCAGGCTGCAGGACTGCTGGTAGCGTAGAGTTCCAGACGGAGGCAGGTGTCCTGGGAGTAGTTGGATCAATGCAGCAGCTAGGGAGCCTCGAGGTATACTGGAAGGTAAGCAGAGTCAGACAAGCCGGGTCATACACAGAGAGATCAGATCAGGTACAAGTGGAGAGACTGGAGAATGGTCAAAGGACAAGCCGGGATCGGTGCAGGCAGAGAACTGGAGTAGTCAAAGGCAAGCCGGGTCAAGATCTCAGGAGCAACACAGGTAACAGGAAGCAGGACTGGCACGGAACGCTGTAGACGAGACAGCACTGATCCTGGGAGCAGATCTAGCTTAAATAGGCCTCTTGATGCTTAACTGTCATCAGGTGCGCAGCACACTCAATTCACATGCTGGGGCTTTCACATTTGGCAATTAGCCAATTAGCTTTGGGAAATTCAAGGGGCAGGGCCTTGCCTGCGATTGCCAACTTGTCTCCTGGCAGGACCTTCCTGACATGGCCCCCTCCAAATGGGCAGCCTCCGGATGCCCAACTGGGCCATCTTTTCCGGATGGGACCGTTTAAACGTCTGAAGGAGTCTTCTGGCGTGGATGTTATTTTCGGGTTCCCAAGAATTGTCCTCAGGGCCATATCCCTTCCATTTTACCAGGAACTGGATTTGGTTACCTCTTTTCCTGCAGTCCATAATTGCCTCAATTTCATATTCCTCTTCTCCCCCTACTATTGTTGGCTCGGGTGGGCCAGAGTTTCGTTCCGGGAAGGGGTTGGGAGAGGCAGGTTTCAGAAGGGTCACATGAAAGACCGGGTGGATCCTAAAGGAGGCTGGTAATTCCAATTCGTAAGCCACATTATTGATCCTTCTCTTTACAGGGAATGGCCCCACAAACTTAGGTCCCAGTTTCCTTGATGGACATGCTAATTTTAAGTTGGTGGTGGATAACCACACTTGATCGCCAGGTTCCAGAATTAATTCGCCACGCTTTTTCCTATCAAACATTCTTTTGTTGTACTCCTGTGCCTTGGCTATTGTTTCCTGTAGTAGCTTGTTGTTGGTTTCCAGGAAGGTTACGGTTTCTAGCACAGCTGGCACAGAGCTTTCCGGGATAGTGCTGGGTAGGAAGGATGGGTGGAAGCCATAGTTGGCAAAGAATGGGGATTGTTTGGTAGCAGAGTGGTTGGAATTGTTGTAGGCAAATTCAGCTAGAGGAAGTAATGATATCCAGTCATCTTGGGAAAAGGAAGAAAAGCAGCGCAGGTATTGCTCCAGGGTTTGGTTGGTCCTTTCCGTCTGGCCATTAGTTTGGGGGTGATAGGCCGAAGAGAAGGATAGGTCAATTTCCAGGGTTCTTGAGAGGGCTTTCCAAAACCTTGAGGTGAATTGAACCCCTCGATCAGATACAATGTTAGCTGGGATTCCATGGAGCCTCACTATCTCCTTGATAAAAATCCGTGCTGTCTCTAGAGCAGATGGTGTGCCTTTCATAGGAAGAAAATGTGCCATTTTGGACAGCCGATCAACGACTACATAAATGGTTGTGTACCCTTCTGAAGGAGGGAGTTCCACGATGAAATCCATTGAGATCATTCTCCATGGTCTGTCCGGGATTGGCAGTGGTTGAAGCAGACCCCATGCTTTGGTCCTGTTACCCTTGTTTCGGGCACAAGTGTTGCATGTCTCCACATACTTTCTGCAGTCCTTATCCAGATGAGGCCACCAGAAGGTACGCTGGACCAGCTCAATTGTCTTACTAGCTCCAAAGTGACCTGCTAATGCGTGGTCGTGGCATAAGCTTAAGACAGGAACACGTACTTCTTCTGGGACAAAGATTTTGTCTTGATGCCATAAAAGTCCATTCCTTACTTGCAAGGGTGTTTCGGAAGAAGCGGAGACTCCTACCGAAGCTTGCCTGATTTGCAATAAGAGAAAGTTTCCAGAGGAAAGAATGGTGTCAGGAAGCTCTATTTCCTCAGGTTCACCAAACATGCGGGAAAGAGCGTCGGGTTTAGTATTCTTCGACCCAGGCCTGAAGGTTATGTGGAAGGAAAATCTTGAAAAGAACAATGCCCACCGGGCTTGACGTGGTCTCAGACGTTTTGCTGTCCTCAAGTATTCAAGATTTTTATGGTCTGTAAAAATTAGTATGGGGTGAGCTGCCCCTTCCAAAAGATATCTCCATTCCTCTAGTGCAGCCTTTATTGCAAGAAGTTCACGGTCCCCTACGTCATAATTCTTTTCTGCCGATGACAGTTTACGAGAAAAGAATGCAACTGGGTGCAGAAGGGCTTTGGCTCCCCGGGGTTGAGAGAGTACTGCTCCTACTGCCGTTTCTGATGCGTCAACCTCCAACACGTATGGTAAGGTTGGATCGGGATGTTTAAGAATAGGTGCAGATGTGAACAGTTGCTTAAGAGTCTCGAAAGCGGATTGGGCTTCGGGAGTCCAGGAAAACCGATTGCTATGCTTGGTCAACTGTGTGATGGGAGAAATGATGGCCGAGAACCCCTTTATGAATTTTCTGTAGAAGTTTGCGAATCCTACAAAGCGTTGTACTCCCTTCTTATCTGTGGGAGCTGGCCAATCCAGAATGGCTGTGACCTTTTGAGGATCCATCTTTATACCCTCTGTGGAGATTATTAGTCCCAGGAACTGGATGCTTTGGCACTCGAACTCACATTTCTCTGGTTTGGCGTACAGGCCATGTTGTCGAAGGCGGGTCAGCACCTTTCTTACGTGTCCTTGGTGAATTTCTAAAGAAGGGGAAAAGATCAAAATATCGTCCAAGTAGACGATGACAAAGAGATCCAGAAAGTCCCTAAAAATGTCATTGACAAAATGCTGGAATGTGGCAGGGGCATTACATAGGCCAAAAGGCATCACCAGGTACTCAAAATGTCCGAATCGGGTACGAAATGCCATCTTCCACTCATCCCCAGCTCGTATGCGGACCAGATTGTATGCCCCTCGGAGATCCAGCTTTGTAAAGATTGTGGCTGACCTGAGTCTTTGAAAAAGTTCGGGTACCAAAGGTAGGGGGTACCTGTTCTTGACCGTGACTTTGTTAAGTTCACGATAGTCGACACAAGGTCGGAGAGAATGATCCTTTTTTTCCACAAAAAAGATGCCTGCTCCAGCTGGAGAGGTTGATGGGCGAATGAACCCTTTCTTTAGGCTCTCATCAATGTAGTCCTTGAGAGCTACGAGTTCCAGTTCAGATAAGGGGAAGATTCGTCCAAAAGGCACCTCGGCCCCTGGGAGTAGCTCAATGGGGCAATCATAGGATCTATGAGGGGGGAGAGTTTCTGCTCCTTTTTTACTGAAAACGTCTGAAAAGTCCAGGTACGTGGTAGGGACAGATTTGCAAACCTCAGGGTCTGTATCCATATATAACAAGGCTGATGGGGAACATGGTGGTCCTGGCATGCAATGTTGTTTGCAGTAGGGTGATTTGAACTGGATCTCCTGTGTAACCCAATCAATGTGAGGGTTGTGTGCCTGCAGCCAAGGCATGCCAAGGATAATTGGGAACAAAGGTGAGGCTATGACATCCAAACGTAAGAGTTCCTGGTGGTTGTAAGTGGTGGTGACAGGTAAAGGGCTGGTCTCTTGAGAAACAAGTCCAGATTTGATGGTGGACCCATCTGCCAAATGAACAGAAAGCTTCCGGGCCTTGGACTGTAAGGGTATCCGGTGTACAGCGGCAAAGGATAAGTCTATGAAGCAGCTGCAGGCCCCGGAATCAATTATAGCCGGTACTTGAATAGTTCCTCCTGGAAGCTGTAACAGAAGAGAGAGAACCAGATGAGAAGAACCGTTTGGCAGGGCTGGGGACTTGGGAGAAGAGATAGACAACCACTTACGGAGTTTGGCTGGGCAATTTCTCACATAGTGGCCTGGTTCCCCGCAGTAAAGGCACAGATTGTTCTGTAGCCTGCGTTGTTGTTCCTCGTTGGTAAGCGAAGGACGGAGTAGGCCAAGCTGCATGGGTTCAGGCACATCCTGAGCAAGTGCTGAGGGTTCAAAAGAAGCTGGGCCTGGTGAGTTAGCTACACGAGGCAACATCCACACAGGACGATATGGTCCGGCAGATCTCTCCGCCCTGCGTTCTCTCAATCTCCGATCAATCTGGATGGATAACTTTATGAGATCGTCCAGCGAGTGTGGGACCCCAACTCTGGCTAGCTCATCCTTTAGGGCTTCTGAAAGGCCCATGCGGAACTGGTAGCGGAGTGCCGCATCATTCCAATTTGTGTCTGTACTCCAACGCCTGAAATCGGAAACATAGTCCTCGACCGCTCTGTGGCCTTGCTGGAGGGAATGGAGTGCGGCTTCTGCAGTGGTATTTCGCTGAGGGTCTTCATAGATCTGGGCCATGTCGCTGAAGAAAGAGGACAGGGTGTCCAGTGAAGAGGCTTTCTGCTCTAGAAGACGATGAGCCCATGCTTGGGGTTCCCCCTGCAGCAGGGAGATGACAAACCCAACTTTCGTGGTCTCCAAAGAGAAGGTGCGGGGCTGTAAGGCAAAATAAAGTTCGCAAGCGGTGCAGAAAGCCCTGAACTTGCTGCGATCACCCGAGAATCTTTCGGGGGTAGGTACTCTGGGCTCCGGGGGGAGCATCACAACTGTGGATGGTGCAGGGTTCCCAGCAGAAGGTGAGGACGCAGCATTAGAAGCTGTGGATGGTGTTGACAGCGTCTGAACACGTTCCTCCAACCGTGTATAACCTTCCTGCAGGCTCTTGACGGCCTGTGTGAGGCCGGCCAGGTGTAGGCATAATTCATCCAGGGGAGAGGTTCCTCGCTCAGGCTCAGACATGGCTGTCTCGTACTGTCACGTACCTGGTAGGTAGAGCCTGAATGTGCGGAGGAAGGCCTCTCTTACACCTCTGACTCAGAGCCCCTGATAGAGTAAACAGGAAGCGCAGAGTGCAGAGTCGCACGAGTGCCGGTGGACGTGCAGGCTGCAGGACTGCTGGTAGCGTAGAGTTCCAGACGGAGGCAGGTGTCCTGGGAGTAGTTGGATCAATGCAGCAGCTAGGGAGCCTCGAGGTATACTGGAAGGTAAGCAGAGTCAGACAAGCCGGGTCATACACAGAGAGATCAGATCAGGTACAAGTGGAGAGACTGGAGAATGGTCAAAGGACAAGCCGGGATCGGTGCAAGCAGAGAACTGGAGTAGTCAAAGGCAAGCCGGGTCAAGATCTCAGGAGCAACACAGGTAACAGGAAGCAGGACTGGCACGGAACACTGTAGACGAGACAGCACTGATCCTGGGAGCAGATCTAGCTTAAATAGGCCTCTTGATGCTTAACTGTCATCAGGTGCGCAGCACACTCAATTCACATGCTGGGGCTTTCACATTTGGCAATTAGCCAATTAGCTTTGGGAAATTCAAGGGGCAGGGCCTTGCCTGCGATTGCCAACTTGTCTCCTGGCAGGACCTTCCTGACACCCGCATGTATATTATTGAAGTGTCGAGCTACATTAGTAGATTTACAACCCCTAATGTCACTCAAATGGCCTCGGAATCTATCTTTTAACCTGCGGGTGGTCCTACCAACATATTGAATAGAACATTCACTGCATGTGGTGACATAAACAATGTAACTTGTGTTACAGTTAAAAAATCTATTAATATTGTAACTGACATCACAAACTGAGGAACGAAAAGTATCATCTGACAGAATATGAGAACAACAACCACATTCTCTGGAACCACATTTAAAGTTGCCTTTTTCTACATCAATTTTTAGGATGTAGAATTAAGACACTGCCAGGAAAGGGTTGTAACTCAATTACACAGAAAACCTTTTTCAGGCAATAGTTTACTTTTTGCACAATCAAGTCATCCAACACATACTATTAGGGCATTCTTGTGGGTCAATTTGTGAGACTGCGTAGGATTTGTAGTGAAGATTCTACTTTTTTAGGAGAATCTGCCCTCATTTATGACGGTTTCCGAGAGAGGAGCTACCTGAGGTGGTCTATAGATAGAGCTTATTCTATAAGACAAAGAAAATACATTTTTGTAGCTAGAAACAAGTATAGGTCTAGACAGGAAAGGGCAAGTTGCAATAATACATGTCCCTCATTGATAGTGGCATTTAGCCTCGAGTTTAAGGAGAGTAGGGACATTTTTTACAAACATTTGCCCATTCTCTATAATGATGACACTTGTGCTAAAATTTTGAAAGAGGGGGTTAATGTGGTGGCTAGGAGGGCGAGAACCTTGGGTAACTTTTTATCAACAAGTTTTTTTACTCCTGGCTTGACTCCCTCTTGATCATTGACATGGCTCCACTTTAAAGGCAACTTGAAATGTGGTTCCAAAGAATGTGGTTGTTGTTGTCATATACTATCAGGTGATACTTTTCGTTCCTCAGTTTGTGATGTCAGTTACAATATTAATAGATTTTTAACTGTAACAAAAGTTACATTGTTTATGTCATCACATGCAGTGAATGTTCTATTCAATACCTTGGTAGGACCACCCGCAGGTTAAAAGATAGATTCCAAGAATATTTATCAGAATAGAGGTACTCACCGAGGCCGAGATGCCCGAGAGCGGTTCGCTGTTGCGACTAAGCGCACTCCGCCCCTCTGGAGGTGATACAGAGGGTGGATGGCACAAAGAGGCACAAGCTACCAGCAGGCAGGGTAGAGCTTGCGTGGAGGTCCTGTAGACTGATCAAGATCCAGCAGAAGAAGTAAGTAGAAAGTCCAGAACAGGCTGAGGGTCAAACACAGGTAAGCAGACAATCCAGGACACAGGCTGAGGGTCAAGGCACTGGAGATATGAGGCAAGACTGGGTCACAAGCAGAAGGTCAAGGCACAGGAGACTGAATATAAATCCGGGTCGCAGGCAGAGGGTCAAATACAGGAGACAAGAGCAAAGTCCGTAAAACAAGCCAAGGTCGGGTCCAGGAGAAGAGCAGAGTAGGTCAGGGTCGATCCGGGTCACAGCAGGTAAACGATCAAACAGGAAACAGGAACTCAGGTACAGGAAGCTGAAAGACAAACCAGCAATTCCTCTGAGCACTTGCTCAGCTTTTATAGGCAGCCAGGAAGTCATGTGGAAGTCATGTGGTGCGTGTCATGTGATGACCAGTCTGCAGCTGAAGGTTTCTCTGACAATATTTGAGCGACATTAGAGGATGTAAATCTACTAATGTGGCTCAACACTTCAATAATATAGTTCAAGATTTGGGAGGGTACCCCCGCACTATCATACTTCACATAAAAAATTTAGTGGAACAGCCGCAAACACCGGAGATGACAAATCCCTAATGTCAAACGGAGCAGTCACATAAAGCAAAAGTGGTGCTGTGCTATTCAAAAAAATCAATGTGCTAGATCTCTTTTAAGGTAAATGGTATAATATCAGCATAGTGGATGTACAAACCCAATTCCAAAAAAGTTGGGACACTGTACAAATTGTGAGTAAAAAAGGAATGGACTAATTAAACATGCAAACATAAACTTATATTTTATTCACAATATAATATAGATAACATATCAAATGTTGAAAGTGAGACATTTTGAAATGTCATGCCAAATATTGGTTCGTTTTGGATTTCATGAGAGCTACACATTCCAAAAAAGTTGGGACAGGTAGCAATAAGAGGCCGGAAAAGTTAAATGTACATATAAGGAACAGCTAGAGGACCAATTTGCAACTTATTAGGTCAATTGGCAACATGATTGGGTATAAAAAGAGCCTTTCAAAGTGGCAGCGACTCTCAGAAGTCAAGAGGAGCAGAATATCACCAATTCCCCCAATGCTACGGTGAAAAATAGTGGAGCAATATCAGAAAAGAGTTTCTCAGAGAAAAATTGCAAAGAGTTTGAAGTTATCATCATCTACAGTGCATAATGTCATCCAAAGATTCAGAGAATCTGGAACAATCTCTGTGCGTAAGGGTCAAGGCCGGAAAACCATACTGGATGCCCGTGATCTTCGGGCCCTTAGACGGCACTGCATCCCATACAGGAATGCTACTGTAATGGAAATCACAACATGAGCTCAGGAATACTTTCAGAAAACATTGTCGGTGAACACAATCCACCGTGCCATTCGCCGTTGCCAGCTAAAACTCTATAGGCCAAAAAAGAAGCCATATCTAAACATGATCCAGAAGCGCAGGCATTTTCTCTGGGCTAAGGCTCATTTAAAATGGATTGTGGCAAAGTGGAAAACTGTTCTGTGGTCAGACGAATCAAAATTTTAAGTTCTTTTTGGAAAACTGGGACACCATGTCATCTGGACTAAAGAGGACAAGGACAACCCAAGTTGTTATCAGCGCTCAGTTCAGAAGCCTGCATCTCTGATGGTATGGGGTTGCATGAGTGTGTGTGGCATGGACAGCTTACACATCTGGAAAGGCACTTTCAATGCTGAAAGGTCTATCCAAGTTCTAGAACAACATATGCTCCCATCCAGACGTCCTCTCTTTCAGGGAAGACCTTGCATTTTCCAACATGACAATGCCAGACCACATACTGCATCAATTACAACATCGTGACTGCATAGAAGAAGGATCCAGGTACTTGAATGGCCAGCCTGCAGTCCAGATCTTTCACCCATAGAAAACATTTGACGCATCATAAAGAGGAAGATGCGACAAAGAAGACCTAAGACAGTTGAGCAACTAGAAGCCTGTATTAGACAAGAATGGGAGAACATTCCTATTCCTAAACTTGAGCAACTTTTCTCCTCAGTCCCCAGACGTTTGCAGACTGTTATAAAAAGAAGAGGGGATGCCACACAGTGGTAAACATAGCCTTGTCCCAACTTTTTTGAGATGTGTTGATACCATGAAATTTTAAATCCACTAATTTTTCTCTTAAAATGATACATTCTCTCAGTTTAAACATTTGATATGTCATCTATGTTGTATTCTGAATAAAATATTGAAGTTTGAAACTTCCACATCATTGCATTCTGTTATTATTCACAATTTGTAGTGTCCCAACTTTTTGGAATCGGGTTTGTAATTTGAATAGTAAGGTGTAATAGTAGTGTAAAATGTTTAAAGGGAAATATGAGAAGTGCCAGAAATACACAATAAATAGGATACAAGAGAATGGAAAATTAGGTCCAAAATGTCATAGATGCAGCTAAATAGATATAGCAAATAAATAAAGAAGGTGATAAATGACAAAGTTTTCAATCTCATTAATACAAATAACAAGAATAATAAGGTGATGATTTGTAAGCATTGATACCGAATAAGGCTCCGTTCACATTAGGTCGCTCCGACTTAGGGGGCGACCTGTGAAGTTGCGTGCAGCGCGACTTCAGCGCGACTTGCACGGACTTTACATAATGGAAGTCAATGCAAGTCGCCTCCAGGTAGCCCCGAAGTAGTACAGGACCCTTTTTCTAAGTCGGAGCGACTTGTGTCGCTCCTATTAGAACGGCTCCTGTACTACACAGTAGGAGCGGGAGGACCACGACTTGTCAGGCTGACAAGTCGCGGTCCAAGTCGTAGCAGTGTGAATGCGGTCTAACAGGTATTTGTTTTGAAAACAGGTGATGGATCTTCTAATTATACTAAATTGAAAATGGCAGAGAAAAGCTCTCATGAACGCCCAGCTGAGAGAACGTTAAAACAAGTATTCTCTCAAAAACAAGCAATGATGGGGCTAATAAATAAATACAGGGATTTTAAAGTAGTAGCCAAAGATAAGTGGATATTAGCAGAGTGGTAAGAGTCCATTCACACTGCCGCGACTTGTGAGGCGACTTGTGTGCTCTCAAGTCGCCCCAAGTAGCTTGACATAACAAAAGCAATGTTTTTTTTTTCTTTGAGGCGACTTGTATCCGACTTGTCCCATAGACTTCAATGGGAGTCACCTCCTTATCTTATTTGAAGCGACTTGTGATCCGACTTTGCATGAAGAAGAAGGAAAATTAGCCAGGCATTCCCCACATTGCAGCCATGCCTACAGTTCCTATATACCATTATATCTGCCTGGTCTGTGTGAGTGGCACTGGTGGACACTGATTCGTGGCACCAATACGTGGCACTGATATGTGGCACTGGTGGACACTGATACGTGGCACTGATACGTGGCACTGGTGGACACTGATTCATGGCAACGATTCGTGGCACTGATACGTGGCACTGGTGGACACTGATACGTGGCACTGATACGTGGCACTGGTGGACACTGATTCGTGGCACTGATACGTGGTACTGGTGGACACTGATTCGTGGCACTGATAAGTGGTACTGATATGTGGCACTGATACGTGGCACTGGTGGACACTGATTCGTGGCACTGATACGTGGCACTGGTGGACACTGATTCGTGGCACTGATACGTGGCACTGGTGGACACTGATTCGTGGCACTGATACGTGGCACTGATACGTGGCACTGGTGGACACTTAGTGTGAGGAAAGGGATATGCAGTGTAGTTAGGGTACTATATACCACTATAGTTAGATTCAATAATCTAGTTTCTGTAGGGAGAGTGTTAAGTGTCAGGGTGATCGTAGTGTAGTTTAGGGTGAACTGACTCTGACTGTTATGCCAGGGTGACAGAACTCCATGTCAGGGTGACCGCCATAAGAAAAAGATAATTTTTCTTAGAATTATTAGTAGAGCAGGGATAGGGCTCCTCTCCTTTTATGCCAGGGTGACAGAACTCATCCATGTCGGGGTGACCGCCATAAGAAAAAGATAATTTTTCTTAGAATTATTAGTAGAGCAGGTATAGGGCTCCTCTCCTTTTATGCCAGGGTGACAGAACTCATCCATGTCAGGGTGACCGCCATAAGAAAAAGATCATTTTTCTTAGAATTATTAGTAGAGCAGGGATAGGGCTCCTCTCCTTTTATGCCAGGGTGACAGAACTCATCCATGTCAGGGTGACCGCCATAAGAAAAAGATCATTTTTCTTAGAATTATTAGGAGAGCAGGGATAGGGCTCCTCTCCTTTTATACCAGGGTGACAGAACTCATCCATGTCAGGGTGACCGCCATAAGAAAAAGATCATTTTTTTTAGAATTATTAGTAGAGCAGGGATAGGGCTCCTCTCCTTTTACACCTGGGCGTTTTTGTTTCAGGCGTTTATTGGGCTTTTTTGTGGACGTCTTTGGAGGCAGGCATGACATTTGAACTTCTGTGTAGGGGTATATATACACACACACACATATATATGTATATTTACACATACACACATATAGGTGTGAAAGGAGCGGAACCCTATCCCTGCGCTACTGAAATTATTTGCAGGTGTTACCCTCCTTTCACACCTACAGTATATGTGTGTATGTGTATATATACATGTGTGTGTGTGTGTGTGTATATACCCCTACACAGAAGTTCAGATGTTATGCCTGCATCCAAAGACGCCCAAAAAATGCCCAATAAACGCCTGAAACAAAAACGCCCAGGTGTGAAAGGAGCGGAGCCCTATCCCTGTGCTACTAAAAATTCTAGGAAAAATGTTCTTTTTTTCTGGTTCTGGACATGCTACAGAGCTGAAACTTCACAGGTACACTTTTTAGACCCCCCAGACACTAAATCCAAAGAAATCTCATTTTTTTTCAATAATTCTTTCAATAATTGGCTCTCTATCAAAAACGACAATTTTTAAGAACTTTTTTTTGTGTGATTGAGCATGACCCAGAACCATCATATTCTGATTGGCCAAATACAAAGTCGTACAAAGTCGTCTATCATACAAGTCGCGCTGAATACGTGCAAAGTCGCGCTGAAGTCGCGCTGAAAATCACGCTAACAAGTTGCCCCTTATGAGGCGACTAGAGGTCGCGGTGAGAACCGGCTCTAAACTACTTAGAAAAACAAGTCCGTAAGTGAAGTTCAAAAAGGGTTGATATAGCCAAGGTACACTCTAACTGTCACCCCCAGAGGGAAAGAAATGGGGTGAAACTCTCAGTCAATGTTCAACGGGGGGGGGATGTGAGTAAATCCTGGAAAAGTATAGCTGTGCTACCTGCTAAAGTAACAGCATAAACCTGGTATCCCCAGCGGGTCTGTGCTTTTACAAGTCCTCCTGCTCCTATCTTGTATCCTATTTATTGTGTATTTCTGGCACTTCTCATACTTCACTTTAAACATTTTATACTACTATTACACCTTACTATTCAAATTACATCCACTATGCTGATATTATACCATTTACCTTAAAAGGGATCTAGCACATTTATTTTTTTGAATAGAGCAGCACCACTTTTGCTTTATGTGACTTCAATAATATACATATGGGTGATCTTTCACTTGTACAGGTACAGGTCTTTGAACAGATTAAAATACCAGAGAGAGGGGGGGGGGATATATTCTGCCTATTGTGCAAATGAGAAGTCTTTTGGATTAGACTCCACACGAGAATACCGGAAGGGTTACATTTTGAGTGGGATGTCGCTCATTATTATGAATGACTGACTCTCTTCTCTTTTTCTTTTCTTTCTTTTTGTATATTATGGTTTATACAGTATAGTCCCCCTTTTTTGTTATAGGTACGACTATTTTTCACAGAAGCACTGCATTGATGGGCACAATGTGTTTTTATTCTCTTTTTTGTTTTTTTCCGGTTACACATAATTACGTATGAGGGATGGATAGTATGGCGCATATGTGTTTGCATCTTCCATGCCCCCATGTGTTGTTGGATAGACTTGTGAATGTATTGAGATTAAGACACTTGTGCACCAATGTTATTGTTTCTTGGTTTTAATTTTAATTGTAAAAAGGAAACAAAATATTTTCTTTTTTGATTGTGTTGTTTTTATCTGTCATATTTGTGTCTTTGCCATGTTTCCTCAACAGATTGGTAATGCGTTTCACGTACCAATTTGATTGGTCTTTGCTGTGATGCTAGTAATTGGTTGAAAGTTAGAATTACTAATTATTCCTTTATTGGGTTCATGTTTTACCTATACTATATTAACATTGCATGCAAGGATGTATTGTCAGTTATGATTAATCGATCTTGAATGGTGAAACGCGTCAACTGTTTGTGGCTCATCTGTCTTGTCGTGTCCGATTTATATCAGCAATAAAGAGGTACATTTTAACCTTCATTCGCTGGAGTGCAGTCACATCTTGCTTGCATTGCACTGATAAAGAGGCACTAATGAGGCTGCACTGATAAGGTGGCACTGATTGGCACTGATGGAGCTGCACTGATAATCAGGGCAAGGATTATCAGTGCCCTGATTATCAGTGTAAATGTCCCCTTTCCTCACACACTGACAGCGCTGAGGAAAGAAAATGCTAATAACTGGCATTTGTTTAGATTCAATGAGCTGTGATTGGACACAGCTGATCACATGGTAAAGGGGTGCTGTGATTGGCCCTTTACCTCAACGTGTGATCAGCTGTGTCCAACAAACACAGCGATCACAGAACGTGCCCAAGGACATCAATAGACACCCTCCCATAACTGAATGACTGCACTGTAGCCGCCTTTCGGCTATAGCTTAGTCGGAAAGTGGTTAAAAGTGGTTCTTAACTCCCTCATGGTTCTATGTTTACCCTCTTATCTGTATTGCTGCATTTTCTTTAAAACACATACTCACCCACACACTCTCTTTAAAACACAACCCGCACACCCACAAATCCAGCATTATCTTGCTTTGATCCTGTGTTTAGGCGACATGGGGGTCAATTCAACGATTATGCAGTATTTACATGGGAAAAAAAATGTGCCAGTAAAGATTGCATAAAAAGCTCCAATTTTAAAAAACGGACCAGAGAGTAAAAAAGCATGCGATAATTGCCACCAGGGTTTTGCTGGGGGTATCACATTCGGTATTTGTAAAAAAATAGCCTGGGGGTCCGGGGTTCAGCTTTGTCAGCTCTTTTATAGGCAAGGGGTGGTTACGTCACTTGGTTACCTGGTTACATCACTTAATGGCACCGCCCCCCCCTTCTGAAGTCACATGATGTAATTTGACCCTGAGGAAGTCACCTGTCTAGTGACGCAACACGTAGGAGGAGCCAGTGACATCACACTCAGCTGCTCCCCTGCTACGGAGAAGAGACCCCCCCCCCCCGCATAACCATTGTACAGGTTGTATCACTGAAAACGCCACCTGGTGGCCATTCTTGGACTTTATTATTTTTTTCAATAATTCCCACTAATCACATTATGTGTGGCATTTTTTATCGGGTATCTGTAACCTGATAATACACTTGTGTTTTTGGGATCTATCCTATAATGCACGTGGATCATCATATACATTTTGTTATTTGCACATACCACCACATGGTTTGTGGGTGTTTATATAAATTTGTGGGTGTTAATAAAAATTTTTTGGATATATATGAATAAACACTTGTGTCTTTATAATTTTTATTCGGATATTTTCACTCACATCTTTTGGTGACACTCTGGTATTTGTAGGTCACTGTAATTCATTTATTTTATTTCACGCCAATTGTGGCAGTACACACTATTTATTTTCTAAGGTAGCGCCAACACCAATCGTCACATATTATTTCTTCACACTCAGCTGATCGACTGCGATCTCAAACAAGGAAGCCGTGAAGCCAGGGAGCCAGATCTCCTTGCTGGATATACTATCAAACACTAACAGGATTTCCATCGCACATTTATATAGTATCAAATGTGAGTGTTTTGGATTGTTTTTAAGTGATTCAATAAAGTTTAATACGTAACTACACTATGAGACACTCTCTCTTATATGTGTGATTGTGGAACTGCATTCACCATGGTTGAATGAGTATTATTGTAACGTTCATGCGTTTTTGTTTGTGGATGGATTTACAGCTGCAGAATTATTACACTCAGTAGCCTTGTAGAGAATCTGTTGAACAACATATCCAACTCTCAGGACTTCATCACCGTGTACAGCCTGTTATATACTATATATATTAATAGATGTTTAATGGAGGGATAGAGTATATGAGGATATATAGATGAGAGACAGGCTATTGTATGGTGAGCACTAGAAGTAGTATTAGGAGTTGCAGGTGATGGTAAAGCAGATAGGTTCTGATGTCAAGTATAGTGCAGATGGTAAGAGGACACAGATGGAGTATACTTAGACAGAGTAACCTAGTGCAAGGATAGTTGAAGGTAGTCCCAAGAGCTAACAGTCTATGCAGATGATAGTGAATAGATAGATACAGATAGTCTTGGTAATTGCAGTAGATGACAGTAGGAGATTGGTTAGCAAGAATCCCCTGCGGGGTACTTATCACTTAGATAGGTTTAGGAATAACAGTGTCCATTGGAGAGGGGTGATCCCGTAGCGAGATACGGATCACCAGCGAGGTTTGTGGCTTCAGTTCAGCAAGGGAGGTATGTCAGCAGCTCCGACTTCTCAGGCGTAGGTGCGATGAACATGTGGGTTTGAACGAGCGATGAGTGAGAGCAAACCGGCGATTGAAATAGCCGCTCATAGCGGCGCTCGGCAATGATGTCATCCGGTCTTAAAGGTATATGCGTCCCTTGTTACACAAGATGGAACGCAATTAGGAGAGGAGAAATATGGAGACAAGGGTACCAGAAGTACCGGAACATTACAGTACCCCCCCCCCCTTAAGGCCGGCTCCGGAAGGCCTCTAGAACTGTTTTTTCCGGATATTTCGAGTGGAAATTGCGAATCAGTCTAGGGGCATGTATATCGGAGGTATCCAGCCAGGTGTCATCTTGGGGCCCATAATTCTTCCATCGTACAAGATACTGGAGTCTTCTTCTATTGAAACGGGAATCCAAAATTTCTTTTATCTCAAATTCTTCTCCACCTTCCACTTGTACAGGAGGTGGAGGTGAGATAGTAGGCCTTATTCCTTGGTTAGGAACATGGGGCTTCAGTAGAGACACATGGAAGACAGGATGTATCTTGAGGTCTACTGGCAATGTAAGTTGTACTGCAGCTTTTCCAATAAGCTTCTCTATTGGAAAAGGTCCCAGAAATAGAGGTCCAAGTTTTTTACTAGGGATTTTTAGTCTCAGATTTTTTGTAGAAAGCCAAACAAGATCCCCAATGGCATATTGGGGAGAGGGTTTCCTACGGAGGTCGTAGTACTTTTTTTGTTGGCTATGAGCATGAGATATGGTATTGTTGAGTAATCCCAGAGAATCCTTTATCTGGGCAAGATAATCAGATGCCACTGGATTACTTGATGGCAAGATACGTGGAGGAAGGAGTGTGGGATGAAACCCATAATTCAGGTAAAACGGACTTTGCTTAGTAGTGCTATGAATAGCGTTGTTATAGGCGAATTCCGCCAGCGGGAGGAGATCTGCCCAATCGTCCTGTAGATACGAAGTATAGCAACGCAGGTACTGTTCATTGCACTGGTTAACTCTCTCTGTCTGTCCGTTGGTCTGAGGGTGGTATGGAGAAGTAAGGTTACGCTCTATTCGCAGTATCTGACATAGAGCTAGCCAAAACTTTGTGATGAATTGTGAACCACGGTCAGACAGCAGTGTTTTTGGAATACCATGTAACTTAAAGACATGTTTCACAAGTAATTCCGCTGTTTGTTTGGATGAAGGTAATTTTCGGATAGGAGTGAAATGTGCCAATTTGGTCAGATGGTCCACTGACACCAAGATGGTGTTGAATCCTTTGGAAGGTGGTAGTTCCACTATGAAGTCTAAGGATACCACTTCCCACGGAACCTGGGGTATCGGTAAACTACAAAGTAACCCTGATGGTTTCGTGTTGTCAATTTTAGACCTTGCACAGATATCACAAGATGAAACGAACTTTTTTACGGTTGTCTTCATGTCTGGCCACCAAAATTGCCTAGTGAGTAGATTGAGAGTTTTAGTCATACCCATATGTCCTGCCATAGGTACATCATGCGACAATTCTAAGATCTTGGTTCGCATAGTAGGGGGTATGTATAATTTATCGTTGTAGTAGAGGAAGCCTTCTGCGTCAGTAGTTAGTTGTGGTGGAGGTGAATCCAACCCTATGCTGTGCAAAATCTCCTCCTTCAGGGAGCGAACGACTCCGATAATACGCTCAAGTGGTATTATAGGAACTGAGGGAACCTCAGTGCAATCTTTCTCGGCTAGTCGTGAGAGTGCATCCGCTTTTTTATTTTTGTCTGCGGGGGTGTAAGTTACTAAAAAATTAAATCTCAGAAAGAATAACGACCACCGTACCTGCCGGTGGGAAAGAGTTCTATTAGTCTGAAGGTATTGAAGGTTTTTGTGATCGGTATATATCAGAATTGGCAATTGAGTGCCCTCAAGTAGATGTCGCCAATTCTCTAATGCCAGTTTTATGGCTAATAACTCCTTCTCACCTACTGGGTAGTTCACCTCGGGGCTACTTAATGACTTTGAAAAGAAAGCAACTGGGTGAAGAGGTGAGGTGTTTGTTGGTCGTTGTGAGAGAACTGCTCCTACTGCCATATTAGACGCATCTACCTCCAAGATGTATTGAAGGGATGGGTCTGGATGGCATAGTATGGGGGCAGTAGTAAAGCTTGATTTCAGCAGAGAGAATGCTCCATTTGCTTCTTTTGTCCATTTAAATGGTCTCTTCGTGCTTGTAAGTTGTGTGAGAGGTTTCACAATCGCAGAGAAGTTTTTAATGAATTTCCTGTAGTAATTAGAGAATCCTAGGAACCTTTGTAATGCTTTGCGAGTGGTTGGCACAGGCCAATCCAGAATGCAGGATATTTTGCTCATGTCCATTTTGATTCCACTTTTAGATATAATATATCCTAGGAATAGTACTTCCTCTTTATGAAACAAACATTTCTTTGATTTAACATATAAGTTATGTGCAAGTAGTCTTGACAACACAAGTCTCACATGTTTTATGTGCTCAGGTAAGGAATGAGAATAGATAAGTATATCGTCCAAATATACTACCACACAAACATCAAGCAAGTCTCGGAATATCTCATTTATAAACCGTTAGAAGGCTGTGGGAGCATTACATAGCCCAAATGGCATTACAAGGTACTCAAACAGTCCGTATCTGATTCTGAATGCCGTCTTCCATTCATCCCCTTTACGGATTCGAATTAAATTGTATGCCCCTTTTAGGTCCAATTTTGAAAAGAAAGAAGCCCCACGCACCTGTTCGATAAGTTCAGGAATAAGAGGTAAAGGATAACGATCCTTTATTGTGATGGCATTTAATTGTCTGAAATCAATGATAGGCCTAAGGCTAGAGTCCTTATTGCGGACGAAGAAGAGCCCAGCAGCAGTGGAGGAAGTAGAAAGTCGGATAAATCCTTTTGCCAAGTTCTCATCCAGATACTCCTTAAGGTGAGAGAGTTCATCCTGTGAGAGAGGATATACATGTCCGTAAGGCAACTTGCTATTAGGGAGCAGATCGATACAACAATCATAGTCCCTATGGGGAGGTAGCATTTGAGCGTTTTTCTCAAGGAAAACCTCCGATAAATCTTGATAACACTTAGGAATAATGTCATCCGGCAGTACAGACAGGATCCTATCATGTGTGGGGAGGTTACACGTCGTCTCACAATAGTGAGAAGAGAAGGCTAACGTTCTTGTTTTCCAATCGATGATTGGTTGATGTATGTGTAACCAGGGAAGTCCCAAAATGATTGGAAAATGTGGTGAAGTTAATACATCAAAGGTGGTGGTCTCCACATGAGACTCGTCATCAGTTACAAGAAGTGCCTGTGTCTGACTGGCAGGGCCGCTGATAGGGGGGGACCACCAGCCCTCTTGTAGGGGGCCCGAGCATACAGGGGGGCCCACACAGAGAGGGGGATTAGTGATGGACAACAAATACAGAAATCTTCCTCCAGCACCTGAATCTGATCTGTCCCTCTCCCTGCTATCAGCTTTTATCTGCTGAGAAAGAGACAGTCGTCCCTCACTAATCCCCTCCCTTGTGTGGGCCCCCCTCCCAGCACTGGCTCTAATGTTATCTCTGCTCAGGAGTTTATTTGTAACTTTGTTTCTCTCTCTCTGTCTCTCTGATCACTGAGCTCCAACTGCCCAGCCTGTATATTTTTCTCAACTCATCTTCTTTTTTATTTAACATAGTTTTTTTTTTTAGATTTAGCAGGAATTATGTGAGTTATGTTATATTTGTGTCTGATAATAGTGATTTTGTTGTAGTTTTAGCTAAATATATCTTTAATATTTTCTTGGGGGGGGCCCTGCTAGGTAGTCTGTACGGGGCCCCGCGATTTCTAACAGCAGCCCTGCTGACTGGTGATAGGACCAGAGGATAAAGGGGTACCGTTAATAAAACTAACGGAGACGGGTTTGGGTTTTGAAACAATAGGTATTTTATTAAGGGAGACAAAACAAATGTCAATGTAGTTTCCACAAGATCCTGTGTCAATCATAGCCTTGGTGGTGATTAGAGATGTACCGAACGGTTCGCCGGCGAACGGTTCCCGGCGAACTTCGAACGTTCGCGTTCGCCGCTGCGGGCGAACATATGCGATGTTCGGTCCGCCTCCTATACATCATCATTGAGGCAAACTTTGACCCTGAACATCACAGTCAGCAGACACATTCCAGGCCAATCAGCATAC
>NC_138775.1:151238150-151333150 GCF_965119305.1 Pelophylax lessonae
GGTCCCACTGCAATGTTAGTTGAACAAAAAGATAAGGATTAGAAAGGAAGTTGTGAGTCCCCCTAGCAAGACATTTGAACACTCACCCTCTTTTCTGCGGACAAGAGGACAGTCGTTTACCAAATGATTCGGGGATGCGCAGTACATGCAAAGATGTTCGGTTTTCCTCCTGGCACGTTCAGAAAGGGTCAGAGGTGGACGTATCATTCCTACTTCCATAGGAGTAGGGTCAGCAGGCAACATCCGAGAAGGACTGGAAAATGGTGAGCCCATCTTCTCAGCCTTTCTTTCTCGTAGTCCTCTGTCAATATTGATACTGGTCTGGATCAGTCCCTCTAGAGTGCCAGGTAAATCCGCTCGGGAGAGCTCGTCTTTAATGGCCTCAGATAGGCCGAGTCTAAACTGCGTTCGCAAAGATGTGTCGTTCCACCCTGAATCAGAGGACCATCTTTTAAAATTTGCCACGAAATCTTCAACAGGTCTCCTTCCTTGTTTTAAGGCCCGTAATTGGGTGTCAGCGGTACTCTGTTTGTTGGGGTCTTCATATAAAGTAGCAAGTTGTGCTAGAAATAAGGGATAAGAATTAACGAGTGGATCATCCTTTTCAAAGAGAGCATCTGCCCAGGCCCGGGGTTCACCCGTTAAATAGGAGATGATGGTACAAACCTTAATTTGGTCAGTGGTGTAGGTTAGAGGTTTTAACAAGAAAAACAATTGACATGCGTTTTTAAATTCACGGAATTTGCTCCGATCACCAGAAAACACTATAGGAGGGTTTATCTTAGGCTCACGGGGCTGAGCAGCAGGAGGCTGTGTGAGACGGGCAAGCTGCTGTCTCAAGGTTTGATTGTCATTTTTTACCTCTGTAAGCGCATGGATCAATGCATCTACTTGCTGTTTTAATTGTAGTACATGAGTGGATAATTCTGCTGAATCCATATTTTTTTTTAAAGGCTCGTTCAATCTGTAACGTTCATGCGTTTTTGTTTGTGGATGGATTTACAGCTGCAGAATTATTACACTCAGTAGCCTTGTAGAGAATCTGTTGAACAACATATCCAACTCTCAGGACTTCATCACCGTGTACAGCCTGTTATATACTATATATATTAATAGATGTTTAATGGAGGGATAGATTATATGAGGATATATAGATGAGAGACAGGCTATTGTATGGTGAGCACTAGAAGTAGTATTAGGAGTTGCAGGTGATGGTAAAGCAGATAGGTTCTGATGTCAAGTATAGTGCAGATGGTAAGAGGACACAGATGGAGTATACTTAGACAGAGTAACCTAGTGCAAGGATAGTTGAAGGTAGTCCCAAGAGCTAACAGTCTATGCAGATGATAGTGAATAGATAGATACAGATAGTCTTGGTAATTGCAGTAGATGACAGTAGGAGATTGGTTAGCAAGAATCCCCTCTACTTATCACTTAGATAGGTTTAGGAATAACAGTGTCCATTGGAGAGGGGTGATCCCGTAGCGAGATACGGATCACCAGCGAGGTTTGCGGCTTCAGTTCAGCAAGGGAGGTATGTCAGCAGCTCCGACTTCTCAGGCGTAGGTGCGATGAACATGTGGGTTTGAACGAGCGATGAGTGAGAGCAAACCGGCGATTGAAATAGCCGCTCATAGCGGCGCTCGGCAATGATGTCATCCGGTCTTAAAGGTATATGCGTCCCTTGTTACACAAGATGGGACGCAATTAGGAGAGGAGAAATATGGAGACAAGGGTACCAGAGGTACCGGAACATTACAATTATAGAGGACGATAGAGGAATCAGGGGGATCCCTCAGGTGGATTTGAGATTGATTTTGTACTGCACATACCCTTTGTGCTGCAGGTGAGCAGCCATTGCACACAGAGGTGTTTTTTTTTGGTGGATGGATTTTGGCACATCAAAGCACAATTATTTAAAAAATGTAGCTATTATTCAGCGACTCACAACGTACATACGCGTATTGATCTCCTGCTGGTGGATCCACTTTTCTTGGAGTCCCTCTTAGGCACGTCAATTGGATCTCTCACCATCTCTGATCATGCCCCTATCTCTATCTCCCTTGCCCCGCTGTATCCAGCTGAAAGACAATAAACCTGGCGTTTAAATGAGAATCTCCTAGAAGACGTGGTAGTGCTGAAGTAGGTCTCGGACACAAATTTGCCTGTATTTTGCTGAATATTTACCGGGAGAGATGGGGATAGCTTCAGTGTGGGAGGGACACAAAGCAATGGTTCAGGGGGGAATTCATTCCCCAGGGTTCTAGGCTAAAGAAAGCGCAAAATGGGGATTTACATTTCCTTCTGGCAAAACTTCAGTCGGGATGTGGGAGCCTCCTGGCCAGGGCTTTCGATGTCAGCGTGCATCGGGGACATGTCCACAAACTCCAAACCACCTCAGGTTCCCGAGCTCTACTCTCCTCTAAAATAGCGGTGACTTTTAGGGATCATTACGCTTAACTCTACTATCTCCCTGATACACTTCCCGGTTCCACGTCTACCCAGAAAGCTGAGCTCCTCTCGCAGTATCTGGATGAGGCACAGTCTCCGCAGCTTACTGACTAAATTAGCAATTAGCAAGCAGTTAGACAAGCCTATCACTCTGACACAGATAGCGTCCATCATTAAGGACATGCCAAAGGGGAAGAGTCCAGGCCCCAATGGGTTTACCAATGCCTACTATTGCAAATTCATTCCTCTCCTCTCTACCCACATGTGCGCATATTTCAATGCTCTGCCCTCTGGAACCCATACCCCTAAAGAAGCACTGTTAGCTCATATCACGGTCCTTTCGAAAGGATGGAAAATACCCTATTGCTCCAAGCAGCCATAGACTGATTACGCTTTTGAATACAGATATCAAGATACTAGTACAGATCTTAGCAAATCAACTGAAACCTATTCTGCCAACTGTCTTAAATATAGACCAAACAGGGTTCATAGCCGGGAGGGAGACCAGAGACAATTCCAATTGGACGATCCAACTGATTCACAGGGTGAGCTTGCAGGCTGCCTTCTACTCCCCACTGATGCTAAGAATTTGATAGGGTGGACTGGGGGGGCGTGGCCTGGAGCGCCATGAACTAGGACGCTGGTGATCTGAGCTCCGCCGGACTTTTATCCTTTTCAGCCTTATCCTTGCTTCTGCGGCTCCCCGAGTCGCTCATCCTGTCCCTCTGCCTGCCGTGAACCTGCTGAGGATGTCTCCCCCAAAGAAGACGTCGGAAGCGGCCGCAAAATTGGACAAGTTCCGCCGCCAGGACAGTAAGACTGCTACTCAAGGTGGCGCCGGGGGGGGGGAGCGGCTGCCTCGGACACAGCCAAGGTCCTTGAGGCTATCACCCTCTGTCAGACTACACTTACCTCGAAGATAGAGGAAGTGAAAGTCGATGTCTCCCTGATTAGGCAGGATCTCCAGCAGCTCCGGGAGAGAGTGTCTGAAGCTGAGCATCGCATCAGCGGTGTTGAGGACTCCCTCCCCCCACTCCAGGTCTCCTCAGAACGCTTGCAGCTGCAGGTAAACCAGCTCCTTCAGAAGCAGGATGATGTAGAGAACAGACTTTGCCGCAGTAATCTTCGCTTTATTGGCCTGCCTGAGGGGGCTGACCCCCCCCCCTCCTTTTTGGAACAACTCCTAATTTCCACCTATGGACGGGAGGCCTTCTCCTCTACATTTGTGGTTGAGAGGGCTCACCGCATGTCTGGCAAACCCCCTCCTCCAGGGGCTCCCCCCCGTACCTTCATAGCGAAACTACTCAACTACCGGGACAGAGATGCGGTGCTCCGCCTGGCTCGGGAGAAGGGGAATATCCCCTTTGGCAACGGACGGATTGCAGTGTTCCCCGATTTTTCTGCGGAGGTTCAACGCAAGCGCAAATGTTTTGCCGAAGCTAAGCGACAACTCCGCGTCAAGCACATTAAATATGCAATGCTCTTCCCTGCTCGCCTCCGGGTGGAAGGAGACGGCAGGGCGCACTTCTTTGATACTCCTGAGGATGTAGTCAGCTGGCTGGAGAGACGGGGGGCTGTTGGCTAGAGTCCCAACACGGCCCCGTGCTGCTGTTTGTTTCCTGTTGGCCCTGCTGCGGGGGAATTTGTTTTGGTTCTGCATCTCCCCTCACAGGGACCCCCTGGCAGTTATGCCTCGTGATGACTCCTGGTTCTCTGTACTCCTCCTGTCA
Organism: Pelophylax lessonae; assembly: GCF_965119305.1. NCBI lineage: Eukaryota > Metazoa > Chordata > Amphibia > Anura > Ranidae > Pelophylax > Pelophylax lessonae. The sequence continues at coordinate 151,242,332 of NC_138775.1, forward strand.
ACACCTGGCGGAGACTTTGGCCTCTGTTTGTTACTCACCTACTCCTTTTTGACTGCATTGTTTGCGCGGATCCTTGGACCAGTATCCTTTCTTTCCGGTGGAGCACCCTGGGTCACTCAACACCCACTCTGGACTGTGGGTCGTCCTACCTAGTGTTCAGCGGATCAGCGATGTTTCGCCCCCACTTTATTTTCCTTTGTTTACTTTTATTTTGGCCGTCCCAGTTGGACTGTTGGGATTTTGGGATTCATGCCCGCACATGTTGGGGTGGTGCAGGGCGGGTGGGAGGGTTGTTTATTTGTCTCCTTGCACTTTTTTACTTGTTTTGCTATGGTGGTTGCAACTGTATGCTCATACTCTAGATGTACTACTTTTAAACTGTTTGCTGAGGGTCCTATGTGTACCCATGGGGGCGGTATTTTGCTCCCTGGTGGAGAGGGGGGCCCCCCCCGGAGCCTGGCACTGTTGTCTTCCCTTTCTTTCTGAATGGCCAACTTGAAACTACTCACGTGGAATGTGAGGGGGTTGGGTGATAGGATCAAGAGGTCTGCTGTTTTTACATATTTAAAGAAGCAGCGGGCTGATATAGTTGTGTTGGTGGAGACCCATGTAGAGGGCCGTCTCCAGATGGCGCTCAAGCGCCCTTGGGTGGGTTGGGCCTACCACTCCACCCACTCCACTCACTCGCGGGGGGTGTCCGTCCTGGTTGCCAAGCCGGTCCACTTTGTGCTCCGGGGGTCCCAGACCGATCCACTAGGGAGGTTCGTTTTCCTTAATGCACTTGTTTTAGGGGAAACAATGCTGCTCCTTTCTATGTTCCTCCCCCCTTTGCCTCCTCTGTGCTGGTTAAGGGGTTTGATTACATGGCCAGGTACCCCTTGACCCCTGCGGTGTGGTTGGGGGACTTTAATGCCCTGATGCATCCCGTTCTTGACAAGCTCCATAGGTCACCACCCCAGCGGTCGCCTCCCCAGGCCTCTCGTTTTGCCAGGTTAATATCCGAATTTCAACTGTGTGACACATGGCGGGCTAGGTTTCCTACCCTGCAAGCCTTATCGTGTTTTTCTTCATGTCATGACTCCATGTCTAGAATTGACTATATCTTTATCTCCCAGGTTTGCTCCCCAGATTGGTAGGGGTGGGTTTCTTACCCAGAGCCCTGTTGGACCACAGCCCATATTGGGCCACTCTTCGGCTGACTCACGACCCTCCCCTTGTCATCTGGCGACTAAATCCTTTTTGGCTCACGTTATTCCCGGAGGAGGATGGCCTGGCTGGGGTCTGGCAGACCGTTTTTGCAGAGAATGAGGGTACTGCCTCACCGCTTGCGGTCTGGGACCTATGGGAAAGGGCAGTGTTTCAAATTAACTTTGTCCTAGCCCAGGGGTCATCTCTGCGATCCCTGGCGCACTTGGGGACCTAGGTAACCTATGCCCTGGGTAGACCTGAGTGGCAGGTAAATTACAGAGCAGTCTCTAGAAAAAGAGGGAGAGAAGGTCCAGTTGTGATGGGACACCCTGGTGTCAGGGTACCTGCATGGACCAGGGGCTCTGGCATTAAGCATTCAGGTATCTTTCAGTGTCCCAACATTGGGACACAGGCTGCTTTTAAGAATGGTAAGCCTTCAGTGTTGTGCCTCCTTAAGGATCTGACCAGCAGGAAACCCAGCCAGTTTTGGGACCCTGGCGGTGTGGTTCTCAGCCAGCCTTCAGACCTTGGTGGTGGGGTACCCAATCATCTTGCAGACCCCCAGTGGTGGGGCCCTATGAAGCATCTGGAGGCCATTCCTTAAGGGGGATCTTTTAGGAGTGAGTTCACCTGCTGGTGGCACTGTGCTTCTCTGGGCTAATAGCTGCAGTTCCAGTGTCTACCAGCAGGTGTCTACCAGAAGCCAGCAGGCTGTACTGATCAGTTACACCTGTGTTCAGCTGCCAGGTGGCTATTTAAGGCAGCTCCTCCCTTTCCTCAGGGGATCACTATTCTGATTGCCTCCTTGCTGCCATATTGGTCCTGTGATCCTGATCTATCCTGCACCCTACCCTGCTGTCTTGCTCTTGTACTCAGTCACGATTCCCCCCCTTCCTTGCATCCCTGTATTCTTTGCTACCCTTGTCCCTTATATTGTAAATATTTTTAGATAGTCAGTTCTTAGGTTCATTAGTTAGTTATTTTTGTCTTTGGGGTTAGTTCTTGTTTGCTGGAGTTTCCTATGTTCATTGTTTGCTGTGTATGCTTGTTTGTGTGTTTCACTGTAAATAAATCCCACTTTAAGGATATCTACATTGTTTGGTCTCAGTTTCCATGTGTAGCTGCATGTGTCTGGTCTCCCTATCTGCTGCTGAATCCTAAAACATGCTCATGTGGATAGGAGCTCTGTATAGCTCCCCAGAAGCTTAGGTCAAGGTGAATGGAACCCTCTCTATCTCATTTCCCATATGGAATGAGACAAAGCTGGGTTGCCCCCTGTCACCACTCATCTTTGCCCTTACCCTCAAGCCACTGTTAAACATGATCTGTTTGAACCTTAGCATTAAAGGATTCGGTGTGGGGACAACAGAACATGAAACTGTGGAACTGGGGACTGGGAAAACTGTCAGCATATGTGGATGATGTTCTGTTTTATGTAGCTGATCCACTGATCTCTCTTCCCATGATTATGGCTGAGCTGCAGAGATTCCAATACTTTTCACATTTTTAAATTACATATAGTAAGTCGGAGATTCAGCCTCTTACTGTCCCCAGATTTGCGCACACGATTACAAGCCTCCTTTTAATCCACATGGTGTCATACCTCCCTAAAATATTTGTAGATTCATCTTCCAGTCCAATACTCACAATTATATACTAGTAACTATGCCCCCTTGCTCTCCACAATCTGAATAGATCTACAAAGATGGGACCGTACCAATTTCTCGTGGATGGTGTAGTCAGTATACTATAGATGAATGTGTTGCCACAGATTCTTTTCTATCTACAAATGGTTCCCTTATCACTACCAAAATCTTTCTTCTCAATCCTCAATAGCTTGTTTTTGAAATTTATTTTGCACGAGCAGAGCCCACATGTGGCCCTCCGCACCCTGCAACATCCTAAATAGTTGGGAGTGCTGGGTGTTCCTTCCCTCCGTAAATATTACGAGGCGATAACCCTAAAGCATATACTGTATTGGACTGGCATCATCATGTGAAAACTAAACTATGTGTTCCCTTAAATACATTTCTGGCTGATTGTAATTTGGTCCACGTCCCCTGGCTTGCCCCGGGGGACTTTTGGATCTTACCTCCCCTAATACCACCCATGTACTGAACTTGTAGGATGCTCTGAATTGTCAAGTGCAGTTGTCTCCCCCTGTATCCCCTCTTGCTCCCCTGGGGGGCTTCCCTTGGTTCACTCCTGGGGAACATCTTATCTTCTTTCACTCATGAGCAGGTGATGGAGAGGTGAGCTGTGGGATGTTTGTACAGGACCATGGTCTGGTTTCCCTTGACTGGCTTTGAAATAATTTGGTCATTTCCCATTGATTGGCTCTATAGGCAGCTTCACCATTTCACCTGAAGCTTGCCTCAAGCCATCAGACCTTCATCCTCCCTGACACCATTTAAGAAATTATGTATGTCCGCTGCACCGATTACCCATTCTTTCTCTGATGCTACAGTCAGCAGAGAGTAGGGGTAAGCTGGTCTACATATGGGAAAAGAAGAGAGACTTGCAGAATACATTCACAGAGGTCCAACTGCACCATCTGTACTGCCTTACCCATGCCAGTTCTGTGGACACAAAGATGCAGGAAAACAGTTTTATGTTACTGACCCATTGGTACAGAGATCCTGCTAAACTAGCCAGGATCTACCTAGCACTTTCTGATGCTTGCTGGAGGGTTTGTGGGCTCTAGGGCACCTATCTACATATCTGGTGGGATTTCCCAAAGCTTCTACCATATTGGCAGGACATTAGAGCCTAAATCAAGGTGATACTGGATATTAGGATTCCCAAGTCTCCCTCAGAGTTTCTACTTCATGTGCCATCTATTCCTCTAAGCCACTATCGTAAGTCAGTCTTGCCTCATTTCTTAAACGCGGCAAGGCATTTAATCACTATTCATTGGAAAATGACCCATATTCTTGAGTCAGCTGACTGGATCTGTCTGGTAAATAACATCATGGCAGCTGAGGAATGGATGGCGACATGTAAGGGCTGCCATGAAATGTTTTATGGTATTTGGACAACTTGGATACATTATACCACCACTGTTCAACCGGGCTCCCAGCCCACTGCCTCCGGGCCCTCTCCAAATCCATACCAACATAATTAATTTAATTTAATCTGTTGAAAAAGAGAGTGAACCTTTCAGTTCGCAATACATATGTTCTAAGTTAAAGTGCTATTTGCTTTTGTCTTTTTTTTGTGCTAAACCCTTTCCTCCCTCTTCTCCTTCCCTCCTCTCCCCCCCCCCCCCTTCACCCTTCCCCTCCATTTCCTTTCCTTACTGGTCTTACACTTGGGCTCTAAGTTCCTGATTGTTACGACAATTTATAGTACAAACCCCAGTGTTCTGTGGGCAAAATATAGTATGGTTTCATGTTTCACACTGTCAAGTATATACCAATATGATTCTTGTTGTCACTGCCATGCTCATGTGCTTTATGACTACTGCCCTTATGGGCTCACATTTTTTCTCTATTGTCTTTTATTTTTTCTGTATGGAAAATGTTAATGAAAACCAAAATAAAGATTACTTAAAAAAAAAAAAAAAAAATGATATTGTCCAGAAATATTTATACAGAATAAAGATGAATAAAGCACCCGGACCAGATGGCATCCACCGACGAATCATATAAGAATTGAGCTCTGTTATTTCAAAGCCATTGTTTCTAATTTTTAGGGACTCTTTATTAACTTGATCAGTACCACTGGATTGGCGTAAAGCCACTATGGTGCCTATATTTAAAAGGGATCAAAGTCTTTACCATGTAACTGTAGACCTGTTAGTTTAACTTCTATAGTTGGGAAGATACTGGAGAGTTTAATAAAAGACCACATAGATGGGTTCTTGCTAGAAAAAATATATTTTAGGCAACAGACAGCATAGATTCATTAAAGACAGAAGTTGTCAGACAAATCTGATTTCTTTTAAGGAGGAGGTGAGTAAAACCTTGGACAAAGGAGTGGCTGTGGACGTGGTAAAGGTAAAGTCTACAGTCTTGGAAAGATCAATTTGTAAATGGATGGAAGACTGGCTAAAAGACAGAGGGTAGTGTTTAATGATTCTTACTCTGAATGGTCTAATGTTATCAGTGGTGTACCCCAAGGTTCAGTGTTGGGACCAGGGCTTTTTTCAGCTGGAACTTGGTGGAACTAAGTTCCACCACCTTTGGTTCAGGCCCTCTGCTCCCTTCTCATCACTATCACTTGTAAACACAGGGTTGTGGTTGAGTTCCTGCACCTTTTTTCTGAGAAAAAAAGCCCTTACTTACTTTTTCAAAAATGTGATAGATACTCAGGAAATTAAATGTATAAGAACGCCTGACGGTGCTACTTATATGTTGGGCCTCTGTACGTGGCCAGACTGTGGAAAAGTCTCATACATATGATATTCCCATACTCAGGAGTAGCAGATCTTTATTACCCAAACTATTGTGGGCAAAAAAATGCAACTTGAAAAAACTCACTATGCCTCTTACTAAATACCTTGGTCTGTCATATTTACAAAAAGGGGTCACTTGGGGGGTATTTCTACTGTCCTTACATTTTAGGGCCTCAAGAAATTAGATACTGTAGGTAGTCAGTACATCAGGATTGATCAATTTTCAATGATACGTAGCCTAGCTTGTAGGCTTTATAACTTTCCCACAAACCTATTACCATACACTTATCAGGATTTTTTTTCTTACTAAAGACATGTAGCAGAATATATTCTGGCCTAAATTTATGACAAAATTTGATTTTATTGGATTTCTTTTAAAACAGAAAGCAGAAAATATTTTTTTTTTTCAAAATGGTTGCTCTTTTTGCACTTATATCTCAAAAAATAAAAAACCCAGTGGTAAATAAATACCACCAAAAGAAAGCTCTATTTGTGTGAAAAAATGATAAAACAATAATTTGGATGAAGTGTAGCATGACTGAGTGGCCCTGAGACCCAGTCCTCCACCTCTGTAACCCTGGAGCAAAATTTATCCAGGTCCTGCCTGATTAAACTGATATCAGTGGCAGAAAATCGATTTTAGCTCTCAGGGATTCCTTGCAGGCAGTGATCGCTGCCAGGATGTCTGCGCTGCAAGGAGAAGGCTCCGTGTTGGGAACAGCTGGCGTCTGTGTGCTGACAGACATTGTGTTGATGGAGGGCCTCGTAATCAAGATGGTCGCGGAAGAGAATCAGGGGGTCCTGGATTGAGAGCTGGTGGTTTGGGACTTACCTTGAGCCTTGGAGGACATGAGCTGGCAGGGCTGCCTCACGGGAGCACTGTCAGAGCTACACGGGCACAGAGAAGGCAGATGAAACTGTAGTGGAAGCAGTAGGATTCTAGTCAGGATGTGTCTGCTCAGACTCACATCCCGGCCACTGGGACACTTACTTTTTAATATATTTATAAATGATATAGGGTCTGGGATTAAAAGTATCATTTCAGTCTTTGCAGATGACACCAAGCTATGCAGTGGAATAACTTCCTTTCATGTTGTCTCCAACTTACAAGCTGACCTCAATGCACTGTTTCATTGGGCAACTATGTGGCAGATGAGGTTTATTGTTCATAAATGTAAAGTTATGCACTTGGGAACTAAGAATATGCATGCATCATACAAACTGGCGGGAGTGCAATTGGGGGAATCAATGGTGGAGAAGGATCTGGGTGTTTTGGTAGATCATGAGCTTAATAATAGCATGCAATGCCAAGCTGCGGTTTCCAAAGTGAGCAAATTGTTTCTTGTATTAAGAGAGGTATGGATCCCAGAGAGAGAGATATCATTTTAGCCCTGTACAAATCATTAGTAAGACCTCATCTGGAATATACAGTTCAGTTTTGGACACCAGTTCACAAAAATTATATTGGGGAACTGGAGAAAGTGCAGAGAAGAGCAACCAAATTGATAAGAGGCATTGAGGAGCTCAACTATGAGGAAAGATTAGAGGAACTGAATTTATTCTCTCTTGAGAAGAAGAGATAAAGGGGGGATATGATCGACATGTATAAATACATAAGTGGTCCATATACTGAACTTGGTGGTGAGTTATTCACTTTAAGGTCATCAAAGAGGACAAGGGGGCACTCTTTCTGTCTAGAGATAAAGAGATTTTATCGGAAAGGTTTCTTCACAATAGGAGCTGTGAAAATGTGGAATAGACTACCTCAAGAGCTGGTTCTGGCCAGCTCAGTAGATTGCTTTAAAAAAGGCCTAGATTCTTTCCTAAATGTACATAATATAACTAGATTATAATATCTATAGGTAAAGTTTATCCAGGGAATATCAAATTGCCTCTCGGGGGATCAGTAAAGGAATTTTTTCCCCTGCTGGAGCAAAATGGATCATGCTTTGCTGGGGTTTTTGCCTTCCTCTGGCTCAACTGTGGGTATAGGATTGTGTATATGGGAATGTATGATTTATTTATTTTTTTTGGTTGAACTGGATAGTCTTTTTTTAACTAGACTAGCTATGTAACTATGTGTTCACGCATATGCACGTTAATGCAATCTATAGGCTATAGAATATTAGATTATTCTAACCAGGGCTTTTTTTCAGTGGGAACGCAGTACTGAATGTACTGTATGTAATGACAAGGGGTGCTGGGATATGCTGGAGGGTTTACTGATGATGGCTGCTGAGGGATCTATTGTTGCTGGAGGGGATCAATTTTTGCATGGTGGTCTATTGTTGCTGGAGGGGATCTATTTTTTGCATGGTGGTCTACTTTTGCTGAAAGGGATCTGCTGTTGGGGCAGGGGGTCTATTGATGCTGGCTGCTGGGAGATCTGGTGTTCTGCTCAATGTCTATTGTTGCTTGGGTGGTATTTTTTTTGCACGGATCCTTTGTTGTTGGGGGAAATCTATTGTTGCTGGGGAGGGTCTATTGCTGCTGGCTGCAGGGGATCTATTTCTACTGCTCTTCTTGCTACCTGTAGACATTTTTATGCGTGGAATGTGTAGAATGTGAATTGATAAGTAACCCTTAAGAAGGTATCATTCCTGAAAAAATATTCATAGAGGTCACAAAAGAAAGGTTGGGACTTTACATGTACCTCCTTGGGTTCAATAAACCCTTAACAAACTGATTCTAAAGAATTTTTCACATAGCTTTATTTGACATATTTATACAATCTCATAAAAATTTTTAATAAAGATAACCAACTGGTTTGTCCAGGATGTTCCCATCCTTGGCTTGAGATCTGTTTTTTCTGACCAGCTTGGTAAGGGTTGCAGATCTACTGTATACTGTAACAATATATAAAGAAGAGCATTTTACATATGGAACAATCCATATTTCACATTAAAATTAAAACTTTTTTATATACAGTGTTTAATTGCATGAAGCACTTACTACTGATGATTTCTAGAATCTATCTATTGCGGCAATTCACAAAGTAGGATGAGTAGTATCATGAAAAACATGATCATATCTATACACTGTATCAATTATAAAACGTGTACCATGAATAAATATGAAAAAGTCACCTGTGTTGCTATTACATCAAAGCTGGCAGAAGGTGGCCTGGGGAGCCTGTGTGGAAAGTCTTCCAACCCCCTAAGGAAGATGTTTGCACCCTAGCATGGGTAGTACCATCGATCTAGGTATTAGAAATATTTGCTAACATAAACTTTTGTATATAAAATATCTGGGAGTGGATCGCTCCAAACAGTACACATAGACAGGAGAAAAAGGGGGAGTGAAATGTGGGGGAGAAGAAAGGAGAAGAATAGGAAAAGGAAAATAAAAAAAAAAGGGGGGAAGAAGGGAGGAAAAGGGGAGTGAAAGGGAACGAGTTTGTGTGTTAAACAGCTAATGCCTTAAAGAAAGGGGGGAAGGAAGGAGAGGAAGGGAGGGAAGAGGGGGGAAAGGAGAGAAGGGAGAGGAGGACAAAAGGGGGAGGAGAAGGGGGAGGGAGAAAGAGGAAAGGGGGAGGGGGAAGAGAGGGGAGAGAGAGGAATGGGATGGAAAGGAAAAGGTGCATGGGGTGGAGGAAAAGAGGAGGTAGAAGGGGAGGGGGGGAGAGGGAAAAGAGGGACGAAAATGAGAGGGTGCTGGTAAGGATAGTAAGGAACAAGGATAAAGGACATTGGCAATGTTTACCAGAACACCACGAACAGGGGAAAAGTTTGTTCAAACAAACTCCATTGAACTCTATGGGACTCGAACGTTAAAAATCAAAAGTCCTAATTTTGAAGGCCTAAATGTAAGTTATTACCCGAAAAAGTGTACGGGTGTCCGGGTACTGACCTGGGGAACATGTACCAATGCAAAATTTTTAAAAACGATTGTTTTTAAAGGAGCAGTAATTTACTGATTTTAATGAGGCTTAAAGTAAAACTATAAAAATGAAAAATTCCTGCCTGGGGGGTCCCCTTAATGTGCCTGTAAAGTAGTGCATCTATACGATATATGTAGCCTGCTACAGCAATACTGACATTTCTAAAGGAAAAAATGTCATATACAAATATACATACAAATTTGAAATCGCATGTACTTGTCATACAGGTGCAGAAAAATTGGACCTTGGTTGTTGGTGGTGCCTGAACACCGTAACCCCTCGCAGTTACTCTTGCTGGGCGCAGGAACGGGCCCTGCTGGTAAAAATTCCATACGAATTTGAAATTGGCAAAGATCAAGTGTTGTATGTGTTCTTATCAGTGATCTAGTGGGGGTGCTGTCATCTGACCTGGCCAAGGTTGGGTGTTGGCTATGCAAACCTGCTGGAGTGATGGGGACCTAGAAGGTTAGTATCGGCAGGAACTGAAACTGAAATTGGGCCTTTGGTGTTGGTGGTGCCTGAACACTGTAATCCCTCACAGTTACTCTTGCTGGGTGCAGAGTACAGGGACAGGACCTGCTGTTAAAAATTACATATGAAATTTAAATTGTATACACCTGTCATACAAGTGCAGAAAAATTAGGCATAGGATAGGCAGCATATGCAGTCTTCAAGGGATGGCAGACCCCTAGCAAATTCAATCAGTTACATCAGCATCAGGGGCTTAATAGCTGCTGTTGATCCAGGACTAATTTATTTTGATAAAAGTCAGTTGGTCATCAAAGTCTGTGGACAGAAGCACTCTTTTGTCCATCACAAAATCTCCAGCAGCACTGAACATCCGTTCGGAAAGCACGCTGGAAGCAGGACATATTGAGCAGGTTCTGGCCAGTGGTCCATCCTCAAGACCCAGTAACCCAGTGGATGCTCAGTTGGAAAGGTCTCCAAGTCTGCTCTTGCCCCTAGATAATCATGCACTATATGATGGAGACGCTGCCGATGGTTGCTTAAACCTAACAGCCTTGGGTGCTGCTAATGACTAAAGAACTGTTTAAAGGCATCAGTCAGCCTTCTCCTTTGGCTGAACAATGCCTCAAAAACACTTCCAGAGAATGTTAATCTCCCAGTGTTTGGAAAGTTGCTACACAAATTTTTTTTTTCAAAGCCTCCTCAAGATGTTTCATCCTCTGCTCCCTCTGCGAAGGCAGGATAAGCTCTGCAACTTTACCCTTGTAACGTGGATTAAGAATGGTTGCCAACCAGTAATTATCCCTCTCCTTGATAGCATGAATCCTCGGGTCCTTTCGCAGGCTTTGCAGAATCAGGGAGCCCATGCAACGTAAGATTGAGGAGGCATGAGATTCTGAGTCCTCTAGGTCACTAAGGATGACATTGTTAGGAGCCACTTCTCCCCAACCACGTACAACTCCTGGGGTTTCTGGGGAATGAAAACCATCCCTTGAAGACTGCAATATGCTATCCTCTACATCCATGCTGCCACAATCCTCCTCCTCTTCTTCCTCTTCATCCTGTGTGTTTTGTGTCCCTGCAGGCATGATATCTGCATAAAGAGGGCCTTGTGAGCAAAGGAAGTCCTCCTCTTCCTCCCGCTGTTCTGTCTCAAGCAGTGTTAATTTCGTCGACTAAAACCGACTAAAATGTTTTCGTCGACTAAATTAACACAATTTTAGTCGACTAAAATACGACTAAAACTAAAACAATTCAGATGACTAAAATATGACTAAAACTAAATTGGCATTTTAGTCAAAAGACTATAACTAAAACTAAATCGAAATTTGCTGCCAAAATTAACACTGGTGCGTGCTCAAAGCTTAATACAATAATAACATATTAGATTTTTCACTCCAGGACCAGCAGTAGTATATAATGAGTTTGGAAATTGTAGAGAAATGCTTAAATAATGCATTACAAATTACAATTGAACTACACCCATTCGATTATAGATATCTAAAATGAGTTTTAGTCGACTAAAATGTAGGACGTTTTAGTCGACTAAAATGTACTGGAGTTTTAGTCGACTAAATACGACTAAGACTAAAACACTTGCAGAAGACTAAAATGGGACTAAAACTAAAATGCCATTTTAGTCCTAAGACTAAGACTAAAACTAAATTGAAATTTGCTGCCAAAATTAACACTGGTCTCAAGTGCCCTGTCCATGATTCCACAAAGCATGTGCTCCAGCAGGTAGACTAGAGGAATAGTGTCACTGATGCATGCATCGCCCCGGCTCACCATCCTTTGTCTCCTCCTCAAATGGTGACAGGATGGTGCATGCATCCTTTATCAAAAGCCACTGGCGTGGCAAAAAAAGCCAAGCTCCCCTGAGCCTGTCCCTGTGCCATACTCACACAGGTTCTCATTGATGGCCCTCTGCTGCATGTGCAGCTGCTGCAGCATTGCCAATGTTGAGTTCCACCTGGTGGGCATGTCACAAATGAGGCGGTTGAGGCACTTGCATTGTATGAACACCGGAAAGGGCCACAGTCTTTTCTGCCCTGCCTCAGGAGATCTTGGAAGCCCAGGTATCTGGTCAAGAAATGCTGCACCACCAGATTCAGGACATGTGCCAAGCATGGAACATGTGTCAAATGTCCCTGTCGGAGAGCGGAGAGAAGGTTGGTGCCATTGTCGGAATACAACCATTCCTATGTTAAGCTGTCGTGGTGTCAACCATCTCTGAGCCTGCCCCTGCAGAGCTGACAGAATCTCTGTACCGGTGTGACTCCTATCCCCTAGACAGACCAACTGAAGCACTGCATGGCACTGCTTCAGAGGACAATTCAACGAGGACATGGAGGAAGAAGGAGAGGAGAAGGAGGTGGTGGAGTAGCCAGATGTGGCAGAACCAGCACCAGCTTTTTGGAGGCGTGGTGGCAAAACAAGCTGCATCACTGAACCCTGTCCTGCATCCTTCCCAGCTGCCAGCAGAGTTACCCAGTGCACCGTGAAGGAAATGTTACGTCCCTGTCCATGCCTGCTGGACCAAGAATCAGCAGTAATGTGAACCTTCCTGTTGACTGCTCTGTCCAACAAAGTCAAAACACTACCTTCCACATGAGGGTAGAGAGCCGGAATGGCCTTATGCGAAAAGAAATGTCTTTTTGGAACCTGCCACTGTGGTACAGCACATTCCACAAATTTGCGAAAGGCAGCAGAGTCTACCAGATGAAAAGGCAATTTGGCCAAGCTAGCATTAAGACGCTGAGCATGTGGATGGCTTGGACAGTATTTCTTTTTACTGTCCAGCAACTGGGGTAGTGAAATTTGCCTGCTGCTCAAATCAAGCGGTGGCGTATTGCTAGCAAATTGGGTGCAAGTATCTGTGGCACTCATTGCTATACCATCATCCCTCTCAATGCAGGTTTTTGAGAAGACATGAGGTATAGTAGGGTTAGAGATCCCAGATGAGGAGCAAGGTGAAGTATGCTTGTTTTTATCTTGTGGCTCTTTCAGGAGCTGTTTCCAATGGACTCAAGTCCGCGGGGTTTTTTGCAGCACCCTGCACCTGTGGAGCTCTGTGGTGTGATGCAATAGGTTGGCTACTCCCATGGCAGCCCCTGGAGCACATCCTGCCTCATTGGAGTTGTGCCTCCTCCTCCTCACTTTCCTCTTCTATCCTGTCAGGCACCCAAGTACAGTCAGTAACCTCATCATCCCCTCCCTCCTTGTCACTGAAGCAAACTTGGCAGTATGCTGCAGCTGTGGCAACTGCTAGTTTCTTGTCCGTCATTGTCACCCCCTCTCTCTAGGCTCATGTTATTTCCTTCATCAACCTGGGAATCAACATCACAGCATTGAAATTGCTGCGCATCCTCCAGCCGCATGTCACTGACACTATGATCAAATAGTTCAGGTGACTCCTCCGTGCATGATGGTGGGGTGATAGAAGGAGTAGCTGTGGAGAAGGAGCCTGTGGAATTGGCCACTTTGGCAGCTGCGGTGGAAGGCAAACTAGTATGAGCGTGGGTGTCAGAGGACAAGGAGGATGAGGAAGGCCTATTTATCCACTCCACCAACTCTTCTACATGTTGTGGTTGAATAACACGGCCAGCACTGGAAAAAAAGGATGGGCGTGCCCCGCCTGCAGAGGATGCACTATGTCTGTGACCACCACTTTTCACTGTGGACACAGAGGCTGCTTGCCCTCTTTTCGTGGCCTGTGAACGTCTGCCTCTCCTTGTCGGCCTTTCGGACATGATGTGGATTTTGGGGGGGGAGGGGTTATTACTAGTTGATCAATATATAATATATATATATAATGCACTGCTGATATATATACTGCACTGCTGATATGTACTGAACTGACCGATAGATACTGAATGGCCCGATATATACTCTAGTGGCCTAGATAGATAGATAGATAGATAGATAGATAGATAGATAGATAGATAGATAGATAGATAGATAGATAGATAGATAGATAGATAGATAGATAGATAGATAGATAGATAGATAGATAGATAGATAGATAGATAGATAGATAGATATCAATATATGGTCTATACTGAAATGACCAATAGATACTGAATGGCCTGATATATACTCAAGTGGCCTATATATCTATAGAGATATCAATGTATGGTCTATACAGAACCGATGATAGACACTGAATGGCCTAATTTATACTCAAGTGGCATATATATAGAATTTAAAAGTATGGTCTATACTGTACTGACCGAGAGATACTCAATTGCCCTAGCTATATATGTGGATATCAATGTATGGTCTTTACTGAACTGACCGATAGATACTCGATTGCCCTATATATATATATATATATATATATCAAAGTATGGTCTATTGGTCTATACTGAATTAACCAATAGATACTCAATTGCCATATGTATATATATATATATATATATATATAGATAGATAGATAGATAGATAGATAGATAGATAGATAGATAGATAGATAGATAGATAGATAGATAGATAGATAGATAGATAGATATAAAGTGTGGTCTACACTGAACTGACCAATAGATATGCCATATATATATATATATATATACAATATATATATATATATATATATATATATATATATATATATATATGTATGTATGTATGTATGTATGTGTGTATATATATATATATATATATATATATCAAAGTATTGTCTATACTGAACTGACCGATAGATACCGAATGGCCTAATATATACTCAATTGCCCTATATCTATATATAGATATCAATGTATGGCCAATACTATGGTTTATGGTCTATGGTATATACTGCACTGCTGAATATACTTCATTATCTGATCTCTTAAATTGTAAAAAGCACAAATCTCTCTCCCTGCCTAACTGACTGCTACTAGCAATGTCTTCTTAATTAGACTACACTGCACTGTCTGATCAACTGCAAATCACTTTCCTCTCCCTGCCTCAATCACGATCCTCTCCCTGCCTCAACCACTTCCTATCTCGCCCACACAGTCACACACTACACGTGGCTGCTGTGTGAGCAGCCTTTATATAGTGTGGGGCATGTACTTAGCCCCTGAGCCATGATTGGCTAAAGGCAGCCTGCCTTTGTCCAATCATGGCAGAGATGATTTGATTGGCCAAAGCATGGAGGTCAGGGTGCATGCTTTGGCCAATCACATAATGCACTGCACGTGCACGCGCAGTGCATTACAGATGTGGGCGCTTGAATTTCACGAGTAGAAGCAAATTTGTTCGCCATTCGACGATTGAGCGAACAGCCGATGTTCGAGTCGAACTTACGTTCGACTCAAACTCGAAGCTCATCCCTAATAAATACAGGTATCATAAGGAAGGTAAAAGACATCAATCATGGAGGAAAGTCCTTGGTTGTCTACACACTTGGTGGCTTCACTTCGGTATCTAGGTGTGAATTGAATTTAATTAGATGCTGGAGATAGAGTCCCTTTTAGATAGAAATTCAGTAGAGGCATGTAATTAGTGAAAGTCTATTCATATGTAAAAGACACCCTTTCCTTCTCCTTTCCTTTCCACTACTTTATGAATCTTGTTATCATTACCAAATTCCATACAAATTACCTAGCACAACAAAATTATTCTTGGCACTGTTTTCTCTAAAAGGGACGGTACTGGCAGGTGGGTGGAATCAAGAAATGGTTCTCGGAGATGGGTAGGGGGCAGGGACAAGAATTGACTCAGAAAGGAGTTTCTGCACCTATTCTCTGAGAAAAAAAAGCCCTGATTCTAACCATAAGAATGCATTAACGCCTAAAAGCATCTAGCATTTATGTGCGTTTATGCACATTCCCGGATTTTTCTTCCCAAAAGCACCTCTGCTGAAAGGGCTGGTAATGTTTTTTTTTTCTGCCTGTAAATGCTCCTCTTCTAATATGCCTGTAAATACCTGTGTGTGCATGGACACATAGGCTAACATAAAGGTGCGTTTACAGGCAGGGAAAAAACCCTGTAAAAGGGACATTTAAGCATAGAATTCATAAGGCCTTACTGGATCGAGGTCTAGCTCAGGAATATATTTACTGATTGACAGCAGCAGGAGCCAATGAGGAGTGAGAGAACATCAGCTCTCGTGCACATCACTGGATCGAGACCTGGCTCAAGGAATGTATTTACGGGGGGGGGGGGGGGGGGGGTGGTGCTTCGAGGAGAGCTGCATGCAGAAGGTTTTTATTATCTTTCCGCATTCTATGCAGTAAGGTAGAAAAAACCTTCAGCATGCAGCTCTCCCCGAACCCCTCCCCGTAAATACATTCCTTGAGCCAGGTCTCGATCCAGTGATGTGCACAATAGCTGATGTTCTCTCACTCTTCATTGGCTCCTGCTGCTGTCAATCAGTCGCTGACAAGGAAGGAAGGGGCAGAGCCGAGTCCCACTTTGTGTTTCGTATTAACACACAGAAAAAGGATCGGCAGTAAGCACAAACGAGTACCCCCATAGAAAGAGGTTTGCTTTGGGGGCACTTGGTGGGGGGGGTCAGCCAGGAGAGCCGGAAGGGGATGCCAGAAGAAGAGGATCAGGGCTGCTCTGTGTAAAACCATTGCACAGAGCAGGTAAGTATAACATGTTTGTTATTTAAATGAAAATAAAACAAGCTTTACAATCACTTTAGGCTCCGTTCACATGTTAGCGTATGGATCACGGGCAGAACCGCCGCGGTTCCGCCCGCGATCCGGAGATTATTGCAAATCGCGGGACGCCTGTGCGTTGCCCGTTGATTTGCAATAGACCCCCAAACGCTGGGCGATGTTGCCGCGATTTCCGCCTGCCAAATCGCGGTAACATCGCGCATAAAAAATCGCGGGACGCAATACGATCCAAAGAAGCTCTTGTACTTTTTTGGTTGTAATGCGTCCCGCGATTTTTTTTTGCGCGATGTTACCGCGATTCGGCAGGCGGAAATCACGGCAACATCGCTCAGCGTTTGGGGGTCTATTGCAAATCAACGGCAACGCACAGGCGTCCCGCGATTTGCAATAATCTCCGGATCGCGGGCGGAACCACGGCGGTTCTGCCCGTGATCCATACGCTAACATGTGAACGGAGCCTTAAAGTTGAACTGTGCCAATTTGGTGAACAGTTCTCATTACTGCATCACAAAATGCCCTTACATATGGTCCATATTGACTAGAGGGCCAATGAACCATATCAATAAAATAGTGACTCTCTATAATAGGGACACAGATTTCCATTATAACTTGCAAAAAAGGTGTATGGATATTTAGTGAATTTCATACCTCATATAATTTATTATTAACTCAGTCTTTACTTTCACTACTAGAGTTTTTGTGTTTTTGGCAGTAAGAATTACACTTGTTTCCTCATAATACACAATTTGGTGAGCAGAATTACAAATCAACTGTTAACCAACTAGAATTCAGTGGTATCATACACAAGGGAGGAACCAAAAGTCTCACAACACAACACAAGAAGTTGATCAGATTCTGCCTTGTCCAAACTTTCCATTCCACCTCTGTCTGCACATCCCAGGTGTGGAAAATTACTAAATGTCTAGATGTCTAAAACGTCACTTCCAGGTCCCCCCGTCAGTTTCTCCAGCCACCATTGTCGGGAAAGAATGTAATGCAGTGCAATCTGCACTGCATTAGATTAACTGAAACACAAGGGAGACATCTAGGGTCTTTTAACCAATTGACTTCCAGAAGATTTACCCCGCCTTCATTACCATGCAATTTTTTGACATTTAGTACATTTAGTATATGGTACTGGGTTACTTTAACTGACAATTGCACAGCTGTGTGACACAGCACCCAAATAAAATGTATTCAAATCTGTAAAGAAAAGCGCACGCAACCTCGGGCAATAACGCTTTAATAAAGGACAACAACACAGTACATTGGAATTGCACTCACACTTTTCCTTTAAGACAATCGCTTTACAGCATTCCAACAGGAGCTACTCGCTCCTCCTGTCCCTCCAGATGGTGACTCTGCGGTCTCCTCATTCGCGGCTGCCGCCGCTGTTTCCCCCACAAATTGGGCTTTCTTTTGGTAGTATTTGATCACCACTGCGGTTTTTCTTTTTTGTGCTATAAACAAAAAAAAAAACAACAATTTTGAAAAAAAAAAAAAAAAAACCTATATTTTTTACTTTCTGCTATAAAACACATTCAATAAAAAAAATGAAAAAAATTCTAATTTGTTCATCAATTTAGACCAATATGTATTCTGCTACATATTTTTAGTAAAAAAAAATCCCAATAAGCGTATATTGATTGGTTTGCGCAAAAGCTATAGTGTCAACAAACTATGGGATATTTGTATTTTTTTTAAATCTTCTACTAGTAATGGGGATGATCAGCAACTTTTGACGGGACTGCGATATTGCGTTGGACAGTCGTGGCACTAAATGACACTTTTGACACTTTGTGCAGACCAGTGACACTAATAGTGATTAGTGCTAAAAAATGTGCACTGTCACTGTACTAATAACACTGGCTAGGAACGGGTTAAACAGCGGTTAACTGTGTGCCTAGCCAGTGTTTGTGCACTCTGCGGGAGGTGCTTTTACTACAGGAAAACATGGATCCATGTTCCGGATTTACAGGAACACAGGATCCATGCCCTCTGTACTGACAGAACGGCGATCGGCCTTGTTTACCTAGGCAGATCGCCATTCTGGCTCTTTGCCTAATGATCGGCGGGTATACAATCACAGTGGGAGCATGTCGTCGGTGGCACACATGCGCGCCCCAGACCTAAAAGTGTTGGATCAAGTAGTATGTGATCCAGTGCAGCAGTGCCACCTTGCCACAATAGAACTACGTCATACTGGCGGCAAGAGTTTAAAGTAAGCCTGTCACCAAAAAACATCACATAGGGGACTTTTTGTGCCCTATGTGTTTAAAATTTTTTTTCCTAAATTGTAAAAAATTAAAGTTACACCCTAGCACTTAAAATCCTCCACAAAAATGTTTTGAGGCCCCCCCACCCCCACATAAACGAATGCTTCAGGGGTGCCTACTTATTAAAACTGTGATTGCAATACACATGTTACATATCGCCGGGCACGCCGGAGTGAGAGCAATATTTCTAGCACCAGACCTCCTTTATAACACTAAATGAATGACCTATAAGAGGCTTTTAAAAACGTTGCCTATTTAACCACTTGCTGACCGCCGCCCGCCTATATGGCGGCGGTCAGCCCCTCCCAGGCAAAGTGACGTACCGGTACGTCACTAGCCTGGGAGCGAATAGGGGGGCGAGCACGCGCCGCCGGAGGCGCGCTCCCGCCCCCGCTCATACCAGAGGAAGCCGGCGCGTGTGACCGGCGGACCCGATGTCCGCCGGTCACTTGCGATCGTCGGGCAGAGAGGGAGAAAGGCAGGCGGCTAGTGTAAACAAAGCCGCCTGTCATTCTCCCCTGTGTAAAAACACAGATCACTCGGTCCTGCAATGTAGGACCGTTGATCTGTGCTATTACACCACTAGCCACATCCAATGACAGTTAGAAGCATGCCCCTAGGGGCACACTTAACCCCTCCCTCTCCAATAAAGTTAACCCCTTCCCTCCCAGTGTCATTTTACAGTAACAGTGCATATGTATAGCACTGATTACTGTAGTAATGTCACTGGTACCCCCAAAAGTGTAAAAAATGTCAGTCAAGGGTCCGATCTGGCCGCCGCAATGTCGCAGTACCGCAAAAAAAATCGCAGATCGCCGCCAGTATGCGTTAAAAAAAAAAACAACAAAAAATGACAAAAATCTTTCCCTTAGTTAGTAAACGCAATAACTTTTGCGCAAACCAATAAAAATACGCTTATTGTGATTTTTTTTTTACCAAACATAGGTAGCAGAAAACAAATTGGCCAAAAATGTTAAAAAAACGGAAAATTTATATCAAATACTTACCGTAATTTTCCTTTCCTGATGGACTCCATGGCAGCATACGTATCGGGTTTGGCCCCGCCTCCAAACCTACCCATAGGACCTCACTCCCATAAATCTTTGCTCCTGTTCAGCACACGTGTTCTGTAACTATCCTCCACAGAAATCCGGGAGGGAACTCCTGCTGCCATGGAGTCCATCAGGAAAGGAAAATTACGGTAAGTATTTGATATAAATTTTCCGTTTTCCTGACAGACTCCATGGCAGCATACGTATCGGGAAATAACTCGCCGTACACACAGGGTGGGCAGGTGCTGAACAGAAAAGTTTTAATGCATTTTGTCAAACAGACAGGACTTGCAAACCAAAATTCACAGAAGAAAGAGCCGCTGGCTCAACACAGTAATGGGATAAGAAAGTGTTAATAGAGGACCACGATGCTGCTCTGCAAATGACTTCAGGAGCCACATGTCTGGATACTGCCCAGGAGGTAGAGATGCTCCGCGTCGAATGAGCTGTAACTACTGCTGGAGGGGTCAAGCCCTTAGCCCTATAAGCCCACTGGATGGTCTGGATGATCCAAGAGGAAATGGATCTCGTCGAGGCTCTTGAACCTTTGTTTTTTCCATAAAAGGTAACGAAAAGATGTTCTGATTTTCTGAAAGAGGAAGTGGCATTTAAATATCTCTTAATACACTCTCCAACATCCAGCGGATGAACCGAAGATTCTTCCTCTTCCTGTCTAAAGGTTGGTAATACTGTTTCTATGTTTTCATGGAAGACAGAGGTCCTTTTTGGTCTCGCATCCAGCATGGGGATGAGCACCACTCTGTCAGGAAAAAAGGTTAAGAAAGGCTCTTGTGTCCCAAAGGACCCAATTTCCGACACTCTTTTTGCTGAGGTTATAGCCACCAGAAACACTGTTATCAGTGTAAGCTCTCTTATGGTCAAAGAATCAAACATGTCTTGAATTTGACTCGCCAGGAAATCCAGAACTAGTGGCAGATCCCACTTGGGAAACCTGGGTTTTCTCTGAGGTCTGATTCTCACTGCCCCTTGGAAGAACTGACGAATTAGGGCATGAGTGGCCCAGGAGATCCCTGTAAAAGCAGAAATAGCCGAGACCTGGACTCTGAGCGAACTCACTGATAGAGGCAAATCCAGTCCTGATTGGAGAAAGCTCAATACATCCTGGATCTTAATTGAAGATTGAGGATCAGGCCTTGTATTCAGTTGTGCAGAAAATTTTTCCCAGATTCTCTGATACACCCTGTTCGTTGAGCTTCTTCTAGCACTAAGTAGTGTCGAGATTGCCGTTTCTGGACAGCCTAAAGCCTGTAACCTCCTCCTCTCAACATCCAGACCTTGAGATGTAAACGGTCTGGGCATGGATGGAGTACAGACCCCTGGGACAACAGGTCCGGTCTGAAGGGTAGCGGGATTGGATCTTGGACACTGAGTAGCGTCAGAAGGGGAAACCATGGCCTGTTCGGCCAGAAGGGAATCACCGCCACTACCTCCACTGGCTCCGACCTGAGTCTCCGAAGGAACTGCAACACAATCGGAATTGGTGGGAAGGCGTATGCCCTGTGGAATCTCCACTGATCCGAGAGTGCATCTATCCCTGATGCTTGTGGATCTCTGAATCTTGAGTAGTACTTCGGCAGTTTGTGATTGCAGGGGGAGGCGAAGAGATCTACCTCTGGAGAAAACCCCAATGTTAGGATCCAGTCGAACGTTTCCTTGTGAAGGGACCACTCGTTGTTGTCCAGATCCACTCTGGACAAGAAGTCTGCTTTGACATTCTGGACTCCTGGAACATAAACCGCTGAAAGATTCGAGAGATTTTTCTGTGCCCAGGACATAATCGGCTCCACTTCCCTCAATAGGGACCAGCTGCGTGTACCCCCTTGTTTCCTGATGTATGCCACTGCTGAGGTGTTGTCCAGGCGCAGCATGACAGGTTGGTCTTTTGTCAGGTGAGCAAATGCTCGAAGAGCTTGGAATGCTGCTCGGAGTTCTAGTATGTTGGATACTATTCCTCGAGTGGAAAACTCCCACCTGCCCTGTGCCACCTCCGACAGACAGTGGGCACCCCAGCCTATGTTGCTGGCGTCCGAGGTAACCACTACCCACGGAGCTGGTTTCAGAGAGTGGCAGTTCAGCAGGTGGTCTCTGCATAGCCACCAAGGAAGACTCGCTCTCATTGAAGGGGTTAGGAAGATGCGTTGATCCAGATGCCACGTATCCCATTGCTGAAGGAATCCCTTCTGAAAGGGTCTCATCCTCCACAGGGCCCACTTCACCATGGGGACTACTGCGACCATAGTCCCGATCACCTTCAGACATTGACGTGCCTGAAGATGAGAGGATGAGAGGGCAAAGCGAATCCTGTCTCGGAGAGTCCCTATCTTTTCCTCTGGAAGAGAGATAGTCGCCTTCTCTGTGTCGAACAGAGCGCCCAAGTAGATCAGGGACTGAGTTGGAATCAGGTGACTCTTCTCCTTGTTGAGTAACCAACCAAACTTCTGGAGAGTGGACACGACCTGCTCCAGATGAACTAATAGTTGGTCTCTGTCTTGGGACAACAGGAGTAGATCGTCCAAATAGTGGTGAAGACGGATACCTTTCAATCTCAGTAGGGCTACCACGGCCAATAAGATTTTTGAAAAGGTCCGTGGAGATGTTGAGAGCCCGAATGGGAGACAGATAAACTGAAGATGTAATCCTCCCACTTCGAACCGGAGAAACCTTTGAAAATCTTCGTCCACAGGGACATGAAAGTAGGCGTCTTTCAAGTCGATGGACACCATCCAATCTGCCGGCTGGACTGACTGCTGTATGGACAACAGGGTCTCCATTTTGAACCTTTCTTTTTTTATGAATTTGTTCAAGAAGGTCAAATCTATTACTGGTCTCCATGATCCGTTCTTCTTTTGGACCAGAAAGAGCGGAGAATATATTCCTTGGCCTCGCTCTGACTCTGGAACGGAGATGACAGCCCCTTGAGCAATGAGAGCTTCGACGTAAGAAAACAAAATCTGACGCCTTTCTTCTAGACATGGTATGGCAGTAGGCAGGAACCTTGAGCCTGGCCTCTCCTTGAAGACCCACTTGTGGCCTGAAGACACCGTCCTGACGGCCCAGGGGTCCTGAATCGAAGCCGCCCAGACATGTCGGAAGGAGCGTAGACGTGCACCCACCCGACATGTCTGAGCGGGCCCACCTTCAAAAGGACTTAGTGGGCTCGCGGTCCCCAGAGGAGACATTCTTTGTCGTCTTCCTGGAAGACTGTCTGGATCTCCAGTTCCGGTTGAACTCCCGACCAGGTCTATAAGAACGAGCTTCCCTGGCCCGGTCAGGCACAAATTTTCTGGTAGGCTGTCCTTTCTTGACGTTGAACTGGCGCCGATCCTGGGGAAGAAACCCAGACTTACCGCCTGTAGCCCGGGCTATGGCCTCGTCCAGTTTATTCCCGAAAAGGGAGGACCCCTCAAAGGGAATACGGCACCAAACTTGCTTTGATGCCGGATCCGCCACCCAAGGGCGGAGCCAAAGAGCTCTCTTAGCTGTGACCGAGGACAGCATAACTCTTGCCAATAGACGGATCAAGTCTATGGAAGCCTCCCCAAGGAACGACGCGCCCAGCCTAAGCTCCTGGATTGGAGCGCTTCTGGCCACCTCCTCCGAAACAGATCTGACCGATTCGTCTACCACATCAGCCCAAGACTCCATGGCCTTGGATAGAGCAGCCAAAGCCAGGACTGGCTTACAGGCCATACCTGCTGTAAGGTAGATTCTCTTCAAATCAGAGTCCATCCTTCGGTCCAACGGGTCTTTAAATGAGACCGTATCCTCTAAGGGAAGGGTCACGTGCTTGACCAGTCTCATGACTGCTGCGTCAACTAGGGGAGGGGACTCAAGATGTTTCACATCATCCTCTTTGAAGGGGTAAAGTTTAGCCATCTTGGATACTAAGGAATTCTTACGTTCCACCTTTTTCCACTCCTCCAAGATGATTTCACCCAACTCTCCCAGGAAGGGAAAATTAACACGCTCCTTATTGAGCTGTTTAAAGTACTTCTTCTGCTTGGGAGGGGGAACAGCTGACTCCTCCCAATTTAAGGTCTCTCTGACCGCTTTAACCAGGGAAGGCACCAAGGTATATTCAAAACCCAAGCAGGGATCCTCATCTTCAGAGTCGCTACCTGACAAGAGCATCGACTGATGGCTTGTGTGGGCTGACTCGAAATCTTCCTGTACCTGTAGTGCTACAGGGGAGGGGCTTGGGGAAGCCGTTGCAGTGTCTTGAGAACGACTGACACCCAACTCTGCCAAAGAGTCCTTAACCACTCTCTTGACCAAAGCCTCAATGCGCTGATCGGAAGTATCCCTTTCTCCCGCAGCCTGGGAGAAACATCTATCACAGAAAAGCTTCCTCTCCGGGACACTAGCGCCACAGCCTCTGCAACCTGCTTTGTCAGGTCTCCGTGCGTGGCTGGCTGAAGTAGATGATTTTTGATGATGTGAGCCCGAACGGGACTTTCCTGTAGAGTGCCGGTGGCGAGAGCTTGAGCGTCTTTCACTTCTTTGAGAAGAGTGCCTAGTCTCTGAACGAGGAGGGCTGTGAACAAGAGAAAAAACAGAAAAAAACAGACAGGAAGCTAGGAACACTTGAGTTCCTACCCCCACCCCCTATAACCCACAGCCCCACTAAGAAGCCCCAAATACCTGTTAGGGGCGGGCTGACCACCGGAGGGCAAAGTAGCTTCCATTCTGATGCTGACCTACAAGAATGAGCCGGACAGCAATGTCAGAAAACCAGCAAAAGAGGAGGGGGGGGGAGGCTCCCAAACTGGGGCCAGTACTCACCAAGAACCAGAGGTTAGCAGGCAGAGCGGCAACGAACAGCAGGCGTCCAAAAACCGATCAGATGCGGAGTATGGAACACCCAGTATCAGCAGTGTGTATAAACACAACACTGCTGACAGTTCTGGGGTTTAAATATGGCGCCTGGTGACGTCATCAGCGCTCGCCGCCGACGCCAACTCACTGCGCATGCGCCGCGCTCTTACTGCGCACGCGCGAGAACCAAGCCTCGTTCTGGAGGCGCCGCACATGCGCAGTAGCGCACCGCACCGGCGGCCGGTCAGGAAGTGAACCGCTGACCGGCCCCGGACCACTAGCCACCAGGGAAGGCAGGAAAGACCAGGTAAGAGAAAAAACATATAAACAAAGGCAAATATAAGCATATAACATAGCTGCCATGGAGTGTACTCACGAACCGCAGACCACCAGGGATGGATGCACACCGGACTTATCTCTTTCAAGGGTACCGGCCACCCGCAGCAGCTGGGCTTTTTGGCCAAGGCTGCTACATCTTCGCCCCTCCTCCATACCCCGCAGCAGCTGGGGCTTATTGGAGAGCTCCATACCCGACAGGTAGAGCCATCCATCACCCGGAATCCATCTTCAGGTAGGATATCAGGTAATCCTTTGGAGGACAAAAAAAGAACACGTGTGCTGAACAGGAGCAAAGATTTATGGGAGTGAGGTCCTATGGGTAGGTTTGGAGGCGGGGCCAAACCCGATACGTATGCTGCCATGGAGTCTGTCAGGAAATTTTGATTTTTACATTTTTTTGGGGGAATTTCATATAAAAAAATGTGAAAAATATTCTTATTTTTTCAAAATTGTCGCTCTTTTTTTGTTTATAGCGCATGATCAAAAAATCGCACAGGTGATCAAATACCCCCAAAAGAAAGCTCTGTTTGTGGGAAAAAAAGGACGTCAAATTTGTTTGGGTACAGCGTCGCACGACCGCGCAATTGTCCGTTAAAGTCACGCAGTGCCGAATCGCAAAATACCCCCTTGTCAGGAAGGGGGTAAAATCTTCCGGGGCTTAAAGCGGTTGTAAACTCTATAAAAAAAAATAAAAATAAAAAAAACCTGCAAGACAAAGGCATAATGAGCTAGTATGCATCGCATACTAGCCCATTATGTGAAACTTACCTTAAAACGAAGCCCCGACACGGACCCCCGGACATCGCTGCGGGCGCTGCCATGGTCCCTCGTCGTCTCTTCCGGGTTCGGCGGCTCCGGCGCGCTGATTGGCCGGAAGAGACGGCTCCGGCGCGATGATTGGCCGGAGCCGCGATGACGTCACTCCAGCGGGATGCGCGTGGGAGTGATTTTTCCGGCAAGCTCCCGGCAACTTAATTGAAGGTCCCCCGGACCTTCAGAGCGCATGCGCCGCTCGCGCGAGCGGCTGCATGCACTGTAAACCGTGCCGGTTTAGGAGATATTATTTGTACCTACAGGTAAGCCTTATTATAGGCTTACCTGTAGGTAAAAGTGTCAAAAAGCGGGATACTACCGCTTTAAGTGGTTAAAGGATAGGGTACTAAAGTTTGTCACCATTTCACACGCCCCCCGTAAATTTAAGGTTTGACATGCTGGGTATCTATTTTCTCAATGCAATCTCCTCTTTTAACCACTTGTCGACTAACCTATAGTAGTGTTACTGCTAGAGGGCGGCTGCACTGTGCAAGATCACATATGTACAGTACATGATCCTGTACTTCCCGATAGCAGGCATGAGTAAATGCCACCGGCGGCTCGCTCCTGCTGTGATTCTTTACAGTGGGAGCCGATCAGCAGGTCACACGGACTCGATGTCCGCCGGCATCCGATTATCGCTCAGTACACAGGCAGAATCTAATCAGGGCAGATTACCTTTCTGTTAGTACAGAAGACATGAATTATGTGTTCTTGCAACGCAGGGACACTTATCCATGCCTTCCACTAGCAAAAACACTTCCGACACTACACTAAAACACTAGCTAGGCACACAGTTAACCCTTTGATCGCCCCTGATGTTAACCCCTTTCCGGCCAGTGTCATTAGTACAGTGACAGTGCATATTTTTAGCCCTGATCACTGTATTAGTGTCACTGGTTCCCAAAAACATGTCAAAAGTGTAAATTTTGCATGCCCCAATAAAGTCTGCCGTAATATAGTCCCAGTAAAGTCACTGATCGCTGTCATTACTAGTAAAGAAAATAAATAAATAAAAATTCCATAAATATATCCCATAGTTTGTTGACGCTATAACTTTTGCACAAACCAATAAATGTACGCTTATTGGGATTTTTTTTTTTTTTACCAATACGTATGTAGCAGAATACATATTGGTCTAAATTGATGAAAAAGAGTGATTTTTTTTTACATTTTTTTTATTGAATATGTTTTATATCAGAAAGTAAAAAAAGATCGTTTTTTTTTTTTTTTTTTCAATTTGTCTGTAATTTTTTTGTTTATAGCGCAAAAAAATAAAAACCGCAGAGGGGATCAAATACCACCAAAAGAAAGCTCTATTTGTGGGGAAAAAAATAAAAAAATGTTTATTTCAGTACAGTGTTGCATGACTGCGTAATTGTCAGTTAAAATAATGCAGTGCCGTATCGCAAAAACTGACCTAGTCATGGGGGTACATTTTCAGTAGCTGAAGTGGTTATATTTATCTTTCGGTCATTGACAGAGACCGTTCCAGATTCTACCTAACCATTGGTTATACTTCCCACTACAGGAGTAGGACACTAGGCAGGAAAAAGCTTGACTACGCCTATGGGCAGTCCCACTCTCAGCTATAGGCACTCAGTTTTTTTTTTATGCATAGTCAGGAGTAGGGACCTAGTTCCTTGCTGGGATCTCTAGTCCTGGTGATTTTTTCTTTTTAAATGGGATTTTTTTCTCTCTTTATTATTTTGTTCCTTTTGAGAATCTACAATCAATTGCCGGATTGGGCGATGGACAAGATAATCTAGATCCAGAGGGTTCCCTCAGTCTGGCCAGGGAGCATGTGCAGACCGCAGCTCTGTGCCAGATTGGCCGTAAAAAAAAGCCCCACTGGACGGGGGCTAGCCTACGAGTTAAACGTCTCATGAGGGCGCATACAACCTTGCTTCGGCATGAGTCACAGCTTTCCTCCTGGCCGACAGCACCCATATTACGATGGAGCTGTGGTCTGTCCAGAGCGGTGCCCACCCTGTTCCTGGTATGGTAGCTGTCCCCCGTGTACCCCTGGAGGGTTTAGAGGTGGACGTGGACCTCTCCCTTGGACGGTGGGACCCCAGGTTCCCCTCCTTCCCCAAAGCCAATCTAAACTTTCGATGGTCACTGGGGGTCTTTCCCCCCCTCCCTGGGTGAGGTTATGATCTGGCTTTTGCCACATGCTCTAAAAGGGGGCTTGTTGGAGATGTTGCTGACTGGGTTTTTCCTGGTGCGCAATGGGGGTTGAGCAGGGTTTCCTGCCACCCTGGGGGTTGGTGACTAGGGCAGGGATGTCCTCTGGGCTTCCTGCGGTGACTGTTGGGCTGGGGGAACGTATGGTTTAGAATCTGCGGGTCTGCGCCTCATACGGCTGGATCCGGCCAAAAATGTAGGCAGCGGCTTTGCAGACTACGGGTTGAAAACTATATGGGTGGCCCCTGTGAGGGTGGCTAAAGCCACTGCCTCCAGTTTGAGCATCTGCCCTCCCCTCCGCTCCCCATGGGTGGGCCGATTTGCTAGGGCTCGAGTCCAGGCAGCTGGGCGCTCACAAAAATTTAGGCCGCGACTTGCAGCCTACTAGGTCATGCAGCCGAGTCGGGCACCTCCGTTAGAGGATCGCCCCATTGAGTTTGGCTGAAGCCCCCACTCTTCCTTTGGGCATCTGCCAGACTGGGATCCATGTCCTTGAGGCAGAGCCTCCACAAAAAATTAGGCCACAGCTTGCGGCCTGCTAGACGATGAGGTCAGCTTGGCGCGTACCTTGGAAGGTGTGGCGCTGTGGGAGTAGTTCATTTTTTGCTTTGCCACCATTATTGTGTGGGGCACCTGCCCCTTTTTAGCGCTGCGGGACCATCAGGGTACCCTTCCTGCGCTTCCGTGTCACGGTGGGCAGCCCCCTTTTAAGGGGGCTACCTCCTATTATGCGGACCTTTATGGAGGGGCTCCGAGGCCGACCCCCTTGTCCCCTTTTTGCGGGGTCCAGTAGGTGGTCCATTGGTGGGCCCTCGGTCAGCTTCCCCTTTGCGGGATCGCAGTTGGCAGGCCTCCCCTGATTGTTACATCATGTCCTAAAATTGTTTGGGCTGTTGCGGACGCGAGTTACCCTTCTAGGTCTGCGTACCACGTACCCTGAGTGCTCAGATAGCGAGGATGATTCCTCTGCTCCTCTAGCCGCGCATGAAAAGGCTCCAGTGGATGCACTGTTTGTGTCAGTGTGGGAAATTTTAAAAATGGAGGTTGCGGCTAATGCTGCATCAGAGGCATCGGTCCCTTTTTGACACCCATAGGCCCTCCAAAGCTTTATGCTTACTTTGACAACATTGTCACAAAACAGTGGGGTTGTCCAAAATGCAGTGGTTTCTAAGTGTTTTTTTCTTGAGGTATCCTTATGAGGATTACATGCTTAAAAGGTGGACGGTCCCACCTGTAGGCGATTTCCAGGTTGAATAAAGCTACCTTCATTCCGGTTGAGGAATCCTCAGCCTTTACAGATCCAGCTGATAGGAGGGCGGAGGCTCTGGCCCGCCATATGTTGACTATGGCTGGTTCGGCGCCTAGGCCGGTATTTCCCATTGCCCTGGTGTTGCAAACTCTAAACGAGTGGGCTAAACTTTTACGCCGGGACCTTGAGGTGAAACAGCTTTCCCCTGTCTTGCAGAGCTGGCGGATCAGTTGATCCAGGGGCTACAGTTTATCTGTGATTGTTCTTTGGATGCAGCTCCTTTAATTTCTAGGCTGTCTATATCAGCAGTGGTCCTTTGACGTATTATCTGACTGAAATGCTGGTCTGCGGGCCAGACTTCTAAGAAGGCCTTATCTGATCTTCCCCTTGTAGGGGATCACCTGTTTGGAGCTTCCTTGGATGAAATTGTTAAGGGTCTCACAGGGGGAAGAGTACTCTTCTTCTGCCGGCTACCAAGGACAAGGAGCCCTGTCGTAGACGTGTGCCAGTCTCCTCAGCCCATGAGAGGTTTTTTCGTCCCTCAGGGTCACAAGACAAGGGATCAAACGTCAGGGTCTCCACCGAAAGTTCCAAGAAGACCTGATTTGGCAAGCCACGAGCGGGCTTCCAGACCTGTGGGCAAGGCTGCCTCTGCATGAAGGGGTGCCTATCTGGGGTGGGGGGATGTTTTCACTGGATTCCGGATCCATGGACCTCCCTGGTACAGGACGAGTGGATCTACAAAGTTATTCGGTCAGGATACAAGATCGAGTTCGGTCTTATCCTCCATAAAGGTTCTTCCCTTCCAACCTACACTTGTCCCCCTTTGGTGCAGTACAAGACTTGTTACTTTAAGGGGTGATTGTTCCGGTCCCGACTTCTGAATTTTTTCAGGGGTTTTTACTCAAACCTCTTTACAGTTCCCAGGAAGGAAGGCAAGGTACACCCAATTCTGGACCTCATGGCACTAAACTTTGTTCGGGACAAAAGTTCCGCATGAAGTCCATTCGCACGGTAGTGGTGTCCCTACATCAGGGGGTTTTCTACTCGCTTCTATGGACATCAAGGATGCCTACCCGCACATTCTAATATGTGCCGGTCACCAGCGCTTTTTCCACTTTGCCGTGAGAGAGAAGCAGTATCAGTTTGTGGTTTTGACCTTTGGTCTTGCCTCCGCTCCTCGGGTCTTCACAAAAGTGTTGGCCCTGGTGCTGGCATTGTTTGAGTCAGTGGGAATCGCGGTACTGGGGTACCTGGGTGATCTTTTTCTGCAAGCGAAGTCTTCTGACTGCTCTAATGGACTTCTGGAGATTACTCTGCAAACTCTGAGGTTGTTTGTTTGGATTCTGAACCTTCAGAAGTCTGCTTTGGTTCTGTCCTCAAAAACTGGACTATCTAGGTCTGACTCTGGACTCTGCCTTAGCCAGAGTTATTCTTCCTCTGGAAGAACTCCAGACATTGCAGGAGACAATTCAGCTTCTGTTCAGCAGACGTCATCCTTCCGGGCTTGCATGTGAGTGCTTGGCCTGATGGTGTCCACCTTCGAGGCGGTCTGTTTGCACAGTTCCACTCAAGATCTCTGCAACCGAGATTCTGGTGAAATAGGACAAGGATCCATGGTCTCTAGAGGTGGCTTCATTCTCCAGAGCTACGATAGGGAAAATCCTTCTCCCCCTGTACTGGACGGTTGTCGCCACAGATGCCAGCCTGTCCGGTTGGGGAGGCTTCCTCAGCACAGATGTGCTCATGGGGTCTGGACTCTTGCAATGTCCAGACTGATGATTTATGTACTAGAACTCTGAGCGATCAGATTTGTCTGGCTCATTGGACAATTCATGTTCAGGGGTGTCCCGTACTAATTCATTCGGACAAGGCCAAGGCCGTGGTCTATGTCAATCACCAAGGGGGCACAAGAAGTTTCATGGCGGCTCGGTAGGTAGCCAGAATTCTAAGGTGGGCTGCCGATTCATTCCAATCCTCTTGAACTGCTGCCATGACTCCTGTGCAGGATTGAGGCAGAAAGGATTCTGGTCATTCTAGTGGGTCCAGACTGGCCTCGCCGGTCTTGGTACGCTGATCTGATACAGTCGATCACCGTTGCTCCTTGGGGACTTCCTTTTAGGGAAGATCTGCTGTCCCAAGGACCAATCTTCCATCCTGCTTTACAGTCGCTGGCTTTGACGGCTTGGCTGTTGAACGCCAGGTGCTGAAGGATAGAGGTTTGTCTGAGTCAGTTATTCCTATGCTGTTGAAAGCTAGGAAATCTACTTCTAGGAAGATCTACCGTTGTACGTGGAAGATGTACATTGCGTGTCGTGAGACTCTTGGGGTTCATCCTCCCTCCTTCTTGGTGGATCAGATCTTAATCTTCTTTCAATGGGGGTTGAACAGCAATTGGCCTTGAGTACCATCAAGGGCCAGGTATCGGCTTTGGCGGTTTTTTTCATTGACCTTTGGCCACACACTCCTTGGTGCGTACCTTTTTTCAGGGTGTCCAACATTTGGTTCCTTCAGTGCGGGCTCTGATGCCGCCCTGGGATCTTAATTTGGTGCTTTCAGCTCTACAGAAGCCTTCCTTTAAAAATATTTGGGAGCTTTTCCTGCTTTCACTGTCCCAGAAAGTGGCCTTTTTTCGGGTGGCTTTTACCTCTGCGTGCAGGGTGTCAGAACTGGCGGCGTTATCCTGTCGGTCACCTTGTGGTGATTCACAAAAATAAGGTGGTGCTTTGCCCCTGTCCGTCATTACTTCCTAAGGTGGTCTCTGACTTTCATTTGACTGATGACTAGGGATGGGCTTGATGTTCGAGTCCAACGTAAGTTAGACTCGAACATCAGCTGTTCGTGTGTTCACTGAACACACGAACAAATGGGGCGCTCGGCAGGAAGTTCGCCCACCCATGAGCGCCCCATTATGCACTGAGCTGGTTACTTATGATTGGCCAAAGCATGCACATGACCTGTATGCTTTGGCCAATCATAGCACAGTGTCCTTTCAGAGCCATGATTGGCAGACCCTTATCCGAGCAAGCAGCCTGGCTGGCCAGGATGGGGGTGGGACGAGTGAGCGCCCCACCTCCTGAACCATATCAGGACATGGGGAGGGTACTTTGGGGTGCCCCCCAAAGTACCTTGTCCCCATGTTAATGCGGACAAGGGCCTCTTCTGGACAATCCTGGGCTGTGGTTGTCGAGGCGTGCCTTTGGGGGGGGGCGCCAGATTCTGCCCCCCCCCATGTGAATGGATATCGGGTACATCATACCCTTACCCATTCACCAAAAAAGTGTACAAAACAAATAAACACAAAAGCCAGTTTTTGACAAGTCCTTTATTAGAAAAAAAAAAATAGTGTCCCTGATGTAAATCCATAGTCAATCAAGTCACCCGCCACAGCCGGAAAAATATAAAAAAAGAAGCTCCCACCTCTTTACACGCCTCCCGGCTAATGAGCCGCCTGAGCCATGAAAGCTCTTTTATAGGAAAGGGACGGGGACACCTGGTTACATTACCCGGTGGCACCGCCCCCTTCTGACGTCCTGTGACATCAGAAGAGGCCCTTGTCCCCATCAACATGGGGACAAGGTGCTTTTGGGGGCACACCAAAGCACCCTCCCCATGTTGAGAGCAAATGGCCTGGTATGGTTCAGGAGGGGGGGTCCTCGCTCGTCCCCCCCCCCCCCCGCGGCCAGCCAGGCTGCTTGCTTCAATAAGGGTCTGGTATGGATATTGGGGGGGACCCCACACTGGTTTTTCTTTTTCAATTGTGGCGTGTTTTTTTGATTTTTTTAAATCTGTATTTCGGGGAGCCGTCAATACATTACAGCCGCGAGCAAGTTTAAATGCCATATTTTTCTTTAGAAATATCAGTATTGTGTGTATGGAAAAAAGAGGTGCGCTGGTCTGTGATTAAGCTGCTACCAGAAAAAAATATAAAATGTGTGTATGTGGATGGTGCGCTAAATCCAATAAAACATGAACAAATAAATGTGACCAAAGCAAATATAATCATAAAGTCCCAAAGTCCAAAGTGATGAAACTCCTTCAATTATAAATATGGTGACACATAAACAGGTGTGAATAAAGGTGATGCTTCAAATAATAGTGTTGAAATCCCTCCACCTGGTGAAATTCCTCCTTACCGGGCGGATATTAGGTAAGTGCAAAATATATAATGTTCCAAACAACCACTCCTTGTGACCACACAAAAGAAATGTGCTCTTCACCATGCGTGCAGAAACCAAGATGGCCTCTTACCAGAACGATATTTAAATGGCGCTCTATGAAATCATGGGGATTATAAAGCTGCTTCTCTCCATACAAATAGGTGTAGCAGGTTCCCAAGGTTCATCAGGGCTTATATCATCCTCTCCAACACGTACATGCAAAGCAATAATGGCCAATAGTGCATTACCCTTTTCAAAGCATTTATTAAAGAAAAAAATGCACTTACATGTAGATGGTATATTCTCGCTTGAAACAATAATACAGAGCAATGAGGAAATTCTATGATACCCGTGTCCGGCTGCAGCGCGGACTCCGAGTGACGCTTTATTCACACCTATTTATGTGTCACCATGTTTATTATCAAAGGAGTTTCATCACTTTGGACTTTGGGACTTTATGATTATATTTGCTTTGGTCACATTTATTTGTTCATGTTTTATTGGATTTAGCACACCATCCACATACACAAATGTCAGTATTGCTGCACCAGGCTATGTACATCATACAAATGCCCCACTTTACAGGCACATTAAGGGGAACCACCCAGGCACCATATTTAAAGGAATTTTTCATTTTTATTGTTTCACTTTAAGTATTATTAAATTACTGCTCCTGTAAAAATGATCACTTTAAAAAATATTTTATACACTTTTTATGGCAATAACTTGCATATAAGCCTTTAAAATGAGGACTTTTGATTTTCGTGTCCCGTAGACTTTAATAGAGTTCACAGGTTCGCTAGAACTTTTTCCCTGTTAGAGATGTTCTGGTACGAAACGAACAGGGGGGTGTTCGGCCCATCACTACTGAAGGCATTGTGTTGTCTTCCCTGTGTCCCATGCCTAAACATCCGAAGAAAATTGCCTTGCATGCCTTTGATGTGGTCCGGGCAATTAGGGTGTACCTGGCAGCTACGGAGTCGTTTAGGAAGTCAGACTCTCAATTGTGCTTATGGACGGACCTCACAAAGGGTTGTCCTCTTCCTCTGCAACCATTTCTATATGGATCAGAAAGACGGTGGTTCAGGCCTATTACATCAAGGGTCAGGTTCCTCCTTTCCGTGTTAAGGCGCACTTTATTATGGCACCTAGTGCCTCCTGGGTTTTCTGTCATCATGGGTCAGTGACAGTGAACGAAGGAGAAAATAGATTTTTTGACTTAACGTAAAATCCATTTCTCTGATGTTCATTGACGGACACAGCACCAACCCCTCTGTGGAGTTGGCTTTCTTCTGACACTGCTTGCAACAAAACTGAGTGCCTATAGCTGAGAGTGGGTGTATACCCCCTGGGACAGCCCATAAGCGTAGTCCCAGCTGATGCCTTGTGAGGGGAAACACGTTGGGGGGAGCAGCAGCGCCGTCACATCTCGCGGTCCGTTCTGCAGGCGGCCACGATCTTCTACAGAGGAACCGTTTGTCGTGTGTTCAAGATTTTTGCCGTAAGTGTCTGTCTTTTTACAATAAAGCTATTTTAAAGGATAATACACTATTAGCACTTTATCTTTCATTTGGGGAGCCACACAACACAACTATTGGCCCAAGCGAGATCCACACTACTGTGAAGTGGATAGGTCCACAGGATTCATATATTGGGAGCCCATTGTATGTTTCTTCTGCCACTGTGAATCTGCATATCAGTTTAACGGTTGAAAGCCCATCCTCCCTGGTAAGAAGTAATTGCTACCATTGGGGGCTGCTGGTTAAGCCACACTATCACCTTCAGTGAGATCATTTCGTCACCTGGTTTAAAGTGAATTGTGTTAAGGGGCCACCTTATAGGTAACGACAAATCTCCATGCTGTGAGACACTGAATTGGCTGCACTCCGCTGTTTCAGTGAGTCCCGCTGACTCCAACTTGATCAGCAATGCTGCAGGGATGTCCGCAATGTAGCGATTATCATCTGTCCCACCTGGGCTGAGTCTGCAGACAGCTGGGTGGCATGCAATAGGCCACAGTGCTTTGTCCCTGCGGCAGACTGATGCACTCATGATGGATCCTGGGAAGCAAGAGAGCGTGGGCCTGTTCAGCAGATCCCTTTATAGTCTCTCCCACTGGGGGAGTAACCAGTAGAGTTATTCACCATGCTATTGTAAGCATGGACTACAGCCGCAATATGATCACCCCAGTGTTGTTTCTTTTCGAATGGAAAAGTTCCTAGCATGTTCAACAAAGTGCGATTGAACTGTTTAGGCTGCGGATACCCTTGAGGATGATAAGAGGTGGTTCTGGACTTTTGAATACTATCAGGACCTGGACTTGAACCTGGGACCTTTGCTGTGTCTGGCAATGTCTCTGCTTGCTGAGCCACCTGGAATACTGGACAGTTCACTGGACAGTTCACTGGACAGTTCACTGGACAAATTTTGAAAAGGTTATCTGGAGATAATATAATATACGCACCACATCCCTTATTTTAGTGGAATTGTATAGAAAGAGTTTGTTGTGGAACTTTTAAGGTGCAAAAAAATATAAATGATGGAGAAAAAGTCATTTTCATAAAATCAATTTACAAATTTTTATTCATCACAAAATGGTCAACAATATTTTTAAAAGACATATAAAAAGAGAAATTAATAACTCTATAGTGCCTGCTCAACATGTTTCGCCATCTCTCGATAGCTTCTTCAGGAGACTGACGGGCATCTTTTATAAGTTATTTTTCTGTATATGATGGATGAAAAAAATATAACATCAAAATTTTACATTTATACATACACTTTGCAATATTTATTATATTTCACCTTTAATACATATTAACAATGATAATTACATCATAGAACATACCTCTGAAAGAGTAGAATTTGTGCCTGATCTGGAATGTGCCAAGATGAAGGGGCCTCTAGATGGGACACTCAAGGATAAGAACCCCCATTCTGCATACAATGCATCATAGAGGGGGGAGGAGCCAAGCCAATTGTTTTTAGTTTGACATATTTTTTAATCTGAATAAACAATTTTAGATAGTATAATATAAATGTGATGTTTTATTATATATATATATATATATATACATCTTCTCAAAAAGTGCCTAATAAATATAATCCTCATATATTTACCTGTCTTATGATGTATTAAAGGTCTTCAACCTAATTAGTAATGGACAAGGAGACTTGATTGTCTGTGTATCTGTGTCCTTTTGATTTGCAGATAAATGGAATTTAATTGTTTATACCAATTTAATTTTACTGAAAAATAAAAGGAATTATTATCCTCTTGTCTTTTCCATTTTATGTCATATAGGCAAACTAAATCTCATTTTAAAAAATCATGTCTCTGATAATTACCTTATATAGATAGAAGTTTTCAAATGCAAGAAAAGGATTCCACTTTAAGAGGATTCCACCTGACAAGATTACTATGGAATTCTATATTAGCCTGCAAGAGTTTAAATAAGCATATTTTTAAAAGCAAAAATATAGCCGATGTAACAATTAAATCATTATCTATTGATGTAACAAATGTTGGATATATCTGTAGCAATCCTCCCTTCCATGGACCAGTCACAATCTGACTGACCATGTGTATGCCAGTGTTTATATACCCCCTCCACTCCGGAGGCGTCTGACGTAACATCCGGAGTGAGAGCAAGTACTTCCACCCTTCGAAGCGTGCCCTTTGTTGTTAAAGCCGCGCTATTGGATCGCGGCTTTTGATACCGGCATGAATATTTGTACCTGCGATGACCACATGTGGTGATCCTATCGGAGGACAGCCGTACTTTTCTGTTACCTCTGACGGAATCGGTCGATGTGGCTCATATCATAGATAACTATTTATTTTTAGCTTTGTATTTAGGTATTCATGTATTATGCCCTTGTTGGGTGCTTTACCAATTACATAACTATTGGCATACTATGGACTTATTGCTACGGTTTGTGTCTGTTTTTTTAAAATTTGTAACCAATAAATGTATGTTTTTATGATATTTTTGTGCCTACAAAGTCTAATTAGAAGAATAGTCTACAAAACACCTCCACCAATCTAGTTAAAAACTGACAACGTTGTCAATCCAGACAGGCAGCTGCATAAATCAACCTCCCAAGCAAACTAAAAAAATAACAATGAAACCAATTGTCTCAATTCAATACTAAGATTGGATATATTGTTATCATACTCCTGGTTAAGATTGAGATATTGTAAGGTAATGGGTAGGGTAATGGCAGTCAGTAAAAAATATGGCAGAAAGGAGGTTCATAGAAATTTGTATATATACAGTATCTCACAAAAGTGAGTACACCCCTCACATTTTTGTAAATATTTTTATATATCTTTTCATGTGACAACACTGAAGAAATTACACTATGCTACAATGTAAAGTAGTGAGGGTACAGCTTGTTTAACAGTGTAAATTTGCTGTCCCCTCAAAATAACTCAACACACAGTCATTAATGTATAAACCGCTGGCAACAAAATTGAGTACAGCCCTAAGTGGAAATGTTCAAATTGGGCCCAATTAGCCATTTTCCCTCCCCGATGTCATGTGACTTGTTAGTGTTACAAGGTCTCTGGTGTGAATGGGGAAAAGGTGTGTTAAATTTGGTGTTATCGCTCTCATTCTCACATACTGGTCACTGGAAGTTGAACATGGCACCTCATGGAAAAGAACTCTCTGAGGATCTGAAAAAAATAATTGTTGCTCCACATAAAGATAGCCAAGGCTATAAGAAGATTGCCAAGACCCTGAAACTGAGCTGCAAGGCCATACAGTGGTTTAACAGGACAGGTTCCACTCAGAACAGGCCTCGCCATGGTCGACCAAAGAAGTTGAGTGCACGTGCTCAGCGTCATATCCAGAGGTTGTCTTTGGGAAATAGGCGTATGAGTGCTGCCAGCATTGCTGCAGAGGTTGAAGGGG
This sequence comes from Pelophylax lessonae, assembly GCF_965119305.1. Lineage (NCBI taxonomy): Eukaryota > Metazoa > Chordata > Amphibia > Anura > Ranidae > Pelophylax > Pelophylax lessonae. The sequence continues at coordinate 151,280,706 of NC_138775.1, forward strand.
TGGGGCGTCAGTCTGTCAGTGCTCAGACCATACGCTGCACACTGAATTAAATTGGTCTGTATGGCTTTCGTCTCAGAAGGAAGCCTCTTCTAAAGATGTTGAACAAGAAAGCTTGCAAACAGTTTGCTGAAGACAAGCAGACTAAGCACATGGATTACTGGAACCATGTCCTGTGGTCTGATGAGACCAAGATAAACTTATTTGGTTCAGATGGTGTCAAGGGTGTGTGGTGGCAACCAGGTGAGAAGTACAAAGACAAGTCTGTCTTGCCGTGCTACAGTGAAGCATAGTGGTGGGAGTCTCATGGTCTGGGGCTGCATGAGTGCTGCCAGGAATGGGGAGCTACAGTTCATTGAGGGAACCATGAATGCCAACATGTACTGTCTGTGACATACTGAAACAGAGCATTATCTCCTCCCTTCCGAGACTGGGCCACAGGGCAGTATTCCAACATGATAACAACCCCAAACGCACCTCCAAGACAACCACTGCCTTGCTAAAGAAACTGAGGGTAAAGGTGATGGACTGGCCAAGCATGTCTTCAGACCTAAACCCTATTGAGCTGTGGGGCATCCTCAAATGGAAGGTGGAGGAGCGCAAGGTCTCTAGCATCCACCAGCTCCTTTATGTCCTCATGGAGGAGTGGAAGAGGGCTCCAGTGGCAAGCTGGGACGCTCTGGTGAACTCCATGCCCAAGAGGGTTAGGGCAGTGCTGGAAAATAATGGTGGCCACACAAAATATTGACACTTTGGCCCAATTTGGACATTTTCACTTAGGGGTGTACTCACTTTTGTTGCCAGTGGTTTAGACATTAATGGCTGTGTGCTGAGTTATTTTGAGGGGACAGCAAATTTACACTGTTATGCAAGTTGTACACCCACTACTTTACATTGTAGCAAAGTGTCATTTCTTCAGTGTTGTCACATGAAAAGATAATAAAATATTTACAAAAATGTGAGGATGTGCTCACTTTGTGAGATACTGTATAGCAAGGAAATATTCCTCAATAGGAACTGATGGCAAGCCAGGCTTCAAACTACACACCACCGAGTACTGGAGCACTCCACAGGCTAGTCCATAGCAGGTGATTGTAAATGATTGCGGGTGAACAGCATAGAGTTCAAACACTGAGAGGATGCTGTGCAGGGATCGGTTAGAGGAATGTGTATGATGTTCAGCATTCAGCTGTTAAATTTTTCCCCACTCCCCGTCAAACCGATCGTGTCATGTCCTGCATACAGTTCATTATGACATGAAACCTTCTTCAGTGTACAATGAATCCTGCCTGCGCTCTCATCCAGACTGCGCTGTGTGCTCTGGCGCAGAGGTGTATGTCCAACCCACCTGCACTCTCCTTGTAATGCCGTGTAACCTTAGACACAGGATGTATGGTGATGGTAGCCTGTCCTGAATCAAATCATCATGATTGTGATGAACAGTGTCTGATGCGTTTCGCTCGTCACAAGGAGCTTTCTCAATGCTGCTCCAGCTTAAAGCTGAAACTTACAGAAATGAGGAAGGAGAGGATGGGAATGTTTGGAAGTAAGGGTGGCATGCATTTCTCTGCTACCCCGTTTGTTCAGCAGGATTTCAAAGTTTCTCTAGATTCTAACACTCCTGAGCCAATGCAGGTAGATGTTATTAAGAGATCCATTTCCATTCAGGAGAAAGAAAGAAGACGTTCTAAGAACCTATGTCTTTACAGTGGAGATTCTGGTCATTAAGCAGTTAACTGTCCTAACAAAGTTATAAGAACAACTGCGTCGGTTGATGTAATCATGCCTGGACAAATAAACTCCATTAGCCAGTCTATCTCCAGGATCTCCAGGAAGAAAAAAAAAGTAAATCTCATTTTGTCCTCCCTATTAAACTTCTCTCTGAGGGCATTGGAATTCCTTGCTCTGCTATGCTGGACTCTGATGCAGGGGGGAACTTTATGGACATAGAATTTGCCAACAACAATAATATTCAAACAAGAAATAAATCTGCCCTTATCGATATGGTGGATGCTTCACCTTTAACTTCAGGACCTATTGCCCATGAAACAGTCCCTCTGGTACTCCAATTTGAGGCTGACCATTGTGAGACCATCAGTTTTCAGCTAGTTACTTCACCTAAATTTTCTGTCATCTTGGGCATTCCTTGGTTTTCCACCCATAACCCCTGCATCATTTCGGAAGCACAGTTTATAAATTTTCCATCCCCTCCCCCCCCCCTGCGAGGAATCCTTTAGAGGGCCTTGTCAAACAAGTTCTCCACTGATCAAGGAGTCACAGGTGGATTTGGTTACCACACAGTCATATGACAACCTGCCTCCACAATATCATGAGTTTCAGGATGTCTGTGAAAAGAAGAATGCCAGCCAGTTACCTCCACATCGCCCATATGATTACCCCATTGAGCTGCTCCCAGGGGCAGAAATACCTTTTGCCCACCTTTTCAGTGTGTCAGAACCTGAATTAAAGATGCTCAGATAGTGGCTTGATGGAAATTTAGTGAAGGGGCTTATTAGACACTCAACATCTCCTGCAGAAGCAGCCTCCACCTTGCATTGATTACAGGCATATGAATAAAATCACTATTAAAAACCGTTATCCTCTTCCTTTAATCTCTGAAATGTTGGAAAGACTTTGTTCTGCCAAAATTTTACAAAACTTCTCTAAGCTGATAGCTCCGATTACACAGCTAACAAAGAGAGGGGTGTCCTTCGTGTGGTCACCTGGTACACAGCCTGCTTTTGCTAAGTTAAAGATTCTTTTCTTTTTTTGCAAATATACATTTTTATTAACATCCAGATAATGGGCACATCATTACAAAAAGTTAACAGGTAGAACAAACGACAATGATAAACTTCTTCCAACTTGCAGGTTGATCTGCAACTACATCACACCTCTGGGTGAAGGAGAAGGAAACATTTTTTTTTTTTAGGAAGATGGGATGAAAGCAAAAGGTGAAGGTTGGAATATAGAGAAAGAGAAGAACCGGAGAGACAGAGAGAAAGAAAAGGGGGCGGTAGAGAAGGGAAGGATCCAAAGAACCCCAACCCCCAGGGCATAGAGCATGTACTAAGCAGGGTCATTCCCTCTCTAGATGCAATAAGCAAATGCCAAAGTTTCCATCTCTCTGCATATTTATCACTTTTATGCTGAGCCGTAGCAATAAGATTCTCCATTTTCTTAATTTCCTACATTTTTTTTGAGCCAAAGGGCTATTGTCGGGGAGGAAGTTTTCTTCCAATAAAGGGGTATACATGCCCTAGCAGCGTTCAACATATATTGAATAATTGATTTTTTGTAAGCACTAACCGGGATATCCGAAACATGTAATAGAAAGAAGGCCGGGTCATCTGGGATCACTCGCTCTGTAAACATTGAAATAAGTTGTTGACTTTATTCCAAAAGTGCGTCAGCTTGGGGCATGACTAGAATACATGGATCATTGTGCCTCTGGCTCCCTGGCACCTCCAGCACCTGTCCGAAGTGTCAGGAAAGATGTCAAGTAATGCACTAGGTGTGTAATACCACCTCATAAGAATTTTAAAGTTGGTTTCTTGGGTTTTAGTACAAACCAAAGTCTCCAACGCCAGCCCAATCATCTTTTGACGTTGTTCCAATGAGAATGTGCGGTCCAGTTCTGTCTCCCACTTCCCTACCCAGGGCAAATCAGGCAAGTCAGGGGGTACAGTCAATGAGCTATAAATCGTAGAGATGGTTCTAGCTACCACACCCACCCCCAGCACAGTATTCCTCAAAGCTCATCAGGGGACGGGTAAAGCCTGTAGGGTTGGAGATGAAGTTAAGGAATTGATGTACGCAGAGCGCCGTCCAAAAGGGGAGTGCGTAGGGTCCTTCCGCCGCGTTCAATGCTGATATAGAGGGCCAACTGTGCCCTATCAAGAAGTGGGAGGCCTGGTAGATACCCGCACCGCAAAGTTCCAAAAGCACCCGTTCTGTGGTACCCGGAATAAACAACGGGTTTCCCAGGACTTGGAAGAGAGATGAGGGTGAAGGCAAGCTGCTCAAAAGCCTGTGCAGCTACACGGAGAGTAGTACCAATCAGGGGGTCACATTTCAACGTTCCAGAAAGAGATTTGTAGCACCAAAGTGCTCTGTGCAAAGGAATGTTGGTTTGAGCCTGTTCTAGCTGCGTCCACAACTTATTATCCAAATGTCTACACCAATCTATAACCCTGCCAAGGTGGGTAGCTTGTTGCTATTTTTTGGACGTCCAAAAGGGCCAGGCCTCCATAACGCTTTTGCAGTGTGAGGAGCTGACGCCGCAATCGCGTTTTTTTGTGGGCCCAAACAAATTGTAAAACACAAAAAAGGTTCAGGCGCTGTTCCTGGATGCAATATTCCTGTGATATCCTGGCCCCAAGGGCTATGGACTGGTATAACAGTACATTAACTGCACCGCTAGTCACCCAATCCTTGACACAGGATGGTGTATGGAAAAGTTCAACAGAAAAAAGGATGGAGCAAAATTGGCATACAAATTGTATAAAGAGAGAGTGTACCTGCTTAAAAAACTTAGAGGGGATACGTACCGGTAACGTCTGGAGAAGATACAGGAATTTAGGGAGAATACTCATCTTAAGCAGGTTACACCTACCAAACCAGGAGTGTGTTCCATTTTGCCACTTATCTAATAGTGATCTGGTGTGGGATAACAGGAGAGGAAAATTGAGGGCATATACTTGCGCTAAGTCCGGGGGTATATTCGTACCCAGGTATGTTAACTCCCTATCAGTCCATCTGAACCCGAAACTCCCCTTCAAAGTCTGCAGCAGCGTGGTAGAAAGACCGACTCCCATGGCTTCCGACTTGCCAAAGTTGATCTTCATATTAGACAGTCCACCATAGATCTCAAATTTATTCAATAAATTCGGAAGTGAGACCGTGGGATTAGATAGGGAAAAAAGCAAGTAATCTGCCAAAGCAGAAATTTTGTGTTGAGCTTCACTCACTCTAATGCCAGAGATGTCTGGGTTCAGATGGACTCTACAGAGAAATGGTTCAAGGGAAAGCACAAATAAGAGAGGAGAAAGGGGGCACCCTTGTCTCATACGATTCCTTATCTCAAAGGGGTCCGACAAGAGGCCATTGGCCTTCACCTGGGCCAACGGGGTAGAGTATATTGACATAATCCACTGCATCATATTATCCCCCAACCCTATGTGTTTAAGGGCCGCTAGCATAAATTGCCAGTTGACCCGATCGAAGGCCTTTCGTCGGTAGGAAAACACTGGGGACGTTGGTCAATTTAGCCAAGTGGATCCGGTTAAGGACCTTGAGAGTGTTGTCTCTAGCTTCTCTAGTTGGAATAAAGCCCACTTGACCCAAATGGATCAATGATGGTATGTGTTGTATCAATCTCATTGCCAAAATATTAGTGAAGAGTTTAAGATCTATGTTTAAGAGGGAGATCGGCCCGTAGCTGCCGCATGCAGCCTCCTTAGGGAGAACAGTAATATGGGCTTTAATCGTGTCTCTTGTGAACGATGATCACAAACCCACTGAGTTTTACAACTGAAGCAGGTGGGGTCCTAGGGTCAGGAGAAAGGTCTTGTAATAAAGGAGGGTCAGGCCATCAGGACCCGATGCCTTTCCCGGCTTAGTGGAATTGAGAGCTTGCTCTACTTGTAGCAATGTGACGGGAGTCTCCATAGCCTCTATGACTTCTCAAGGAAGTCTAGGCAATCGAGAAGAGGTGATATATTCCTCCATCCTGGCTACCGCCGAAATCTGGGTTCCCAGTTGGTAAAGAGAAGTGTAATAGTCCCTGAAAGACTGCACTATGTGTTTAGGTAAGGTCATCTTATGACCGTGAGAGGACATAATATGGGGGATGTACATAGCTGATCTCAGGTCCCTGACAGACTTCGCCAACAGCTTCCCACATTTATCACCCGACTCTAAATAGATTTTCCTGCATATTTGGAGAGCCGCCTTGTAATGGAGAAGATCTCACCAATCCTGATGCCCCTCTTACGAGTTCTGGAAGAACAGGCAATGACAACTCTCCACGCTGTGACACACTGAGATGGCTGCACTCTGCTGTTTCAGTGAGTCCCGCTTACTCCAACTCGATCAGCGATGCTGCAGGGATATCCACGATGTAGCGATTGTCATCCCTCCCGCCTGGGCTGAGTCTGCAGACAACTGGGTGGTGTACAATAGGCTGCAGTCCTCACTCTGTGGTAGAACGATGCACTCACAATGGATCCCGGGAAGCAAGAGAGCGTGGGTCTGTTCAGCAGATCCCTTTATAGTCTCTCCAACAATTCTCCTCCGGAGTGAATAACCTGCTGGGAGGTGTAGTTCATAAACAGTTCAGCGGTGCAGTAATATCCTTTTAGAAGACTACAGTTCCCACAATGCTTTTCTTCCAGTCTCAGGAGTATGATGCATGAAATCTGAGACCAACACTAGAGGAGCATAGAGACAGTCTGAGAGAGCAGAGAATATGTCTGCAGTGTCAGCTAATGGTAGTCCGCACCTGGCTACATGTTTATGAAGCAATGACAAGGCTTCATACTGTAAGTGCCCATTGAAGTGTTGCTTTATGAGTGGGAATTGCTAAAAAGGAAAGTTATGTAGAGGAAATGATCCACTAAGTTGTGAAGTGATAGCAGATATTTTTGTGAATTCTCTGCAAGATGGATTCGTAATACTTTAAAGTGGAACTTCCGTCTCTAAATAAACATTGATTATTTTTAAACCTTATGCTGCTAGCATTAGTAAATATATAGGAAAGTATATCATATTTAATTGTTTTAAACTACTTTTTTTACATTTCTTCAGTTACTTCCTGGTTTTTTGCCTAGGCATATGATGTCATACATCTCAGGAGTCTTCAGGAGGGGAGGGATTTTCTCATCTAAGTAAGATTTCCTGGCTTGCATGCCTGAGCTAAGGAGCAGATGGATTTCAGGAAGTAAATGCTACATGAATCATCTTCCCTTACTCAAGATGGCTGTGGCCAGAAATGCTGGGGGAGTTTTTAGGGTGATTTCTCAGCAAAATAAAGAATGGATTGGGCGGGGAGGGGGTTTGCATTAAATATTAAAATTGAATTAAATAGCGTTTTTGGAGGCACAAATAAAACGGACGGATGTGCAGAGGAGAGCTCCGTTCTCTCCGTCATCAATCCTCTGCAATCCTCCTTCATCCAGCGTTCTTGTGGGCTGCAAACACCTCGGGGGGACCCATCTATACCCCAGGGACCGATATCGACCTCTATTTTGAGAAACAAAGCCGGATTAGAGGATCGTTTTTTTTGCGGCCTAGTCCAGCACGAAGCCGCGGCCTTTCCTGAAGCGGGCCGCGGTCGCAAACACGCATAGGGGTCCTGCTTCCTCCTTTGGGTGCCCCCTCATCCATCCATCCCATCCATCCCAGCCTGCTCCTCATAGGAAGGCCCCAGCAAACCCCACAGTCTCCACAGCACAGCAGTCCGCCATCTTGGCTACAGCAGGGGAATGAGACATCTAGCAGGCTGCACACTTTTCAGCTTATCCAGCAATCGCCGGGCCTCCATTGCTGAGGAGAAACACAGCCTGGAATCTGGATTTTGCTGCCTGCGGATTATGTGAGTTGGGGGGTCCTAAAGCCTGTAGACTGACCCTTTACATTGCCACTCTTGCCTGCCTGCCTGCCATCCCACAGCCCTGCTGAGTGTCACAACCCCTGCGGACTATCCACCAGCCTGCCATGTGCCTGTCTGCTGCTGTGAGGTCTTCCAGCTACATAATCATAGCTGCAGAGTATTGCACCAAGCCCTCACTGACTATATTGCAACTCCCTATACAAGTTCACCTGTCTTTTTTGATCCCTTTTTGCTGTGGATTGCTCACACCACTTTTTTCCTGCATTACCGAACTTGCACTCTATGCCCGTGACCTTCTGCCCGTATGAACCTTATTGCAACTGATTTGAAGATGCTTGCCATGCGGTGCTGAGCCACTGGACGGTCCGGCTCCGGCAGTTACCTTTCAGCCAAGCTACACCTACTGTACGCATGTCTGCGGGCAATTCCCACCTCGCTGACCCTGCAGACCTTCAACAGAGCTCCATACAACGTTACCTGCTGCGCACTGCGCCACCGGAACCCCGCTCCCCCAGACCTGATAAGATGGCGCCCAGTCGCACAGTAGGTAAAAACAAACCTGCCCCGCAGCCATCTCTGCCTACTCCTCCTGATGGGGCCACGGGATGCGCGGAGAGGCCTCCTTCTCCGGCGGCGCCCTCTTCCTCACCTCCCTTGCCCAGCTCTTCTACGACGACTGGGGGCCCTGACTCACGGGACTGCGGGGGAGCCCTCAGGTCGGAGGCTGCCTCCCTTCTCTCGGCCTTCCGGTCGGACTTCGAGTCCTGGGCCTCTAAAATGGAACTCTCACTGCATGCTGACTTGAATGCAATCCGTCAACAAGTTTCCGCTACGGACTCCACTGTTGCCGCCGTCACCGCTACTCAGGAAGCCCATGAGTCCCGCTTAACGGCGTTGGAGATTGCTTCCCGGGACCACCTCCAACGCCTGCGCCAGCAACAACTCCGCATAGATGACGGCGAAAACAGGAGTCGCAGGAACAACATACAGATTCAGGGCCTCCCTGAAGCCACCTCTGGTACGGATCTTAAACCCACTGTGACTGCCATTCTCAATCAGGTTCTCGGTAGAACTCCGACCACGGCCATCGAACTGGACAGGGTGCACAGGGTGGGGGGCCCGGGAGGTGGGAGAGACGGCCGTCCCCGTGATGTGTTGTGTAGGGTTCACTACTATACCCTAAAGGAAGAAATCATGAGGAAGGCTTGGCAACTGGGCCCTCTTGACTTCGATGGCTCCTCCATTCACCTCTACCCCGACTTATCCCGCAATACACTACATATGCGGAGAGTGGTTCGTCCCTTATTGGACTTGTTGCGTCAGATTGGGGCCACTTACACATGGGGGCACCCCTTCAGCATCAAAGTAACTTTCAACTCCCGGAAGTTCGTGCTGGCGGATCCTGATCAACTACCCGACTTCTTTTCCTTTCTGGGTCATGCTCCGGTGGACATTCCGAATTGGCTGGATCCTCCAGTTGAATGGACACGACCACAGGCATCTGGTCCTCTTCCTCAGAGGAGTCGGCGCTCCCGCTCAAGGCCTGCCTTACCCAGGCACGGGCCTAGCCGCCCTCAGTCTCCGGAAGCTTGATGACTGCAAATACCGCATTCCACGTTGACTGTGCTGGTGTGACAGGACCCTGTTGGTTGACCCCCTATTTACCCTCCCCTGTCATAACGTGCTTTTCTCCACAGATACCGGCCTCATTCGTCTTGTTCTGACCTTGCTTCTGCCCTTTGCTATGGCTACGATTAGCTGGGGTTCGAGGGGGTCACAGAGTGACCGTTACTGCCGCAGACTTATGATCCACCAGCTCGAGTTGTCTTCTAGGTTTCATGTTGTTGGTATTACTATGCAATGTTGATGCTTCTTCTAAGTGGTGACAATTTCTCCTGTTTTCCCTTTTTGATGCTCGCTGCCCCCCACAGTTACATGTACTCACTGGCTCAGTGCGACCTTACCCCTGCCCCTTGCTGTTATTTAGTCCGGCTGGGGACTGTGGGGGGGGTCGCCTGCCGCTACATGATTCTGGTAGCTCCTGGCCCACCACTTAATGTTTCAATTACTTTTATTTTGTTGTTTTCCATACTTTCTGATGTTGCTTTCTCCCCTGTCGGCCGCAATTCTGCGTCCCTACCATTATCCCTGTATTGAGCTCTAATGCTAATGTTCTTCTTTGGTGTACTCATACCTGATTTTTATTTAGATCTGCTGGGTTGCCGGACCCACTCATGTGTCTTTATCTCCCTCTTCACACTTCCACCCCCCCATAGGTTGGGCACGGTTCTGTGCCCGCATCGTGTGTTACGTGCGGTGTCCTGTAATCAGGCACCATAGCCTCCTTGGCTCCTTTACGGGAGTCCCCCCTGTCTGCTACTCAGTGGACCACTTAGTCTTACCCCTTCATTTTTTTCTTCCTTTTTTCTTCTTTCCTCTCCCGCCCCTTTTCTGTATTCTCTGCCCCCGTATCTTACCCCCCCCTTTTTTCTTTCTCTTTTTTTTCTCTTCTTCTTCTACGGTCTTTCTTTTCTGGTCGCGGTTTCCATTCCCCTGGCGGCCTGCTTTCCTCTGCCAGCCCGCTCACGTCCTGCTATGGCCCACACAGTAAGTACTCGCCCCCGATTGACCCTGGGCTCCTATAATGTACAAGGCCTCAATGTTGCTTCTAAGAGGGGCCAAATCCTATACCATATGCATAAGCACCATGTCAATATATTGCTGCTCCAAGAGACTCATTTCTGCTCCGATTCTGTCCCTGCTTGTTCCAACAGGTACTACAACCGATGGATACACAGTTCTAACCCGCTTCAGAAGTCCAAAGGGGTGTCTGTAGCTTTTCACAAGTCCCTGCCTGTCATCATGATTGACCATGTTGCAGACCCGCAGGGAAGGTACGTGCTGGTTAAGTTTGTTCTCTGGGGGATGACGTACATAGTTGCCAACTTTTACTTACCTAACACAAATCAGGTTGCCTGGGCCTTGCGGTACCTTGAGCTACTCGCGGGGTTCGCAGAGGGGAGGGTCCTCCTGGGTGGCGACTTCAACCTTCCCTTAGACCCGACACTAGATACCTCTTCCTCTCGCTCAACTCTTTCCTATGCGAAGTTGCGTGCCCTGAAACGTGTCCTTCATGACTTGCACCTAGCTGATGTGTGACAAATCCTCCACCCGACCTCTAGGACCTACACTCACTTTTCGTCTGCCCATCAGTCGTACAGCCGGATAGACTATTTTTTTGTGGACCATGCCTGCCTTGACTGGTCCCCCGAGGTTGACATTGGGACGTCGGTCTGGTCCGACCACTCCCCGATTTTCCTCACGCTTTCTCCCCCGGATACTCCGCTGAGAGAATGGACCTGGAGGCTTAACGACTCTATACTGGCGACTCCGGGCTGCGTGGACACGATTTCCACTGTCATTAACAATTTCTTTTTAGACCACACTGACGACACTACGTCCCTCCCCCTACAATGGGAAGCGCTCAAAGCAGTGCTACGGGGTTCCTTTATCCAGCTGGGTTCCCGTCTTAAAAAGGACAGGTCGGCCTCTATTGCGACCGCGACTCTAAAGCTGCGCAATCTAGAAACACAGCATAGCCGAACCCCCTCTGATGCAACTCTAGCCGACCTCTCTGCGGCTCGATCTCAACTTAGGGACCTATATGTGGCCTCTGCCCACACGTATGACCAGAAGTTGGCTCTACACAGATACAAGTTTCAAGACAAATGTGGTCGACCCTTAGCTGGCGCTCTCCACCCACGCACTGCCTCTACATTTATTGACCGGATCCGTGACACCACAGGATCCTTAGTGTCGACCCCGAAGCTAATTGGTCAATCCTTTGTAACTTACTATCAGTCGCTTTACCACTTGTCTGCGTCCTTGCCCCAGGATGACCCTGGGGCCTCTCTCGATGACAAGGCTGCGTATGTGTCGGCCACTGCCCTCCCATGCCTGCCTGATGAGACCGTCTCGGACCTGGAAGTGCCGATCTCAGTTGACGAGGTTATGGCGGCTTTTGCATCTACCCCTTCCGGCAAAAGTCCTGGCCCTGACGGCTTTACTGCCAAATTTTACAAGGTGTTCGGCACTCTGCTGGCCCCTTTTCTGGCTCGGGTCTTTAACTCCATTCCTGACGGCTCGGATTTTCCCCCTCAGACGTTGGAGGCCCACATATCCTTAATTCCAAAACCAGGGAAAGACCCCACAACGTGTGCCAATTACAGACCTATCTCTTTGATTGGAATCGACCTTAAACTCTATGCTAAGATCCTAGCGACCCGACTGAAACCATTATTGCCGGACCTTATTCATATGGACCAAGTGGGCTTTGTCCAAGGCCGAGAAGCTAGGGACAATACCCTAAAAACCCTCCTGCTTACTGATTATGCCCGCTCCCGAGATATACCTTTGTGCCTGCTGACGGTGGACGCAGAGAAGGCCTTTGACCGTGTTGATTGGCATTTTCTGCGTCTTACCCTGGAACAAATCGGTCTCGGCCCGATGATGCTAGCTAGAATTATGGCCCTCTACAAGTCACCTTCCGCTAGGCTTCGGATTAACGGCTCCTTGTCTCCTACCTTCAGTATACACAACGGTACACGTCAGGGTTGCCCCCTATCTCCGCTTCTCTATGTACTAGTAATGGAACATCTGGCTGTTGCTCTCCGTAATAACCCCAATGTTTGCGGACTGACCATTGGCCCCATACATTCTAAACTAGCGCTATTCGCAGATGACTTACTGCTATACGTTACCTCTCCTCAAAGGTCCCTCCCTGCGATCTTAGCCGAGTTCCGCGACTTTGGTCTTATGAGCAACTTTAAAGTTAATCATTCTAAATCGGAGATACTAAATATCTCCATGCCTACATCGACCCTTAAGCGTATCTCGGACACGTATCCCTTTAAGACGGGATCCTCCTCCGTTCGCTACTTGGGCGTCAATCTGCCTTCTGACCCGACACGCCTCTTTACTGACAATCTTGTTCCACTCTTCACTAAAACCCTATCTGACCTGTCTACGTACTCCACGAAACGCTTGTCTTGGTTTGGGAGGATCAATGTTCTGAAGATGGACATCCTGCCTCGTTTCTTATACCTCTTCCAAGCGCTTCCTGTTCACATACCTGCATCCTTCTTTGACAAGCTGCGTAGAACGCTTTCGAGATTTGTATGGCTCCATAGCCGACCCCGTCTAAAGTATGCGACTCTCACCCTTCCGAAGTCTAGAGGGGGCACCGGTATCCCGGACTTCGCTCTCTACCACCGGGCGGCGACCTTGACGCGCTTGGTGGATTGGTTTCACAATGCTCCCACTAAATTGTGGGTGCAACTTGAACGTTTTCTTGCCCCTTTTGATCTCAGGGCACTTCCCTGGACTCCGGTACATCTTCGTGGCCACGTGTCCTCTTTCAACACTTTAACACGCCAGACCTTGCGGATTTGGGATTGCCTGAATAAGTCGGGCCGTCTCTCAGGTCCTCAGGGGCCCATGACGCCCTTCTTTGGGACCCCAGCGTTCCCCCCGGCGGCCTCGTGTTCTAGATTTGGACCCTGGACTGCGACGGACCACCGACGGGTTTCCCAAATTCTACGGACTGACCCGACCTTGTTGACGACTCCTACTCCCACCACATCCGACGGTGCTCCTGTGAGCTGGCTGCAGCGCGGCCAGGCTCTCTCCTATTTACGCTCCCTGCCCTCACTGACTGCTGTTAGTGGTGACCCTTCGGAATTTGACTCTATCTTACTCCAAGATGATCCCCCCATGCACACGGTGTCTCTCTTATACTCCCTACTCCTCCGCGCCCTCCGCCCTGACCTGCCGAACTATACTGCTGCCTGGGATGGGGACCTGGGGCGAGCCCTTTCACCCAACGATTGGTTCAAATGTTTTGCGTTGACTCACTCGCTGTCTCCGGCAACACAGGTTCAGGAGAAGGGGTTCAAACTCTTGAGCAGATGGTACAGATGCCCTTCCTCGATTTCCTATATTGACCCACTTCAGTCGGACCAGTGCTGGCGTTGCTCGTCATCTAGGGGGACGCTCCTACATATTTGGTGGGAATGTCCGCAGATCCATGAATTGTGGATTGGAATTATTGCTCTCTACTGCAGGCTCCGGGCAACCACAGTCTCCGCGACACCGCAATTGGCCTTGTTGTCCCTGTTGCCCGGTTCCTTCCGGTCGATCAAGCGAGACGTTTTGCGTTTTTTCTTGGCGGCTGTTAGGACGGTAATACCCAGACACTGGAGAACCACGCACGTACCTTCTAAACTTGAGTGGGCTTTGGAACTAGACCGACTTAGGGATATGGAAAACCTGCTGGCGCGAGAAGGGGGCAGAGAGGATCGGTTCTCTGCTGCATGGATATCTTGGGACATGTTCCGGTGTTCGGATGACTTTAAATCCTGGCTCGAATCACCTGTACTGCTGGGTGATGGGGAACGGCAGTGGGACGTGGGCGGCCCCTCTTAATCTTCTCTGCTTTCCTCATCCTCTTGGCTTATCTCTGTTTTCGCTCTCCTGCTTTATCTCACCTTCCTTCTCTTTATCTTTTTGGTTATGCCACTGGCGTCACACGGCTGTCCTTTTTGCGCTACCTTGCTGGTTTTGAATGCTTCTCAGCGTAAGACCTGAGTATTTACTAGTGCCTTACACACTTCACAACATTTTCTCATATGATGCCAACTGTAGCAACGTCTCTACCAGTGTTATCCTTTAGTTGTCCTCTCTCTTGCTTATGTTGACCCATGTTACGCCAAGCTGCTGTTTGTTAAGTTGCGACACCATTATCCTCCAACGGACTTGGTAGTTTATGTTGCCTTTCGACACTAATAATAATTGCAGTAGACATTTACTTGTAGTGCATTATGTGATATGACTGTGGAAAATTGTTTTTTTTCTGTTTGTTACTTGCTTCTTCGATCTCACTCATCTTCTGTAAAAACCTCTTCCTCAATAAAATCAGATTGAACTAAATAGCGTTTTTGGTGCTCAGATACAGTGTAGTTCCGCTTTCATTTCTTTGACAATCTGCTTGGTCCAGCTCAACTTTTCTGAAACAAAAAGCTTTACCACTGGCAATAATACTACATGTCTCTGCTCCTGCCTGGCATTGTCAGTATTGCTGGCTAGTTCATTATTTTGCCTGCACACATAAGCAAATGGTGTTACCACACAGCTGCTCTGTACAAACAAGAAGTGACTGGAGCTGCTTTGTTCTAGTTCTCTATTATTTCCAAATGCATTCTAGGATACAAGAGCCTTCACTGCCTCTCCATAGCACCCAGCTAACACTTTCATAATTGCTTCACTAACATGAAATAAATGTTCTAGGTGCAGTTATAGGGCACCTTGAAATCAATGGAGGCAGCTGACAAGGGTTGATGCCTCATAAAAGCGGCATGCTGCTTAATTTTTAACATGACACAATGCTGCCGCTCCTGTATGAACAGTGCTGTGTGGTACCATTGTTAATATTCATGGCAGGCGTTGAAGGGGGTCTATGAGGTTTTAAAAATGCTGCATAAATGCTGCATAAACACAGGGTATGGACACACATATGAATGAGCCCTTAACCAGTTCTGGACCGGAAGGATTTGCCCCCTTAATGACCAGGCCATTTTTTGCAATTCGGCACTGCGTTCATTTAATGGATAATTGCATGGTCGTGCGACGCCGTACTGAAAAAAAAATGATGTGCTTTTTTTCCCATAAATAGTGCTTTCTTTTTGTGGTATTTGATCACCTGTGCGATTTTTATTTTTTGCGCTATAAACAAAAAAAGAGTAACAATTCTGAAAAAAAAAACAATATTTTTTACTATTATCATTATTCATTATTCTGCTATATGACATTCCCCCCAAAAAAACATTTAAAAATCATTTTTTTTCATCCTGTTAGGCCAATTAGTATTCTGCTACATATTTTTGGTGAAAAAAAAATCGCAATAAGCGTATTTTGATTGGTTTACGCAAACGTTATTGCGTCTACAAACTAGGGGAAAGATTTATGTAATTTTTTATTCTTTTTTTTTTACTAGTAATGGCGGCAATCTGCGATTTTTAGCGAGACTGCGAGATTGCGGCGGACAGATCGGACCCCTAACTGACATTTTTGACACTTTTGGGGGGGGACCAGTGACATTACTGCAGTAATCAGTGCTGCAAATATGCACTGTTACTGTACTAATGACACTGGCAGGGGAGGGGTTAACCTAGTGGGTGATCAAAGGGTTAAATGTGAGCCATGGGGAGTGTTTACTAACTGTGGGGTAGGGGCTTGTGAAATGACCATAGAGACCTGTACTTGTCCTATATAGAAGAATCACAGGTGCTCTGTGATCTTTTCAGAGAGAACGGTCAGCTGTGTTCAATCGGTGCTGCCAGCCCCGTGCATCGACAACCCCGCTGCCTAGTGGGGGGCGCACCACCGTCGCCCCCCAGCACCACACGTGCAGCTGAGCCAGCCTGCCACAGTAAAACTGCGGCAGGCTGTCAGCAAGTGGTTAATGTAATCCAAGAAAAGGATTTTTTGATAAGTAAAAAAACCTTATTTCATTCAGTCAGGAAAAAGTTAGGTAAACATCCATTTTTCTCAAGGATAATGTCTAGTTCACCAGATTAGAAGTCAAATGAATAAAAATAGGTAGGTAAAAGAATATTAATTTTATAACTCTTATGTTTTATGGCAATTTTATCATGAATGATTTTTAATTATTAATAAACTACACTGCAAAACATTTTATAACTCTTGTGTTTTATGGCTATTTTATCATGAATGATTTTTAATGATTAATAAACTACACTGCATAACATTTTATAGCTCTTATGTTTTATGGCAATTTTATCATGAATGATTTTTAATGATTAATAAACTACACTGCACAAAGATCAGTCTTGGTTTGCCCTTTTGGTGAGCTTTGTTCAATACAGCACAGAGCCGCATCCATTTTTTGGGCATAAGATCCCTGGGTGACAGCAGGCAAGAGAGTTGTATTTGATTGTGCTACACTGACTATTATTATTGTACCATTTCTGTCTGGTGAGTGTCCGTTTTTAAGGGGGTGGTGTGAACAAATACACTGGAAGACTTACAGCCAATTAAGATTAGATGGTGGAGGATTGAGCTATTTCTGTGCACAGTTTAAATTAACTTTACCTATTGAGACTGTTTTGACACTTGATTAATTTCACATTATTTGCATATTTATATGTGAAAATAATTTTTTGTCATTTTCTGATCATCTTTGTTATTTGTTTATATGATATCTATGTATTGTAGGGTATATTGGATATTTTGAGTTTTTAGGGTTTTCTCTGGAGCTGCAAACATTTACCCACAAAAGGATATTGTTGTTTTGATTCAAACAAAATGGCAGTCTCTCATAAGTATTGAGGGAAAGCCTTGCAAGACACAAGGTGAACGGATGACTTTTGTGAACTACAGAACACCCCACACCCCTGTGACGGGAGTCACATTGGGCAGTGGGGCTTGTGGAACCCAAATTACTTTAGAGAGGTCGGAAACTCCCTGCCTGTCAGGACCCGGACTTGAACCTGGGACCTCCATGGTGTCTGGCAATGACTCTACTCACTGAGCTACCTGGAATGCTGGACAGCTCCCTGGACAAATCCTTGAATGATCCTGCTGTGAATCTTTATTGCCTTGAACCTTGAACCCTTTGCTCCTCCCATGAACTTCCTGTTATAAACCATGTCTTTGCACTTCCTGGTCGCCAGAATATTGTGCCTTAAACAGCCGATATCTCGCTTGTCTCTCCTGCTGCCGTCTGTATCTTTGCTACCATCCGTTATCGACACTTGGCTTGTTCCTCGACTACTCTTCTGTTTGATCCCAACCTGCAACTACTGGTTACCGACCTTTGGCTACTCCTTGACTACGCTTCAGCTTAATCCCTATCTGCTACTGGACTCTGACTTGCTCACTTCCTGGTGGGGCGATCTTGAGGACCGCGACCTGGTGCTAACACGCAGCAAAATCCATCTCCACCTTCAGGAGCGCTGGTGAAGACCGGTTAGTACTTAGACTCCGCACCTCAGGTGAGCCTGCGTCATCTGCCTGGGTGACCTGTCAGTGTTCCTATCCTGCTGGTTCCTGTGTGACCTGCGACTGCTATAGCTACTGGTCTTCGAGCCTGACCCCGGATCGTGACAGAATATTCTGGCCCAAAATATGGAGGCCGCTATAGCAAGCATCGTGACTCCTCTTAGGCAACAAATTGCTGAGCTGCAAGAATTTGGTGTTACCTGCCAAGAAAAAGTTAATAAACTAGAAAGTCTATTGGAAAGACAACAGAAGGAGATTCATGCTCTGCAGAGACTACTACTGGACCGAGGTGATACTATCACACATATGCCTCAGCCTTTACCATCCAAGTTTAATGGAGACCGCCATCATTACAGGGGTTTCCTAAATCAGTGTCGTTTATATTTTCAAACACACCCTGCTGCATTTCCTTCTGAGAAGAGAAAGGTAACCTTGATTCTCGAACTTCTGACTGGAGAAGCTCTAGCTTGGGCCTCCCCATATATTGAGCAGGACAGTGCTATTTTAAATAATCTGCAGACCTTTTTGACCGCAATGGATCAGGTTTTTGATGATCCCAACCGCTGTGCTACTGCTGAAGCAAAGCTGCATAGTATGAGGCAGGGAAGACGCTCTGTCGCTGAGTACACAGCAGAATTCAGATGTTGGGTTGCAGATACTACTTGGAACCCTGCTGCGCAAAAGAGTCAGTTCCGCCGAGGGCTTTCTGAACAGGTAAAGGATGAGCTCGCTAGAGTTGAGACTCCTGATGATCTTGATGCCTTCATCCAATTATGTATCAAAATTGATCAGAGACTTACAGAAAGGAGGAAGGAGAGGCTGGGAATGTTTGCAAGTAAGAGTGGCATGCGTTTCTCTGCTACTCCATTTGTTCAGCAGGATTTCAAAGTTGCTCCTAATTCTAACACTCCTGAGCCAATGCAGGTAGATGCAATTAAGAGATCCATTTCCATTCAGGAGAAAGAAAGAAGACGTTCTGAGAACTTATGTCTTTACTGTGGAGATTCTGGTCATTATGCAATTAACTGCCCTAACAAGGTTAGAAGAACAATTGCATCGGTTGATGTGATCACGCCTGAACAAATAAACTCCATTAGCCAGTCCATCTCCCCGTTGGTCCAGGAAGAAAAAAAAGTAAATTCTTCACTACCTCATTTTGTCCTCCCTATTAAACTTATCTCTGAGGGCATTGAGATTCCTTGCTCTGCTATGCTGGACTCTGGTGCAGGGGGGAACTTTATGGACATAGACTTTGCCAAAAACAATATGATTCAGACAAGAAATAAATTAGCCCCAGTCGATATGGAGACAGTGGATGGATCACCCTTAACTTCAGGACCTGTTACCCATGAAACAGTCCCTTTGGTTCTCCAATTTGAGGCTAACCATCGTGAGACCATCAGTTTTCAGCTGATTACGTCACCTAAATTTCCTGTGATCTTGGGCATCCCTTGGTTTTCCACCCATAATCCCTCAATCAATTGGGAAGCACGCGTTATAAATTTTACATCCCCCCATTGTGAGGAATACTGTAGAGAGCCTTGTCCAATTAGTTCTCCACAGATTAAGGAAACGCAGTTGGATGTGGTTACAGCACAGTCATATCTCAAACTGCCTCCACAATACCATGAGTTTCAGGATGTCTGTGATAAGAAGAACGCCGACCAGTTACCTCCTCATCGCCCATATGATTGCCCCATTGAGCTACTCCCTGGTGCAGAAATACCTTTCGGCCGCCTATTCAATTTATCAGAACCTGAATTAAAGGTGCTCAGGGAGTGGCTTGATGAGAATTTAGAGAAGGGGTTTATTAGACACTCAACATCCCCTGCTGGAGCAGCCTTGTTCTTTGTTGAAAAGAAAGACTCTACCTTACGTCCTTGCATTGATTACAGGCACATGAATAAAGTTACTATTAAAAACCGTTATCCTCTCCCGTTGATCTCTGAAATGTTGGAAAGACTTCGTTCTGCCAAGATTTTCACAAAGCTTGACTTGCGGGGGGCTTATAACCTTGTTCGTATCCGCCAAGGAGATGAATGGAAAACCGCCTTTAGAACCAGATACGGACACTTCGAGTCCTTGGTTATGCCTTTTGGTCTTTGTAATGCCCCTGCAACCTTTCAACACTTCATCAACGATGTTTTTCGAGATCTGTTGGACCAATTTGTAGTTGCTTATTTGGATGACATCCTCATTTTTTCCAATAACCTAGAGGAGCATCGCAAGCATGTTTGCACTGTCCTTGAAAGATTAAGGCAGAATCGACTTTATATCAAATTGGAGAAATGTGAGTTTGAACAAACCCAGATCCAGTTTCTGGGGTATATTATTTCACCAGGTGGAGTAAGCATGGATCCTGAGAAGATTAGAGCAGTAGTAGATTGGCCTGTCCCTGCAAACGTTAAGGAAATTCAAAGATTCATCGGGTTTGCCAATTTCTACAGGAAATTCATCAGAAATTTCTCTAAGGTGATAGCTCCGATTACACAGCTGACAAAGAAAGGGGTGCCCTTTGTGTGGTCATCTAATGCTCAGGCTGCTTTTGATAAGTTAAAGACTCTGTTCACTTCTGCACCAGTATTGGTACATCCCAATCCTGAGCTACCGTTTGTAGTGGAAGTGGATGCTTCTGACTCTGCTGTGGGAGCTATCCTTTCACAACGAAGCGGTGAAAAGATGCAGCTTCATCCTTGTGCTTACTTTTCTCGTTTAATGTCTTCAGCCGAGAGGAATTATGACATAGGGAATAAGGAGTTACTGGCAATTAAGGAAGCCTTTTCTGAATGGAGGCATTTGCTGGAAGGTACTAAGCATCCTGTGACTGTTCTCACTGATCACAGAAATCTAGAATTCATTTGTTCGGCCAAAAGATTGTCTTCTAGACAAGCACGTTGGTCGCTGTTCTTTTCTAGATTTAATTTTATTATCTCATATAGACCTGGGTCAAGAAATGGTAAGGCTGATGCCTTATCACGGATGTTGTCTGGGCCTTCCCAGGAGAACAATGCTGAATGCACAATCCTGTCTCAAAAGAACTTCCTAGGTGTCACAAGTTCAAAGGCATTCTTGAGTCTCCTCAAAGAAGGTTACGAGAATGACTCACTCCTCAATAATCCTCCTATGGACATCAGTCTTGAGTTCAAGAATGGCTTTTGGATTAAAACTCATCGCCTCTATGTACCTGAGTCTGCTCGGGTTGAAGTCCTCCGGTTGAGTCATGACTCAAAACTTGCTGGACATTTTGGAGTTTCTAAAACAGAGGAACTTTTATCACGCTCCTTTTGGTGGCCTGGGTACAAGAAAGATGTTAAAAGGTATGTAGCCTCGTGCCTGACCTGTGCACGCAATAAGACACCCCGAGCTTCTCCTTTGGGGTTGCTCCAACCACTCCCTATCCCATCAAGACCATGGGGGTCAATTTCTATGGACTTTGTGGTTGATTTACCCCCCTCAAAAGGAATGACCACTATCTTGGTGGTCGTTGACCGCCTCACCAAGATGGCTCACTTTATACCAGTTAAGGGGGTACCCTCTTCGGAACAAACTGCAGAGTTGATGGTTCGAGAAATCTTCAGACTACATGGAATTCCTGAAGACGTTGTGTCAGATCGAGGAGTACAGTTTACTTCAAAGTTTTGGAAAAGCTTTTGCTCAGCTTTAGGAGTAGCAATCAACCTGTCTTCTGCTTTTCATCCTCAGTCTAATGGTCAGACTGAGAGGACCAATCAAACTTTAGAACAGTACCTTCGATGTTTTGTTAGTTATCTTCAGGATGACTGGGTGGACTATCTTCCCACGGCAGAGTTTTCTTACAACAATTCTAGACATAGCTCAACCTCTCAAAGCCCGTTTTTCTTAAACAATGGTTATCATCCAGTTTTTATTCCTGATCTCCCTATCTCAACTCCAATTCCTGCTGTAGCCAACAGATTAACTATGTTGCAAGAGATTCAGGAGAAATTAATTGAGACTTTGAAGGAGGCTCAGGAATGTTACAAGAAGGCTGCTGATAGACATCGCCGATCACTTCCTACCTTTCAAGTGGGTGACAAGGTTTGGTTATCAACCAAAAATTTGAAGGTCCATGTTCCATCTGCAAAGTTGGGACAAAAGTTTGTGGGACCTTTCCAGATTTCTGCTCAGGTCAACCCAGTCACTTTCCGTTTAAAACTTCCCGACAGTATGAGAATTCACCCAGTTTTTCACATATCACTGCTCAAGCCATTTAAGGAAAATCCCTTTCCTGGAAGAATTCTTCCGCCTCCTCCACCTGTTGAAGTACAGGGTGAAGAAGAATTTGTAGTGGAGAGAATTCTTGATTCCAGGATGTTTAGGAATAAATTACAATATCTGGTTCAATGGGAAGGATATGGACCAGAAGAAAATTCCTGGGAGCCAGAAGAAAATGTTCATGCCCCTAGATTAACAAAGGAGTTCCACCAGAGGTTTCCTCTTAAACCTGGTCCTAAGACGTCCAGCGGACGTCCTGGGAGGAGGGGAGTACTGTCAGGACCCGGACTTGAACCTGGGACCTCCATGGTGTCTGGCAATGACTCTACTCACTGAGCTACCTGGAATGCTGGACAGCTCCCTGGACAAATCCTTGAATGATCCTGCTGTGAATCTTTATTGCCTTGAACCTTGAACCCTTTGCTCCTCCCATGAACTTCCTGTTATAAACCATGTCTTTGCACTTCCTGGTCGCCAGAATATTGTGCCTTAAACAGCCGATATCTCGCTTGTCTCTCCTGCTGCCGTCTGTATCTTTGCTACCATCCGTTATCGACACTTGGCTTGTTCCTCGACTACTCTTCTGTTTGATCCCAACCTGCAACTACTGGTTACCGACCTTTGGCTACTCCTTGACTACGCTTCAGCTTAATCCCTATCTGCTACTGGACTCTGACTTGCTCACTTCCTGGTGGGGCGATCTTGAGGACCGCGACCTGGTGCTAACACGCAGCAAAATCCATCTCCACCTTCAGGAGCGCTGGTGAAGACCGGTTAGTACTTAGACTCCGCACCTCAGGTGAGCCTGCGTCATCTGCCTGGGTGACCTGTCAGTGTTCCTATCCTGCTGGTTCCTGTGTGACCTGCGACTGCTATAGCTACTGGTCTTCGAGCCTGACCCCGGATCGTGACACTGCCCCTCCTATGTGTAAGTCACCCTTTGTCTATTAGGGGCACATGGTGACCAAGAACCCCAGTCGGGTCTGCACTAACCAGACTCGCTGTACAACCACACCAGACTCAGCATTTCGTGTTACCCCAGTTACCCTGGGTTCTATATGTGTGGTTTGTGTAGAAAGAATGAAGGGGCTCTTTCATTTAGAACAGTAATATTTATGAACATATTCCTCAATAAATATATGAAGATAAATTGGTTTGACCTTTTCGGGCTGCTTGTAGGAGTGTCTCATAGACCATTGCTTGATAGTTTGAGGTGGGGTGGGGTTTGTTATTGTTAAGTGGCTGTATCCCATTGTTCTATTGTTTCTGTCTGCCTTGGGATCAACCTATTATGGGATGAATGTATACTGTATGTGTATGTGGATTAGTTGCTAGAGGGGAAGGGGGATTGTCCCAGACTGTATATCTCTTTGTGCCTGTGTTTGAATAAACAGTCTTATGCTTCGTACCACCCTACACTGATGTCTTGACAAGTGACTGGGTGGGCTAAGGGCTCTTGGATCATGCTGGTATCGGGAGAGGGAAGCTTATAAGGCAGACATACTCTTCTTGAGTTCGGGGGTCCATCACAACCCCCCCCCCCCCCGCCCTTATGTTATCAGGGAGAGGAGAGTAAAAGGTGTTCTGTAATCCTACCATACTTTCTGTCCTAGGATGACAAAGCTGCTCCTCCATAGATACAATAAAGTGAGTAAGTGTTAGGTCCATGCATTGAAAATGCTTTATTTGCGAAAACACAATTTATGTAATGATAAAACAATTAAATAGTGCAGTTCTTAGCTTTGTTTCTTGTCCATCATTGTCACCCCCACTCTCTAGGCTCACGTTCAACGTGGGAGCCAAAATTGGAGCGTTCAAATTGCTGCGCATCTTCCAGCATCATGTAACAGACACTATGATCGAATAATTTGGGTGACTTCTCCGTGTATGATGGTGGGGCAGTGGAAGGAGTAGCTGTGGAAAAGGAGCCTGTGGAATAGGTTGCTTTGGCAGCTGCGGTGGAAGGCAAACTAGTATGAGCCTGGGTGACAGAGTATAATGAGGATGAGGACAGCTTAGTTATCCACTAACTCTTCTGCATGTTGTGGCTCAATAACACAGCCAGCACTGGAAAAAAAGGACAAGCGTGCCCCGCCTGCAGAGGATGCACCGTGTCAACAGCCACCATTTTTCACTGTGGAGATAGAGGCTGCTTGCCCTCTTTTAGTGGCCTGTGAGCGTCTGCCTCTCCTTGTTTGCCTTTCGGACATGATGGGGATTTTTTGTGGGGTATGTATAACTTTTTATTTTAGAATGTGGGATGGAAATATGGTGCTTGGGTGCAATAATTTTGTGCTTGCACTATAAACCGTTTTAGGGTTTATACTGGCTACTTTTATTATAGCATTTCTGTCTGGTGAGTGTCCATTTTTGATGGGTGGTGGTGTGAGCAAATAGACTGGAAGATTTACAACCAATTAGGATTAGATGGTGGAGGATTCAGCTATTTATTTCTGTGCAGTTTGATAAACCTTACCTATAGAGACTGTTTTGACACTAGAATAATTTCACATTATTTGCATATTTATGTGTACTTTATATGTGAAAATATGTTTTGTCACTTTCTGATCATCTTTGTTTAGCTCAGGGCTTTGTTTATATAATCGATATGTATTGTATGGTATATCAGATATTTTAAGTTTTTGGAGTTTTCTCTGGCGCTGCAAACACTTACCTACAAAAGGATATTGTTGTTTTGAGCAGCAGCAGAGAAAAAGTAAAGCAAATGGATGATTCAAACAAAATGTCAGTTTCATAAATATTATTGATGGAAAGCCTTGAGATACACAAGGTGCCCAGATGACCTTTGTGAACTCCAGACAGAACCCCCCCCCCCCTTATGTTCTAGAGAAGAGGAGAGGGGGAAAGGTGTTCTGTAATCCCACCATGCTTCCTGTCCTAGGATGACAAAGCTGCTCTTCCATAGATTTAATAACGTGAGTAAGTGTTGGGTCCATGCATTTGAAATGCTTTATTTGCGAAAACACAATTTATGTAATGATATAACCATTAAATAGTGTAAATCTCAGATTTTTTTCCCAAAGGTAAAAAAAAATCAACATTTTGTAATTTGTTCAACATTAGACTTGGAGTTTACAAACTAGATTAAACAGAAGGAATGTTAGAGAAGTAAACATGATTTGGTTTACTGTAATCTATGCTCATAAATTTACAGCTTCAGGTTAAATAATGATCTCTCTCCATTCCTGCACTTCTTGCTTCTTAACCTCTTAGTGAATGAGAGTAAAACAAATGTTAATGCCTACACACAATTTTACAACTTTGACATGTGTTAGTAAAACTTTATGTAGCACACTCCCTAAGGAGCCATAGATAAACTGGGATCCCCCACCCTGACAAGCCAGGCACACCAAATTTTCGCAGGCACTCCAGAGACCGAGAACAGTCTGTGACTTTATTTTTTGTGGTTTATTGAGGGTTAATAACTTGGATGGGGATGGGAGGTTATGGGATGCCCTCTTAACTTCACAACTCTGGCAACATCTTCAAGGACATCTTCCTATACACAGTCGATATACAGTCTATATTCAGTCTCCTTGATGCTCCTGCACTTCACTTGTTGCAGAACTCCAGCTGGATCTGACAGGCAAAGTCAGATTTAACAATAGCCCTTTGCAGGCAGGAACTAGAAGCCCCTTGTTATGTAGCAGAACCCAGTGATCAGCTTACAATCACCCTTCTGTGGCTGCTGTTCCTAGCACCACCTCTTCAGGCACTGCCACCCTACCTGACTGAATCTGCCCCTTTCACTAGCCCTCCAGGCTAACTTTCCTCCAAAGTCCTCTTGACTGTCTCTCACCAGCCCACCCGGCTGGCTCCGCAGGATATCTTCCAAGGAAAGGATGAAGACTTGGCACACTGCAGTCTTCAGGGAAAACTGGCTACATACTGTATGGCAGTATCCCCGCTTGTAAATCCCCAGTCGTGCTGCTCTACTCACGCTGTCCTCTTGCTCCCGTCCCTTCAGGAAGGGCTTTCTTCTGTGTGTTGGGGCAGAATCCTACCAGCACTCAAGCCCCGGCCCAACGTCACCTTCCCCAGGGAAAGGGATGCCTCAGAGGGCCACCGACAACCTCTACAGCACTATAACTTCATCATACACCCGACTGTCCCTGTTGGCATGGCTCATGCGCTATTTATGAGGTAAACCTGTCCCCCTGCCAGCCCTTTACTGGGGATTAGCCGAGGCCCTCACAAATATTCCAGGCAGCTCCCCCATACCCCCACCCACCAGCTGGAGCTGTTAGGATGAGTCATCCAGCCCTGACTCACTGAACCCTGACCCAGATTCACAGCTCAGGCTTAGCCCTGAGCTAAACTACATTTTCCTACACTAACAAACCACACTAGAGGTGCTACACTCCCCTCTCTAAAAGGCAGCCGTGTCCCCATCGGCTGGGGAAAACACTCCTGAGCCCAAAAAAAAAAAAGGGCATCCAATAAAAAAAGATGGTAGGGGGAAAGGGAAACAAATTGGAAGGGGATTTGTACAACTAAGTTAGTAGTAGTATCAAAAATATACACATTTTATCAAAGAACCATATATACATAACATATACTGTACATCCTAACTACAGGTCCCTCTAGCTAACATAACAGGCTCAGTAAAAGGCATATTCTTTAGCTTGAGGACCTCCCCGTAGATGGAAGCCCTCCCAGAAAACTGTAGAAACTCAACGTCGATGACTTAGCAGGGGGACAGTCGTCCACAAGGATACCTGCAAAACTGAAACAACAAATGCAATCCAATCACTAACTTATTATCTCTGTACATTCTGTCAGCAGGGGGTTATAAGCCTGCTGGCAGAAACAAACAAAGCAACAGATATTTTTTAAAGAGTCTTTAGTAGGAGGAGCCCCTCCATTTTTAGCAAAGTAGTGGTAGTAGGATACTAGGCCTCACCCAAAGTTCTTCAGTAGGAGCAGGACATCCCATCTGGAAACAAGTCATGATGTTATGCCAGCCTAGCCCATGAAGAAAGAACAACAGAGGCAGGGGTTACTCGGGGGTTACCTGAGTAACCCCTAAGGACATCAGACATAGGTTGATGATAGCAGCGTTGGGTGGTGTTTGGGATACGTCATTTCCGGTCAGCTGGAACGTAGGTGGAGTGCAAACTGGTGATTCCCATACAATACATGCTAATAATCCCTGTCTTCTTTGATGTAAGTGCAATACAACCTTCTTTTTTAAATAAATGCTTTTGAATTTTGCACCATGAGAGAGTGGCTCCTGGTGGGCTGCCCAGCCTTGACAGCCACCACCCTGTCTCTGTAAATGTCTCTTCCCAGCCGCCACTTTTGACGAATGTCCTGGAACCGAGTCCAAGCCTCTTTGTTATGTGATTCCCGCAAAGGTTTTGGGATATGGATGTACTTCCACACCATATCATCCTACTGCACACGAGAGTCCTCAATGATATCCATTATGTCGTGGGGGGCATAGGAATAGTTCAGACCCCACACCAGAGCTGTTCTCCGCTGCACTCACGCTGAAATCTGGAAAACCTTGGCAGTTCCAGAGGCTTGCCTTTCCAAGGGAGAACACAGGCCTTGGGTGAACTCGCTACCCATTGCCTGTACTCAGCAGCTCTGGTCTGGGTATTAAATAATCTGTTTCGGAATTTCTGCCTCACACAGACTAGGATCTGCACAGATCCTTTGGTCCCTTCAGCGGAGTCTGGCACACCCATTTCCTTGGACAGCACTTCCACATCTCCTGAGAGTCTCCCTACTTCCATTCTTCCTCTGAGCTGCTATGAGATGTTCACTCTGCATACTCCTCATCCAAGGGCCCAAATTCTGCCTGCAGTCTGGACAACTCCCAATTCTATGGCCCGACCACTGCTGCTCCCCACTGGCTCACCTGGAGATGAGCTGTCTTCCAACACTGGTTCCTTCAAAGTGGGGTTGACAGGGTGTACGGACACAGCCAGCTTTTCAGTGACATTGTCTGGGTCCTGCTAAGCAGTACTTACAGGTACCATCTCCCTGACCGGGCTGCAGGCTGAGGCATACTCCCAGCTATCTTCCTGGATGTCGCTTGTCTTCACAGATACAATGTATCTTTCTCTTCATTCAGAAAAGGAAATAAACATAGGGGCAGGCTCGCAGTGACTGATTGCTGTCATAGCCAATCAGAGGCTAGCACAGCGATCAGGTGACCTGAAACTGGGAGTCCCTGGTCCTGATCATTAGTATGGGATCTAGCTTCTCAGTGAGTGCTCGGTTTCTGTGCTGAGAATGTGCTGTGCAGCGCGCTCCCAACACAAAGAGAGGTATGCATATATGTGGTCCCACATATTAAGATCCACCGCCGTGAGGCCGCATATATGCATAAGGTCAGTGGGAAGGGGGTTAAAGGAATTTCCTGGTTCTTCACAGTATACTATAGGTTAGGGATATTTTAAAGGCCTTTATTTGCATTCCAACTCCAGAATGAATGGTAAAAGCTGGTACACATGGGCCAATCATCATCCAATATCGGCCAGTTCCACAGAAATCAACATTCGGTTCGTGTGTACAGCAGCCTGTCCGACAGAAGCCGGTCAAACGACTGGCTTTTATCAAACGGGCATGCTGGAAAACCAGCATCCAATCAGCGCTTGCAGCCAATGGCTGTGAGCACTGATCAGTGTGTTCTTGCTGGGGGTCAGCCAGAACAGAACAGTGGGGGAGATTGCCGCACTAACAACGCTTAGTTAGTACGGGGACCTATCAGTTTTTTTTTTCATTCAGCTCTCTGGGTTGAACAAAAAAACTCCTTGTGTCTACGTAACATAACAGGCTGCTCTCTATGCTTTATTTGTAATAGAGAGGTGGAAGGAAGAGTGTTGATGCTGTGAGGAGGGAGGAGCAGACATATTTTACATAATAGGGAACAATTGCTGGCCCAAGTCCTGGGAGAGCATGGTATCATTAGCAGTGTTTTCCCAAAGTGGGATTACTGCTAGATGGAATGAGAAAGTAAGAACCTCCATTGTACAGGGCAGAGAATAAAGCTTGAGAAAGGAAGCACCTGTTGATTGTACAGTCTTTGATATGTTTAAGGCCTCTTTTTAAAAGACAGTATAACAGTGTAAACAAGGTTTATGTTAATTGCTAAAAGATGAAGAAACGGTTATGTTTGTTTCAAAGAATAAATAAGAAAAACGAATGTTACGGCATATACTTTATTTTTATAACAATTCAAACAATAACTATATTTAAGAATTCAAGATAGACTTACACAAAAACATCTCATTGTGAGTGCTGCCTGTCTGCTGGCCATTTATTTCCACAACTTCCTGGATTTCCAGCATGCTTTGCAGCTTCTCTGCTGTTTTCTTGCAATTTCTAAAGACTATATATCCCATGGTACCTTGCTGCCTTCAAGCAGTGATTTCTGTACTGACTCCTGAAACTCCTCCTCTCAATGCTGTACACATGCAATGGTCACAATGCTTTGCTTTGCACCAGTGGCAAGAGAATACCCCCTATCAAGTTTATTGGGCAAGTTAATAGGGCCACACTGCAACTGCATGTTTTGCATAAAATATAAAAAATTGCATAAAATAAATGAGGAGGCGACATATCATCTCCTAATCTGTAGGCAGGTGCAGTCTGTATTCTCCACTGCAGGGGGGGGGGGGGGCTTGATCGCAGCTGCAGATGGGGGAGGAGGTTGAGAAGAACTTGGTTCTTATATGATTTCCTCGGTCACAGAGGGGGCAGCTATCCGAATAGATGCTGGCACCCAATGTGACGTCAGCTAGGGTTGCCGCTTCTTCTTCAAGCCAAACCCAAAAACTTTAGAAGTGCAAAGCACATTTGTATTTCTTTCTTTTTTTATATACCCTACAGGATTGTAACAGACCTGGGACACCTTTGAGCACTCCAAAGAGAATAGTAATGGGGCACACATAGTGCCCACTCACCCTCCTGTCAGGTACTGTTCCGAGGCACATTCCGGTCTGAATAACGTGTCTAGGTTTCAGGTGGACACATGATTCAAAACCTGGACTGTCTGGGTGAAGTTAAGTGGCAACCCTAATGTCAGCGGTCATCATGGGTGAGGGCATAGCCTACTTAAGGCCATGGGTTCCTGCTTTGGCACATTGTGCAAGTGTTAGTGTAGGGACTGGCTCCCTGTCTGTCAAGGAAAGCGCAAAGCGGCAAGGAGAGTTCCCAAAGGAGTAAGGAAAGTGTAGGTACTACGCTGTCTCCTCCATTTGGGTGTGGACCAGCCAGGCCGTGTTCCCTCCCTTGTGCAAAGTAAGGAAAATAATTTAATCTTGCAGCTGAAAGATTAGGCCTATGATAAAGAACCTATCAGATCTGATCTGTTCATTACCACCTCTTATTCAATTTTATGTACCAATACTCTTTCTACTTTTGCTGTTACACAAATCCTTAGCACTCTTTCTAATAATTCCCTGCATGAAAGCAAAAAGCCCTTACTATTATAATTTCTATAATGCTCTTGTAATAATAAGGGAGTGGCTGAAGAAAATAAAGTTTACGTATGCAAGATCTAAAGCTAAATGTTGCAATGTGATAAAGAGAGAAAGCTTGGCTCATTTTCATTCCCTTTCACCTTGAATTTCACCATACCACCTGTCTTTCTGATAAAGGTACTGGGAATTACACATTAGGACTGTAGCACTGCCCCCTTGAGGACTGCTGGATTTTTACACTTTCGGGTCCCCCTGGGTTACCGTTAGCAACATTGACATTACAGTCTATCACATTACTTCTTGGCTCAGTCAATAATCAATCCAGGGGTATGTAGTTGTTTTTTGTTTTATTTTATAAATTAGGGATGGGAGAAGGGATTGGTGGGATATTCCAAATGAACTATGCTCAAAGTTGGGAGGACATCTATCTGTTGGTACAGCCAGGCTGTTGATCCACCTTGCCACTAGATGGATTTAAGATTACTTTCTTTCCAGATGACTTGATGAACTAAAGGTATCTTCAGGACACTCTCCTAGTATCCCCTTTGTTGACCACTGACACCCGTCCACTGACTATCCTATTCCAGGGTGGCCCCCCTCAGGTCAGGCCCCTCAACACGATCCCCTATACTCTCAATACTGTTTTTCTAGGGTCTCCAGTGTCTCCCCCTCAGTCAGCTTTCCTGGACCTCTGGGTTCAGTTCCATTCCTCTGGCCCTCAGGACGACCTCCTGATGTCACGTGCCACTGCTACAGAGAAGGAGGCAGCCGCCACCCTCCCTCTGAGACTCTGCTAACCAGCCAAAGACCCCGCAGCACATGTGCACCTTGCTTTTATACAGTATCCCAGAATGCACCGAGACAGCCAGTCTCCGCCAATTACCAGGACTGTATCAAAGCCTATGTACCCATTTGTCAGGTTTCCTCCAACTGTCCAACATGCCTCCCTATTGGACCAGTGTGAAAAACTCTCTAGACCCCGTGAATCACATACTGAGCACACTGAGCAGACCTAACTCTCTGCTAGACAGATAGCAATATAGATTTGCCTGCTGCTCCTCTGGCAGACAGAGCCAAAAACTTTCCTCTCTCACTAGCACCTAGCTAGGAGGGTGCTACAGGACAGGACCTATTAAGGCTCTGTTCACATGTAGGTGTTTTGGGGCGTTTTGGGGGCGTTTTTCTGCTCTAGCATCAGCTCTCAAAACGCCCAACAAGACAAATCCTATTCATTTCAATGGCCCCTGTTCACATCTGAGCATTTTGACGCTGTGAGCAAAACGCCCAACACTCAAAAAAGTACATGAGCTTCTTTTTGGGCAGATTACAGGCATTTTCCATTGGTCTCTATTCAATCTAAAAACGCCTGCACAAAAAACGCCTGTAAAACGCCTGCAAAAAATGCCCATAAAAACGCCTGAAAAAACGGCCATAAAAACGCCTGTAATAGCAACGTCAAGATGTGAACATAGCCTATGAAAGGCAAAGAGACAAAGTGCAGTGACATCCACGAGCCCATTTATAGAATATTGCCCAACCTAAAGTGTTACTAAACCCACAACAGTAAAATCGTCTTTACGTGCAGTAAAGCATGCTTGTTATACTCACTGTGGAACCAAGGGGTTATTCCTCCACATTGTGTACAAAGGCTGTTTGATCCTGTCTTCTCGTATCCCCCCCTTTTTTCACAGTCCCTTATCCATCTCCTGACAGTACAGAGTCTTGGGGGCACTCTGCATATGCTCAGTTTGGTGTGTTTGCTGTTCCATGCTCTGTATGTGTATGGTGTGTATGGTGTTCCATGCTCTGTGTACTGTGAGAGACCAGATATAGTGAATGCAAGGTCCTGGGTTTAGTACCACTTTAAATATTTTATAAGTGGGTAAAACCAGCCTGGGCTCTTCTTTGTATTCCGTTGGAATACATAAAAGAGCAATTCTGTGCCTGTTTAATAAGATAATGATAAATCAAGTAATTATAAAAGATAGTCAATAATATAGGAAAATATGCATAAATACATCTGCTAGTACAGAAGAAAATAAAAAAGGTATTTCCCAACATGCTCTGGCCCTTAAAGCTGAAACCTTAAAGTTTAGTTAAAAAAAAAAAAAAAAAAGCCTACAGCTTTAGTGCGGGTTCACACATATGCGATGCGGGAACCCTGCAAATCCATTGCGGGTTTCCGCATTACACCCGACTCGCAGGCAGTTCACACTGCCATATGTGAAATGCTAGGGCTGTCAATACTAAGTTAACGACACCCCCAGATCAGTTTACATATCACAGTGCGAACTGTCAGTTTGGATATTAATCGGATCGCAAAGGTGTGAATACCCAGGCGATCTGATTCTGGTGCAGACCAAAAAAAAATGGTCCTGTGCGACTTTGGTCCGAATGTGATGCAAATTCAGCCATTCAATCTGTATGGCTGAATTCACAATGCACAGACATTGCATGTGATTTTCAGAGCAGTGCGCTGCGAATCACATGCGGTGTCCATCATTGCATATATGTGAACCTGGTGTTAGTCTCATTATTTAGCTGTAATGTAGGATGTCCTATGTTGTACAGGCACCTTGATCTTGAAGAAACGTTTACTGCAGAGTTGCCTGTCTTCTTCCCCTCTCTGAACTTCCAGCGCTGCGAAGGTTAACAGCTTCAGGTCTTCAAGCAGAACAGCAGTACAGATGGCGGAACGAGGAAATGCCCCTTCTCCCTTCTTCCTCTTCTATTGAGAAAAGTTCTTTCATTGAATACACTACTTGTGATACAATCTGTGAATGAGGGAAAAAATCCTGTGACTAATCAGTCACATGTCGGTGCCTGAAATAAATGAATGTACCTGTCAGAGACATGGTGGGTGTTGGAGTAGCCATACCTTTATGTTAAGCCCCAGTAATACAGTGTCATTGCTTGCTAAAAGCTATCCGTTATGTAGCCGATAGTGTTATAACTACACATGTAAAGTTATTTTCGGTGCGAATATAAATTCGGACTAATTTTTGTTTTTTCAGAGATTCGGATGTTGTTAAAGGGGCTTCCAAATTCCAATAAGTCACCCCCTGCACCCCCACAACAATGGGACCAGGGTTGTGGGGAAGAGGCCCCCTGCCCCAAAGCACCTCCCGCACCCATGTTGAGGGCATGTGGCCTGGTATGGTTCAGGAGGGGGGAGGGTTGCTTGTTCATCCTTTCCTGGTCTGTCAGGCTGCATGTTCGGATAAGGGTCTGGTATGGATTTTCGGGGGGGCACGCTGTTTTTTTTTTTTCTGAATTTCTATTTGCCAGCAATTCTGTTTACATTCAGTGGAGAAGTCTGCTGACAGCTAATGAGTCATCGGTTGTTAAGGACGCGGTGGCCAGCCTCCCAGCCCGCTCCCTAATAACCAGTCATTCTTTACACAAAATTCAAACCAGTCAATCATTTTTTGACCGATCTGATCTTTAATAATTTCAAAAATGTGGAATTCGTAAGAAAATATTAGACTAAACTAAACTAAAATAAAATAGTATTATATCAAATCTATCCAAAATGAAACAATTGTTTCCGTTCTGCCCATGTCTATTCATAACAACCAATGACACATCCCTGGCACTTCTCAGCTGCTGGGCAGGAAGATTCCGGTCATTCACCGATTATTGCCATTGCCATATTCGGGTAATGATAGCTAGTGTTGAGCGAACACGGACTGTATTATTCGTGTTCGTACCGAATAATTGGATTTTTGTTACCCGAACACGGACCCGAAAACTTTACTGTATGTTCGGGTTTAAAATCCGTGTTCGGTCATTTTATTTCCTGTTTTGTATGTAATGGCGCGCTTTTAATGGCGGGCTTTCAACAGCCAATCAACAAGCGTTTAACTGGTGTGCCTTAAGCCATCCCAGCCATGCCTACTAATGTATTAGTAGCTGTGATTGGCCATCTGAAGCATGTGACCCAGGTCTTATAAGCTGTACACAGCGCGCTGCGCGTCATTCTGCTGTAGTGTAGGGACAGAGCACACATCATACGTGCTGGCTGCTGATTAGGGACAGACAGTGATTCTGTGAAAAATTGTGTCCGAAAAGAATGCAGGGACAGGTCGGAGTGCAGGCAGGGAAAGTTATCAGAGCATTTTAGGGCCAGGCTGGAGATTAGGCAGGGTCAGTCTTCTACATCGATTTTGCTGTGTGGGGGGTGGTGCAGTGAACAATCTTATTGAGCATATTAGGAACAGGCTGGAGATTAGGCAGGGGCAGTATACATCGATTTTGCTGTGTGGGGGGTGGTGCAGTGAACGATCTTTTTGCCCTCACTTGAGCCCACTGAGGAGGAGAAGGAGGGAGAAAAAAATCTATTTTTATCAGTCAGTTGTGTGCAGCGTTCGTCTTAGATCTATTTTACTACAAGTTAAAAGGGATTTTTTTTTCCCCCTTCATAGCCTTTTTGCAGCAGTGCTGACTGTGACATAAGACACTGCTGTGTTCACATGTGCTATTGAGTGATTTTCAATTTTATACACTTTTTTCTATTCCACTATTCAATATACACCCTTTTGGGTTAAAAAAAATTAATTGTATCGGTATGTGTGAGATACACCTTTCCAATTTTTGGGGCGCATCTTCCACCGCCGAGGATTGCAGGGTGCTTCAGTTTGCCTCCTGCCTGTTCCGAACTCCTCCTACTCCTCATCCTGCCTTTAGGGTACAAAAAATAGTAATCGGGGCCTAGTCTGGGTCTGTACGTGTGAGATAGATACACCTTTTGATATCATATTTTCTATTCCGCTATTCAATCTACACCCTTTGGGGTAAAAAGAATTAAATTGCAACATAGTCTGTTTCGGTACGTGTGAGATACACCTTCCAAATTTTTGGGGCGCATCTTCCACCGCCGAGGATTGCAGGGTGCTTCAGTTTGCCTCCTGCCTGTTCCGAACTCCTCCTACTCCTCATCCTGCCTTTAGGGTACAAAAAATAGTAATCGGGGCCTAGTCTGGGTCTGTACGTGTGAGATAGATACACCTTTTGATATCATATTTTCTATTCCGCTATTCAATCTACACCCTTTGGGGTAAAAATAATTAAATTGCGGCACAGTCTGTATCGGTACGTGTGAGATACACCTTTCCAATTTTTGGGGCGCATCTTCCACCGCCGAGGATTGCAGGGTGCTTCAGTTTGCCTCCTGTTCCTAACTCCTCCTACTCCGCTTCCTCATCCTCTACCGCCTCCTCATCCGGTCAGCGTAACACCTTCACCACCAACTTGAGCACAGCCAGGGGTAAATGACAGCAGGCAGTTTTAAAACTTGCCTGTTTGGGGGAAAAACCACACACCGCGCAGGAGTTGTGGAGGAGCATGGAACAGCAGACAAATGAGTGGTTGCTGCCAGCGAGCCTCAAGCCCGGCCTGGTGGTGTGCGATAACGGGCGAAATCTCATAGCAGCTCTGGGCCTAGCCGGTTTGACGCACATCCCTTGCCTGGCGCATGTGCTGAATTTGGCGGTGCAGAGGTTCCTTAAAAATTACCCCGATATGTCAGAGCTGCTGCAGAAAGTGTGGGCCGTCTGTGCGCACTTTCGGCGTTCTCACCCTCCTGCTGCTCGCCTGTCAGCGCTGCAGCGTAACTTCGGCCTTCCCGCTCACCGCCTCATATGTGACGTGCCCACAAGGTGGAACTCCACCTTGCACATGCTGGAAAGACTGTGCAAGCAGCAGCAGGCCATAGTGGAGTTTCAGCTGCAACACGCACACGTGAGTCGCTCTGCGGAACAGGACCACTTCACCACCAATAACTGGGCCTCCATGCGAGACCTGTGTGCCTTGTTGCGCTGTTTTGAGTACTCCACCAACATGGCCAGTGCCGATGACGCCGTTGTCAGCTTAACTATCCCACATCTATGCCTCCTTCAAAAAACGATTCGGGCGATGATGGAAGAGGATGTGGCACAGGATGAGGAGGAGGAGGAGGAGGATGAAGAGGTAACATTTCCAAGGCTTTCAGGGCAGTCATTCGCAAGTGGCTCCGAGGGTGGGTTCCTGCACCCACAAACGCCAGGGACATAATTGTCCAGCAGGGGCACAGTTCTGGAGGATGAGGAGGAGGAGATGGAACCATGTTCACAGCAGGGTGGCACCCAGGCCAGCTCATGGCCATCACTGGTGTGTGGCTGGGGGGATATAGAGGACACAGACGATACACCTACCACAGAGGACAGCCTTTCGTTGCCTCTGGGCAGCCTCACACACATGAGCGATTACATGCTGCAGTGTCTCCACAACGACCGCCGAGTTGCCCACATTCTAACTTGTGCTGATTACTGGGTGGCCACGCTGCTGGATCCCCGTTACAAGGACAACGTACCGTCCTTAATTCACTCACTGGAGCGCGATCGCAAAATGCGTGGGTACAAGCGCACGCTGGTAGACGCGATGCTGCTGGCATTCCCACCTGACAGCGGGGCCACAGTGGAAGCACAAGGCCAAGGCAGAGGAGGAGGGGGAAGAGGTCGCCAACGCAACCAGGGCACCGCCAGCACCTCAGAAGGCAGGGTTAGCATGGCCAAAATGTGGAAAAGCTTTGTCAGCACGCCACAACAAACAGCAGCACCAGCAGCTCATATGGAACGTCTTAGCAGGAGGCAGCATTTCACCAACATGGTGAAGCAGTATGTGTGCAGTGCCCACGCCTACATGTAGTGAATGACGGGTCTGCCCCCTTCAACTTCTGGGTCTCCAAATTGGGCACATGGCCTGAGCTTGCCCTTTACGCCTTGGAGGTGCTGGCGTGCCCTGCAGCCAGTGTATTATCTGAACGTGTATTTAGCACGGCTGGGGGCGTTATCACAGACAAGCGCAGCCGCCTGTCCAGAGACAATGTGGACAAGCTGACGTTCATTAAAATGAACCAGACATGGATCCCCCAGTACTTTTCCGTACCTTGTGCAGAATAGAGATGGATACCGACCTTACCCAGCCATTGTTCTATTTTTGATCTTTCTCACTCTTTTGGGGTGTACCCTCATTTAAAATGACTGAAAAAAGCAGTGTTGGCTACCTCGTCCTCCTCTACCGCCGCTTCTACCTACACTGCCACATCCACCACCACCTCAACCTCCCTCCTACTCCATATGGGCCTCGTCCTTCACAGATGAAGAAAATTGTTTTATTTTTGTGTTTTTTTTTTGTTGTTTTAAGTTATTTCCCTATCCACATTTGTTTGCAGAGCACTTGCCATGCTCTTAACTACGTTTTGCTGCCATTTGCAGTATCTAGCCCTTTCCATTGGTGTTTTAGAGCCATTTTAGTGCCTGAAAGTTCGGGTCCCCATTGACTTTAATGGGGTTCGGTGTCCGGGTAAAGTTCGGAAAAAGTCCGGGACACGGACCCGGACTTTTTTTTCAAGTTCGGCCGAACCTGCCGAACACGGACATCCAGGTGTCCGCTCAACTCTCTGTTTACATTTGGCTGTGGGCTGCAGAATAGCCCAGCTGG
Organism: Pelophylax lessonae; assembly: GCF_965119305.1. Taxonomy (NCBI): domain Eukaryota; kingdom Metazoa; phylum Chordata; class Amphibia; order Anura; family Ranidae; genus Pelophylax; species Pelophylax lessonae. The sequence continues at coordinate 151,318,560 of NC_138775.1, forward strand.
TGTTCTGCCAAAAGCTCAATCTCGCCAAAATCTCCAACCACATCACTTCCGGGGACTTTCCAGCAGCAATAATTGGAGATTTCGACAAGTTGGCTGTTATCACAGAACACCAGCAGCGTATACACTATGGTACACGATATAATGAGTGGACATTGTTAGTCCACTGGCTAGTATCCAACAACATGGCCGCATCCAGGGCGGCGACAACTTGTTTCCTCCTTACCTGGTGTTCTGTTAAAACAGCCAACTCGTCATGTATTGGAAGGCAATGGAAGTGACGTGGTTTGAGATTTTGGCGAGTTGGAGTTTTTGGCAGAGCACCGGCAGCTGAATTACTCCAGGGATGAGTCATCATTTGCTTGGAAAGGTGTCAAAATAATGAGAGCTTCCCAGCAAAAATGCCACACTGAGCACTGGCGTCTCTCTGTACACTAATTTAGAGTTGGTCCTAATCACTGTCAGTTTGCTTAGCTGTGAACTGGCTGTAATTTTATTTGAAACTGATGCAACCGTAGTGAAAAAAAACTGCTGTAAGGCTTTTCTGTGTTAGGCACAAGCCATTTAAAAGAGGCCATTCCACCAGAAAAGTGTTCTGAATGCTTTATTGAATTCCACACTATGTTTTTAAAAGTGTTCTAAAAGACAGCTTAAGACCCCGTTCACACGGGGCGACCTGGTCACACTGGGGCGACTTGTCAGGCGACCTGGGCGCCTGACAAATCGCCGTGGGTCGCCTGCCATAGAGTAGCACAGGACCCGTTCTAATAGGAGCGACACAAGTCGCTCTGACTTAGAAAAAGGGTCCTGAGCTTCTTTGGGGCGACCTGGAGCGACCTGCATTGACTTCAATGATATGAAGTCCGTGCCGGCCGCTCCGAGGTCTCCCCAGAAAGTCGGGTCGCGCCTGTGTGAACCGGCTCTAAAGAATGCAAAAGATGCAGCTTAAACCAAGATTTATGAGTGTAAATGCCACATAAACATAAGCAAATAATATTGCTTGAGTTGCAAAACCATTAAAGCCTAAATGCTTTGTGTCCCTTGTGCTGTTGGTTTCCTCTAAATCCTCCTTCATCAATGTCCCATCCCACCCCGCCACCATATTCTTCTCAAGTGACAGCTCCCTTTCATAACTCCTATTTAATTGTTCCAAAGTCTCCAAATAAAGAAAGGTGAAATCTATTTGGCTAATTTGAGTTTGCACTTTCATGCTGTTCTTTGCATTGCTTTTTTAAAGACTATTGCCGATTTACCCACTTCCGCTCAAATGGATGTACCTGTACGTCATCGGGTTTCAGTGGTTCTACCAGAGTCATGACTGCAGCTGCAGTCATGACCTTGATATCTTTTTTAGAGCTGACCATGCTCTATAATGTAAAAGTTATCCGAGTGGCTATACAGCTCCTGAATCACGTTTACAGTACATGTGGTGAAATGTAGTTCCCCTCCTACACTCGCTGCTTTCTGCCACTTTTCTGGGCTCACCCAATTCCACCAGGGAGCCTGGGACTGAAACTGGCGGTCAGTGTGGTACACCATAGAGGTGAAGGAGGAGCTTCCATTCCTCAATCATCTTTGTGGTCTATGAGACCAGAAGCAGCGAAGATTTTGTCACTTCCGATTTCCGGTATGATGTTTACAGGACGTTAGCAGCTTGTAAAACATCTGATGAAGCTGATCTCAGTTTGATCAGATACCTTTGAGGCAAAGGAGAGACCTTGGGTCTAGGGCAGGCCATACATTATGAAATTTTCTTTTCATCAACCTGTATGTAAGTGAATATACCTGGACGATGCCTGCAGCTTGATTAATTTTGGATATTTATTTGTACTTTTTGCACACCGTCATTTATGACTGTATCTTCTTTTGCACCATATATGTATTGATTTGGACATCACTAGGATCATTGCAGCATCATTGGTTCACATTCGTTTACATTTAGCACGATTGATTTGAGACATTTCAGCATTTTTCACATTATATTTATTTGAATAAGCGCCGATCTTGTTCACTAGCACATTGTTATCTCACGGTGGGGACACCGATTAAGATTGGCAGCTTTTTCTGATCCATTCACAGTTTCACCGGTTGCAATCAAACCATTAGTGGTTTATAATCATCAGAGGAAGGGCAGAGAAGACATCCTGATACCTTCCCTAGGGCAGTGATGTCTCTACCCTGCCCTCTATGGCAGGACCCTGTATAAGTAGTGGGTAACGTTTAGTAGGATGGAGAGAGTTGGAGTGCAAAGCAGCAGTATCATTTAGAGGGGTGGAGAGAGTAGGACTGTGGACATTGTCCTTGACCTCCCCTTTGTGGGCTTACCCTGGACAGGGTTTCCCCTGGAGTTGGGTTCATTACCTGAATGCACCTCTGAATATGAAACAATCAGCAAAATGCCACTGAAGATGGGTAATGACTGTTACAATTGTTCCTGTGATATTTTGCCTATTAATGTGATGCTACATCATTGAATTGTATCCTGCAAGCATTTGGTCAAAGGAATGGGCATTACTTGTTAGAGTACTAGTTGGAGTTATGTTATTCAAGCGGGTGCCTAAAAACTTGAATGGAGGCATGTCAAGTGAACTTGTACACCCTTAGGCAGTAGGTCGCTGGACAGGTGCAGCACCTGATATGGTAAACTGGTGGTCTATATAGGAAACGGAATTCAAGGGTAAACCTGGTCGAACCAGGAATTGATGGGGGCTACTGGAAAGGGATCTTACCTCCTGTCGGTGAGTGAGGACCCCTTAAATGGAACACACAACAGGTGACCTTAGCCCCCATGTCATGTGAGCCCCGAGTGCACAGTGTGGGATCACCAAAGCTATACCCTGCACCCAACCACAGAACAAGGCCTTGTAAAGGTGTAACCTGACCACTAAAGAGGTTGGTGCTGTGTTTGACCAGAGGGGATGGTGTTATGGGGGCTTCTGCCTGCCATCCGTAGACATGGCAAGCAGATAGGTGTATCTGCATGGACTCAGGCAGTTGCATTGCTAGGAAACAGCAGAGCAGTGACAGTGTGGGACCGCTGACTCGATCTGGTTACATAATATAGTAGAAACCTAGGTTCCTCTAAACATGTCCATGAACTGTATTAAACTTTTTTTTTTTTTTTTAGAAAAATTAAAAAAACCTTAAATATAAGATAAACAATTTGATTATTGGGAAAAACATAGCCTGTAAATTTTAACAAATTTCTCTTTTCATACAGATTGTGTCTCCAAACCATAATATTCTAGATGCCGGCATTGTGAACTTCCACGATCCTTTTGTCCTCAGAAACCATGAAGAAACCCTATTACTGTACCTCATGCTTGAGGAGGAACATCAAGTGTTTAGTGCTCCCTGCGTTAATATCAGGATCTGTGACTTTCCTGCTTTTCATGTCATTAAACCTAAACGATTACACCGTGATTGCAAGGAGATTCGTTTTTATAGATAACTATTTCCAGGGTTTCAGAATTGCAACAAATAAATCTCAGACAGTGAAAAGCTCTGATGCACCCCAAACTCACACATCTCAGGACATTCCTCAATACAAATATATAATTTCTGAGCATTATAAATGTGAGAAAACCAACCCCTTTCTTATTCTGCTTATAGCAGTACAGGCATGGCAAATGGAGGCTCGTCAAGCCATTAGGCAAACTTGGGGAAAAGAAGACTTTTTACCCGGAGTAAATATATTGAGATTGTTTTTAATAGGCAAAGAAGCCAAGAATAATATTGATGTAGAAAATAAACTAGTAGTTGAAAGTCAGCAATATCATGATATCATCCAGCAGGACTATTTGGATACGTATCATAACCTAACCCTAAAGACACTGATGGGCCTGCATTGGGTTGCTAAGTACTGTCCACAGGCATCCTACATCATGAAGACAGACAGTGACATGTTTGTTAATACTGAATATTTAGTACATACATTACTAAAACCAGACCAGCCACCCAAGAAGAACTACTTTACAGGTTATTTAATGAGAGGTTATGCTCCCAATCGCAATAAGGAGAGTAAATGGTACATGTCTCCAGATCTGTATCCAGCTGAAGAATACCCTCTGTTTTGCTCAGGAACTGGTTATGTTTTCTCTGGAGACCTTGCAGAAAAGATACTTACCATTTCTGCAAGTATTCGGCTACTTCATTTAGAAGATGTGTTTGTTGGCATATGCCTGGACAAACTTGAGATTCCACCTGTACCCCCACCTAAGGTTTCTGATTTCAACCACTGGAAAGTTTCTTATTCTCACTGTGTGTACAACCAGTTAGTCACCTCCCACCAGTTTGAGCCCCTTGAACTGATCAGCTACTGGAATAATTTACAACAAAAAAAACATACCTGCATCTAACCAATTAAAAAACATGTTACTGCTGTTGAAAAATGTCAAAAGCATAATGCATAAATGTTTTAAATAAATATTTTTTAATGTACCACTATCATGTACATAATAACAACATGAATGTACAAGGATGGGTTTACAAACAAAAAATATGATAGCAAGGAAGGCTTACAAATATGAAACTCTATTGTAATTAATGTTAATAGGATATTTATTAATTTAAAAAAAGGGAAAAAAAGGAACTACTGAAGGATTTATTAAAATCTTTTTCAGATATGAGCTGTGGGATACCTTCCATATGTAGGGTGAGCCAACAGTCTCAAGTGGAGAATTCCAGTAGGCAGCAAAGAAGTGTATTAAAAGTGAAGTTCCGCTGATCCTTCCCCCGGTGCCCCATTTGGCACATTTCAGGGGGGGAACGGGTACCTGTTTTTGACAGGTACCCTTCCCCACTTCCGGGAGATGGTGCCATGGCGCCGTCCCTCAGGAGTTAGGCCCCCTCCTCTTTCCCCTGCTGTCGGACCGATTAGAAAGCGCATCCTTTGCGCATGCGCAGTTGGGAACCGGCTGTAAAGCCGAAAGGCTATACTTTCGGTTTCCCTTACAATGAATGGCGGCAACCGATCTAAAATCAGCTGGGGTGCCGACATCGTGGGCTCCCTGGACAGGTAAGTGTCTATATATTAAAAGTCATCAGGTACAGTATTTGTGACAAATTACATTTATCAAATTGCTTTCTCCACAAATAGATTTTTCCTTTTGGCGGTGATCCAGCGCAGGAGAGCCACTCTGCCACCGTACTCCTACGTAGTCAGTCAGCAAGCGGTTAAATTATAACATTGCTAGCTTAACAACCTCAAGACCAGACACCTTCTTCCCTTTCATGCCCAGACCATTTTTCAGCTTTTAGCGGTGTCACACTTTATCCACTTTAAGACCGGAAAGGATTTGCCCCCTTCCTGACCAGGCCCTATTTTGTGATTCAGCACTGCGTTACTTTAATGGACAATTGCGCGGTCGTACGACGCTGTACCCAAACTATATTTATGCCCTTTTTTTTTCCACAAATAGAGCTTTCTTTTGGTGGTATTTGATCACCTGTGCGATTTTTATTTTTTGCGCTATAAACAAAAAAAGAGTAACAATTTTGAAAATATTTTTCACATTCTACTATATAATAATCCCCCCCCCCCCCCCAAAAAAAAAAGTAAAAATCCAAATTTTTTAACATTTGAGGCCAATTTGTTTTCTGCTACAAATTTTTGGTAAAAAAAATCACAATAAGTGTATTTTGACTGGTTTGCGCAAAAGATGTCGCATCTACTAACTACGGGAATGATTTATGTCATTTTTATTGTTTTTTGTTTTTTTATTAGTAATGGCGGTGATCTGCGATTATTTGCGGGACTGCGACATTGCGGCGGACAGATTGGACAGGGAAAGGGTTAACCCTGTGGGTGATCAAGGGGTTAAATGTGAGCCTAGGGGAGTGATTCTAACTGTTGGGGGAGTGGCTTCTGGGATAACCATAGAGACATGTGATCCTATATAGCGGGATCACATGAGCTCTGTGATCATCCCAGGGAGAAGGATGGTCGGCTGTGTTTACAACAGCAATCAGAGCCGCCTGACACACGCATCGGCTTCCCCACTGATGAGCAGGGGGCGGGAGCATGCCGCCGGCAGCGTGCGCTCACCCCCTAGACTCCCTAGAGCGAGCGCCGTACATGTACAGCGATTTGCCTGGGAGCGGCTGCCTGCTGCAGTACATCTGCAGCGGGCGGTTGTAAAGAGGTTAAATGATAATTACTTATACAAATTAAATTATGGTACAGTGTTGCATAACTTTTTTAGACAGAGCTTTCTTTTGTTGGTATTTAATCACCACTGGCTTTAACTCTTTTCTACTGTATATAGGAAAATAATATATAAATACAGAAAATTAAAAAAAAAGAAAAAAAATGTTCTTCTATCACTATATCTATTTATTTCTGTTTTAAAAGTTTACACATAAAAAATCTTTCTTCATAAATTTAGGCCAAAATGTAATAAGCAACATTTCTTTGGTTTAAAAAAAACCCAAGTTAGTTATTTAGTCTGTGTGAAAGTTATAGAGTCTACCAACATGTGGTATATACAGTATATTTAAAAAGCGATTTTGTCCTGATATACTGACTGCCAATCTCATTTCCCTTACGCCCTAAAATGCCAGGACAGTTTGAATACACCTGTAAATAACCTTTTTAGAAAGTAGACAGAACAAGATATTTAGTAAGAGGCATGGCGAGTTTTTTGAAGCTGCAATTGTTTGTCACAATTCTTTGGAAAATAAAGACATTAAATAAAATGTGTTTTTTCACAAAGTTCAACATGTTATTTTTCACACACAGCATAGACATACTTATATTTACAACCCAAAACACATTCTGATATGCCTCCTGAATATGGGGATATGGATACCACATGTGTAACATTTTCACAGCCCAGATGTGGGCTATCAAGGAGCATAAAGTACACATAAAACATGCATCTAATTTCCTGTCTATCACATATTTGGAGGCCCTGGAGCACCAGGACAGGAGAAACACCTTCAAAATGACCCCATTTTGAAAAGCAAACACTCTAAGGTATTTTCTGAAAGACACAGGCATTTGCCGTTCTGCCTGTGTACTGTCTAATCGGTGGGTGCTGGCAGACATCGAGTCCACGGTACCTGCTGTTGGGCTCCTGCTGTATGTGATCACAGCGGTAGCGGGTTTCAGGTGGTGCGTGCACCCTCCCCAGACCCGGGAAGTGTCAGATCATGTACTAGGTAAGTGATCTGGCACAGAGCGGCCGCCCTGCCACAGTATATGTACAGTGGGCGGTCCGCAATGGTTAATATATATTACACTATGGGATTTTTTTGGTCTTTGTGGGTACTTTGATGATATGGTGAGGAGGAAATCTACTCCTTCGGAGACAGTGGAGAGGAAAAGTCATTGCAGTTTAACCACTTACAACTGGAAGGTTTATCCCCCTTCACGATCAGGCCATTTTTTGCGATATGGCACTGCGTTACTTTAACTGACAATTGCGCGGTCGTGCGACACTGTACCCAAATAAAATGTATGTCCTTTTTACCCCACAAATAGAGTTTTCTTTGGGAGGTATTTGATCATCTCTGCGAATTTTATTTTTTTTGCGCTATGAACAAAATAAGACCAACAATTTTGAAAAAAAAAAAAAACTATATTTCTTACTTTCTGCTATAAAACAAATTCAATAAAAGATTTAAAAAAAATCCAATTTCTTCCTCAATTTGGGCTAATATGTATTCTGCTACATATTTTTAGTTAAAAAAAAACCCCAATAAGCGTATATTGATTGGTTTGCGCAAAAGTTATAGAGTCTACAAACTGTGGGATAGATTTACGGAATTTTCATTTATTTTTATTTTTTTACTAGCAATGCCGGCTATCAGCGACTTATAGTGGGACTGCGACATTGCGAGGGCCAAATTGGACACGGGTAGTGACACTTTTTTGGGGACCAGTGACACTAATACAGTGATCAGTGCTAAAAATTTGCACTGTCACTGTACTAATGACACTGGCAGGGAAGGGGTTAACATCAGGGACGATCAAAGGGTTAAATGTGTTCCTAGGGAGTGATTACTAACTGTGGGGGGGTGCTTTTATTGTAAGAAGGCAGAAATCAATGTTCTTGCTTAGCAGAAACACAGGATCTCTACCTTCTCCTCTTACAGAACGGCGAACCGCTTTGTTTACATCGGCAGACCGCTATTCTATCTCTCTCAGGAATGATCGAAGGGTCCCGGAGGACATAGGGTCCACTGGACCTGCTGATTAGTTCCCGCTGTGTCCAATCACAGTGGAAGCAGGTTGCCAGAGACACATGTGCGCGCCCCAGACCCGGAAGTGCAGAATCCTGTACAGGTACGTGAGAGAGAGACGCCTTGCCGCCATATATATATACAGTATACAGTCATCAAGCAGTTAACCAAGCTCATACTGAGTGAGCATTTTTCTATCCAAGCACAGGGTGAAAGAGGTGTCAGAATGGTGGAGTACATGGAGAGGAATAAATTACACATAGACACATGTTGGTTTGCTTTATGCACTAGTGAAGATTTAAGTGATATCTTTAACACGCATTGAGTTTCTTATAATTTGATATACTGTATGTTGTATATTTATTTTATATATTTGAACTGTTTTTGATGTTATATCACAGCACTATTTCATATAACACATATTATTGGAGATGTATGGCGTCACCAGCAATTTCTTTTGGTTTCATAAATTTTATGCCCATTGCGAGGAACATTGTAGAGAACTGTTCAAAAAGTTCTCCACCAATCAGCGAATCGCAAGTTGATGTGGTCATACTACCCAGTCATGCCTTCACACCTGTCTGTTGTATAAAGAATGCAGATCAATTACTTCGTATTCTTCCCACTTACCCATAAGATTGTCTCATTGAACTTCCAGGGGCAGAAATACCCTTTCAACCTGTCAGAACCTGAATTAAAGCTGCTTAGGTGGCTTGATGAAAATTTACAAAAGGGCTTTGTCATGGAAATTTTGAGTTTCTGCAATGAGAATTGATCAGTTGTTCCCAATTGTCATTGGATTAGCTGCTGCAGCAGTAGAAAAGACAGACAGACACCCATGTGCTTAGAGTGGCACATAACCGCTCTACTTCATTAGGCAAAAAGTTCAAACTTGCATACATAAGAAATAAGAAGGACAAAGGGATGATAGTTGATTATTTACAGAGTAGTAATCGGCTGTATGCTCACATCTGGTCATCAGTGTGTGTCCCCAAAACGAAAATTGTTATCAAATACTTACCATAATTTTCCTTTCCTGGCCTATTCTCATGTCAGCACACAATGGGTTAACGCCACCTCTGGAACCCACAGGACCACCTCTTTCTATCTCAATAAAATACAGTCCCTCCCCCGCTGAAAATTACGATAAGTATTTGATAACAATTTTACATATTCCAGGCCCTACCTCACGCCAGCACACAATGGGATATAACTAGGTGAATAAATGGATGGGAGAGACCCGAAGAAGCTTGTACCTGTTCCTGAGCAGAAAGGCCTACTTCCTGCATGCCAATTTAATCACCCCGGTAAACCAATGGAAGATGACTTGCGAACCTGATGGCTTAAGGGCCATACACACTATAAGATTTTCTGAAGACTTTTTCCTTCAGACTTACCAAAACCATATAATATGAGGTGAAACCTAAACACTTTCAATTTGTATGCAATCTGGCAGGCGCTTGCACTACATAGAAAAGGTAAATCTGAAGGAAAAAGTCTTCAGAAAATCTTATAGTGTGTATGGCCCTTTAATGAAAAGATTGTCCACTTTCCTCACGTCTTTTGACCTTTGCATGCACTGGACTGAAGTCTTTCTGTTGTGTACTCATGACTCTGTGTGAATGCTTGGAGGGACTGTCCCATGAAGGGAACAAGGCTTTCCATGGTGGTCGTATATGGATTATTGCCTGCATGAAGAATTTTTTCAATGGCTCTTCCACCCATCTGCAGCCTGAAAAGCAGGATAAAGGCAGAGACCTGCAGGCGGATGACAGCTCCGTCTCTGCTTACTTTGCAGAGACAAACCTGTCAGATCGCTGCTCTCCTCTATGGGAGATCGGATGAAAACGGACCGCCTGTCCGTTTTCATCTGATCCTCCAGACGGATAATAAAGAAGGTCTAAAGCTACAATGCTAAACTGCGTAAACCAATTCTCTGTACTATATAGCATGCAAAAGAGGAGTCTATGATTAGGAAAAATTATCCTGAGGACTGTTCCTATGGGCCTAATTCAGTATAAGTTTGGAGTAGAGCTGCTCACTTCTCCAGAAATAACTCCAGCCTAAACTCATTGCATCCTAATTAGGTAAGTGGCTGGAGTTAAACCATCAACTAGATGCTTTAATGAATTCGGAGTTGGAGTTAACTTAGACTGAATTCGGGTTTGGAGTTAACTTAGGCTGAATTTGAGTTTGGAGTTAGCCAAATTCCCTTTGTGTTTTTCATAAAAGGAAATTTGTCTATTCTGAATCACTATTACACAGCAATGTCATTTATTATGGTTTATTTTAATTTTAAGGTATAGTTATGTATCTTATGTGTTTTAACCTTTAGATTTTCTAATAGCAGACTACACAGCTGTCTAATTAGCAGTCTTCATTCTTTATTCATCTGAAACTTTCAGGCATATCTGATTGTATTCAGCACTTTGGTGTAGTGGGCTAAGCTCACAGCGAAAGATTGCTAGGTCATGAGTTCAAGGCCCAACCATGATAACACCCTGTGTGCCATAATTTTTTTTTGGCCACATAGTAATACATTGGCTACATCACCTAAAATTGCATGTCAATGGCCTTGTATATTCAAGAAACAAACATGCATATGTGCAGGGTGCAATTATGCATTTGCCAAGTTTCAGTATTTATTTATAGCTGTCTAAAATTTAAGAAGGTGATGGCACACTTGGGATTTGAACTCATGCTCTCAGTGTTTATAGCCAGGAACACTAACCACTAAACCATTGAGCTGAGCATGATTACCCATGGAATATTTATTCCCATGTTTCAATAGTTAACCACTTCCTTACAGGGCAGTTACACCCCTTCCTGCCCAGGCCAATTTTCAGCTTTTTATACTGTTGCATTTTGAATGACAATTGTGCGGTCATGCAACCCTGTACCTAACACAAATGTATGACAGTATTTTCATAAAAAATAGTGCTTTCTTTTGGTGTTATTTGATCACTGCAAGGTTTTTTTTTCTATTGGCAAAAAGAAGACCTAAATGTTTGACCCCTAAAATAATGTGTTTTTGTTTATGTAATAAAATTTGGTAAATCAATATGTTTTTTGTTGCACTGACGAGCATTGATGAGGCTGCGCTGGCAGGCACTGATGAGACACTAATATGCAGCACTGATAGATAGATAGGTGGCACTGATATGCAGCATTGATGGGCATTGATAGGTGGCACTGATGGGCAATGATTGGCACTGGTGGGCAGCACTGAAAGATGGTAATGATGGGCAGCACTGATGAGGAGGGCACTAACAGGTTCCCTGAGCACTGATTGGCATCAATATTGGCATGGGTGGGCATCCCTGGTGGCTCTAGTGGCATCCCCCAAGGGTCTGCACTGGTAATCAATGCTCTGATTACAAGCACAGACCCCCCCCCCCCCCACACACACACACTTACTTTGCATATGAATGCCATTTCTTCACAGCTGAAAGTGGCCCTCACCATGATTAGCCAGTTGATTGTGACCACTTGCTGGAATGTGTGCAAGCCAATTTGGTGTCATTTCTGGTCCAGGGCGAACGCCAATGTGCCATTTGCAATTTATTGTAAAGAGATTTTGCTTTATTTTAAAAATGGCGCACACAGACAACTAAAATGTATTGGAAATGTTTTACCTAGACCAGTGATGGTAACCCTTAAACCCCCCCCCCCCCCAAAGATGTTTTTGCCCTACATTTCCCAAAATGCTCATGTACTCTGCAGTGTAGGTGAGCATCATGGGAAATGTTACAAAACACCTGTGTTGCCAAGGTTCATCACTGACCTAAGCCAACTAAAAAGGTGAGTGAGCGCTGTAGCAATCTTTTATTTAGTAATCATTTTTAGTGATTTTTTTATTAAATGTTTTGGTTACATTCATCCACAGCGACTGAATGGAAATTTTGTATTATTCCTTAATTTATATATTTTTAGCTAAATATAAACACTTTAATTTTTTCTTACAATTTAGCCCACACACCCCCCCCCCACACACACACACACACACCCCCCCCCCACACACACACACACACCCCCCCACACACACACACACACACACCCCCCCACACACACACACACACACACCCCCCCACACACACACACACACACCCCCCCACACACACACACACACACCCCCACACACACACACACACACACACACCCCCACACACACACACACACACACCCCCACACACACACACACACACCCCCCCACACACACACACACACACACACACACACACACACACCCCCCCACACACACACACACACACCCCCCCACACACCCCCCCACACACACACACACACACACCCCCCCACACACACACACACACACACCCCCCCACACACACACACACCCCCCCACACACACACACACCCCCCCACACACCCCCCCACACACACCCCCCCCACACACACACACCCCCCCCACACACACACACACACACACACACCCCCCCCACACACACCCCCCCCCCACACACACACACACACCCCCCCCCACACACACACACACACCCCCCCCCACACACCCCCCCCCACACACACACACACACCCCCCCCCACACACACACACACACCCCCCCCACACACACACACACACCCCCCCACACACACACACACACCCCCCCCCACACACACACACACCCCCCCCCACACACACACACACCCCCCCACACACACACACACACCCCCCCACACACACACACACACCCCCCACACACACACACACACACACACACCCCCCACACACACACACACACACACACACCCCCCACACACACACACACCCCCCACACACACACACACCCCCACACACACACACACACACACACACACCCCCACACACACACACACACACCCCCACACACACACACACACCCCCACACACACACACACCCCCACACACACACACACACCCCACACACACCACACACACCACACACACCACACACACCACACACACCACACACACCACACACACCACACACACCACACACACCACACACACCACACACACCACACACACCACACACACCACACACACCACACACACCACACACACCACACACACCACACACACCACACCGCTGGAGTAAATGGAGAAACCCTACCCAAGTTCATACTGTACTGCCATTGCACACACACAAAAAATACAAGAAATGGATTACATTCAACAGACCCAAAAGATATCTGAATTACATCTAGACAAATATGAAGAAAAGAAAACAAAAAACCAGGAGCTGTGTACAAATGAATAAGCTTTATTGAACATGTATAAAACATCAGTAATCACTCAAGCAAGCATGTGAAATGTGCAATGCCCCCCCCCCCCCCAAAATCAAGTAATTTTTATTCAAATTACAGTGCAAAGATACAACATATGATGGATAGATAGAGCTTACAATATCCAAAAGTCAAGCAAAATAAGTTGTAGACACCTTAGTATTAAGCATAAAACATACCCAACATATTTTTATGTTTATTGTTTGCATGAGCCTGCCTTTCCATTTAAATACCATCAAATCAGTAGAACATACAGCTACACAGAAGCATGAAAATAAAAAAAACACATGTATAGAGTACATAAAGACACACTTTGCAAAAACTATACCAAACAGTTAGAGCATGAAAAGTATTCATCCAACAGAATACACTTACTGCAATATGGATCTTTAGGCATGCCAGCAAACCCCCACCCACCCCAAAAGCAAATTCGGACATAAAGACCTGTGGCCCTTCCACAGGCCAAATGATATGATCTCATACATCCCTTTTTATAACCTTGGTTAAACTACACCCACCCAGTATAGGAAACGCCCAGCAAAGTAATTAATTGGGTCTGTTGGTTCCTAAACCAAAATCACCAGTTCACTAATGAATGAGTGTTTGGCTGGCCATCCATGATCAAAGTTTCTTACAAGTCAACACACATAAGAAATGCTTTCAATAATCTCAGCATGAGCACAAAGTGGCTTTTTCATTTAGACTAATGCCTCGTACACACGTACTGATCGTCGGCCGACCGATCGGCCGTCTTTTGTCCAGGGCTGTCCTGTCTGTTGAAAACTGCAAAAGACTGCACACGAATTTTGTCGGCCAACAACAGACGACTGCAGAAGTGATGTCATGTGATGGTTAACTTTCCGTGTGTTTTTTCTTTTCTGAGCATGCTCAGTCTTGCAAATCTGCTGATTGTCGGAAAAAACACAGGGAAAGTTAACCATCACATGACATCACTTCTGCAGTCGTCTGTTGTTGGCCGACAAAATTCGTGTGCAGTCTTTTGCAGTTTTCAACAGACAGGACAGCCCTGGACAAAAGACAGCCCGATCGTTCGGCCGACGATCAGTACGTGTGTACGGGGCTTAAGATTTTCTGAAGACTTTTTCCTTTAGATTTACCAAAACCAG